>NW_024424008.1:59866126-60239928 GCF_017311325.1 Ursus maritimus
GGGGGGGGGACCCAGAATTGACGGCCTGATTTTCCTTGGACCTCTTAATTCTGTCTTATCACACAGTATTTAGGATATTCCTTTTCAAGTGTTAGTCCTTGAAAAAACAATTGCCCACTGTTAAAATGTGCCTTTGGTGGTACATCATCTTCACAAGGATTATGTAAGTGAACTACTTAGACCTATTCCCAGCCTGGAAAGAATGCTTGTCCACTGGGATTTCGGGAAAACGGCGGTTGTCTCTGTTAGGGCATGGAAGGTCTTATGGATTTTTAGAGGCTGCAACTGCCGAATTCCCTTCTGTAAAACTAGGGAACACAACCGATATAAACAGGGTAGGATTTGACATCTAAAATGGCATCTTTTCACGTTTTGTGAGGTGTTCTATCCCCAGCACCGGGAATATGTGCCTTGCACATAGTAGGAGCTTAGTAAATATTTGAGTAAGCTCTTCGGTAATGGATGACAGAAACCCAAGCTGTGTTCCATAAGCATCAAAATATAAAGGAAAGAACAGGAAAAATAAAAATAAAAAGATCCTGGAAACACAGCTTAGCTTCTGTCTGTGCAAACATAGGTACCTCAACTCAAGGTGCACTGATTTTGGTACTTTCTTACATTAATCAGAAGATACCAAAGGTTTGCTCGTAATTAAGCCCAGACTGTCTGGGAATATAAGATACATGTACACAAGAAGAATGTTGGGCTAAGCCATATCCATCCTCTAATATAACACTTACTGCACGTATCCCGCTAGTGGCTGTGGTATAGATTATTCATTTACTCTACTGGTAAATACTTGTATTTTAATCATGCATTTTTTAAATGGTTCAAAAAGCTATTTAAATGCTCTGAAACATTCTGTATCTTTTGGAAACAAAAAGCCAGGAATACATTGTATTTAACATGATATGGAATTTGATATTATTTTAGCTCTCTATTCTGTTTTTAAGGACATCTAACCTGATTCCCTACTAAAAATATGTCTTTGATAACCTACTTTACTCATCATTGGTCCATACAGACTATGGTAGCAACAGAGCCTTTTTACTTAAAATTTTCTTTTCACAATGTGTGTTTTTTAAAGATTTTATTTATTCATTTGACAGAGATAGAGACAGGCAGCGAGAGAGGGAACACAAGCAGGGGGAGTGGGAGAGGAAGAAGCAGGCTCCCAGCGGAGGAGCCTGATGTGGGGCTCGATCCCAGAACGCTGGGATCATGCCCTGAGCCGAAGGCAGACGCCCAACGACTGAGCCACCCAGGCGCCCCTAACAATGTTTTATAACTTGATAGGTTCTTATGTTTTTCGGCGTAGTCAAAGGGTGGATAGTTTATCTAAAGGCTTCACTTAATTTCACAAACTGAATCTTGCCTATGTTGTCTTGGGCTGCCTTTTTCTTTTAAACATATGCTTTGCCCATAGAAGTTTCAGTTTTGGTAGCTTACCTTCCTTGAGTTACTTTGTTTCATTTTCTGTCTTTTTCCCATCCTCCAATCACCTTATTTTAAGTTGTATTTGTGCCTCCTGTTTGTTAGGCATGGTGTTACGTATCGAGGCTACTGCCCTTGGAACAAGTGGGCTACCATCTCCCAGATCCTTCTAGTGCCGAAGCAGATGGTAGAGGAAGGCAAAAGCCACGTTTACACTTCAGTTCTCTGGAGTGTGCGGTGACATACATACTAAGGAGAAGCATATTTGGGCTGGTGTCATAATGTATAAATCAGTTTGCTTCAGTCCTTTTTTATAAGTATATGAAAAAGATACAGAAAAAATATTTTATATAAATATAAGATATAAAAGATATATATATAAACAAAAAGGTACATAAAAATATATTTAAAAGTTTGTGAACCTAGTACCTCCTGAGTATTCTTCAGTGGCCTCTAGAGGAAAGCTGAATACTTACCCAGCCCATTGATCATTTAAGTTACATAAGGAGTGGTAGGCCAGAGTACTAATTAAGTGTGATCCTTTAAAATTACAAGTGTTCTAGAATGTTCACTAACTGACTTGGGATCGAATGCGAAGACATGGCGTTCATTTTTGTCAGGTGCCCAATTCCCCAGGCAGAGGGACCCCTGTGCACAGAGGCTCCAAAGAGGCACGAAGGTGACGATGGGTGATGGGAAGCCGGCCAGCGGGGTGGGAGAGAGAGTGGCCCTGGAGTGGGGAAGCAGGGGGCAGCCTGGGGTGACAAGGGGGTTAGGCGCCAGGGCAGCCTGCAGGTGAGTGAAACACGGACGGTGGTGGGACTGGCTGAGAGGGAAGGGGAGGCGGTCGTAGCCAGAGCAGAGGTGGGCTTGTCCTTCAGTCTTGTGCGTGGCTCCCCGGGTGGCTGCAGGCTGACGGCCTATGACTTCTTTCTCTCTAGGACCATCCCGCCTGGGCTACTAGATGAGCGGACAACTCTGATGTGAACAGAGTGCCAAGAAAGGGACTGCCCTTGATTTTTGTGCTTTAGCACTTCCCAACTTTCCACATCTCTGCATTTACGTTGAGAAAATGAAGCAGTTGAAAAGGAAAAGGAAAAGCAATTTTAGTGTTCAAGAAACTCAGACCCTTTTGAAAGAAATTACAAAACGGAAAGAAGTCATTTTTTCCAAGCAGCTCAACACAACGATAAACGTGATGAAGCGGATGGCCTGGGAGGAGATCGCGCAGTGTGTGAATGCTGTGGGCGAGGGCGAGCAGAGGACAGGGACGGAGGTGAAGAGGAGGTACCTGGACTGGCGGGCGCTCATGAAGAGGAAGAGGATGAAGGCGAACATTAAGCTGGTGGGCTCGGGGTTTCCCCTTCCCACGTCCGACTTAGATGACTCTCTCACCGAAGAGATCGATGAAAAGATTGGATTCCGCAATGATACGAATTTCGATTGGCAGAACGTGGCGGATTTCCGGGATGCAGGTGGATCCTTAACTGAGGTCAAAGTGGAAGAGGAAGAAAGAGATCCCCAGAGTCCCGAAGTAAGTAGCAGCCTGTGAGTCCTCTCTTTTCACTCGTTCAGTTTTGATGTGGGAGTTCATGATAGGGTCCAGGAACAGTCAAGATCCCAGTTGTCAAGCTCACTGAAAAGTAGTACCTAACAAATCATTCCATTCCATTCTTCCCTCTTTGTGTCATTAATCTCTCTTTGAACCCAAATATGCTTCTCTTAATGATACATGCAGTTGATCCTTGAACAACCTGGGGCCGGGGCGCCGACTCCCGCACAGTCGAAAAGCCACGTGTAAGTTCTCACTCCCCCCAGACCTTAACTACTAGTAGCCTGCTGTTGACCTGCAGCCTTACAATAACATAAACAGTCGATGACCACGTATTTTGTATGTTAAATATATTATATATTGTGTTCTTAAACTAAAGTCAGCTATGGAAAAGAAAATCTTAAGAACATCCTAAGAGAATATACATTTCCAGTACTGTATTGTATTTAGCAAAAAACTTTGCGAGCAGGTGGACCTGCCCAGCTCAAACCCACGTTGTTCAAGGCTCAGCTGTATTAGTGACATCAGGTAATCCGGTAAACTCAAAAGAAGTGGTTTTCTGTGCTCAAACAATACGGAAATTTTTAAGGACATGTTTAGACAAATTGACAACCATGAAGTAGAAGTAAAGACTGAAAGTTGCTTTTTCCTTTTAGTTTGAGATTGAGGAGGAGGAAGAAATGTTGTCATCCGTCATACCGGATTCCAGGAGGGAAAACGAACTTCCAGATTTCCCCCACATCGATGAGTTTTTTACTCTGAACTCAACACCATCTAGGTCTGCCTACGATGAGCCCCATGTGCTGGTGAACATAGAGAAACAGAAGCTGGAGCTGGAAAAACGGCGCCTGGACATCGAGGCGGAGCGGCTGCAGGTGGAGAAGGAGCGGCTGCAGGTGGAGAAGGAGCGGCTGCGGCACTTGGACCTGGAGGCTGCAGATCGAGCGCGAGAGGCTGAGGCTCCAGGTCGTCGGCTCAGAGAAGCCGTCTCTGGAAAACGAACTCGGCCAGGGAGAAAAGTCCATCCTTCAGCCGCAGGACATAGAAGCAGAGAAGTTAAAACTGGAGAGAGAACGCTTACAGCTGGAAAAAGATAGGCTGCAGTTTTTGAAATTCGAGTCGGAGAAGCTGCAGATTGAAAAGGAACGCTTACAAGTAGAGAAGGAGAGACTTCGAATTCAGAAGGAGGGACACCTGCAGTGACGGATCTCGGTCCCCGTTGAGCCAGTGTGTGGAAACCATAGATTTTTCTCTGTATCCAGTAATATAAAGATGGTTGCAAGATTAGCTCTGGTTTTTTTCCTGTTTAATGTCTGTGTTTTCAATAGGAAAAAGATAGTTAAGTGTGGGTTACTGTATACTTAAGTAGCATATTACGTAAAAATAACGTATGCATAAACAGTAAGGCCGAAACTATCGTGCTGTACTCTGAATTAGTACAATTACATAGCGTCTTGGATCATCGGTGCACTCCGCGTTGACGGTTACGTCCACGTAAAATTCTAGCTCAAACTTCTAGCTCGTGGTTCTCAACAGGAGGGTGATTTTGACCCCTGGAAGACCTTTGGCAACATCTGGAGACACTTTTGGTTGTCAGAATGGGGGCGTGGGTAGAGGCCAGCGTGCCTACCTGTGTCCTGCCTGTCCTGCTGTGCACAGGACAGCTCCCCGCCCCCACATCATCCCACACAAAACAGCAGTACTGCTGGGGCGGAGAGATCCTTTCCTAGCCTGACTGTGTACCTCGAGAGCTTGGTTTATAGTTTCAGAATATTAAAACCTCAGCTATTTAAATGGGTAGTTACTTAAATGGCCAAAACCTTTAACTACGTAACATTAGTGTGTAGTGTATTGAACATAGGGAGTGGTGAAGATTGTAGGTATTTTATCCCCGCGTTTCTCTCTGTAGCCTGAGACTCTGAAAACTGCAGGGAATTCAGAGATTGTCCAGGATGGGTCACTTTGAAGAGCAGTTCATTCCTCTAGCTATTGATGCTTTCGAAGCCACACAGGCTGTCTAAGGTTTAGTTCCCTTTTTTTCTTTGAATTCATGGTCTTAGTTTCGGTAGAAAAATTGTCATTTCAACCATGTACTGAAATCTTAATGTAAGTGAAGGTTGAAGCTAGTAAAAATGGTACCAATATAAAAATGGCACCAGTAGTCCATGAGCTTGAAATCAACGAGTGGTTACTTTTTAAATGAATCTTAGCAGCTATGTGGGCATGGGGGTGGGGGATGGGGAGAATGTCCTCTGTGTCAGGTGGGGACGATGATGATAGTAGCTGTGTGTGAATGGATTAGGGATGCACTTATCACACACTATCAGACCTAATCTGTAGTATTGATTATTATTCCTGGGTCTGAGGCTCAGAGAAGGAACACTGAGTGAAAGTCTGTGGTGTATTTGGTCCCTGACCCTCCCTGCGGAATGAAGTTTGTATCTTCAGTCCCTGTGGTGTCTGTTCTGAGACCAGGGGCTTGCTGTAACCTCGTGGCCTCAGTCCCCTGCAGGTGCTGTTTCCACAACCCAGGTGATCCCAGGGCACACTAACCTTGAGAATTGCTGCACGAGATCACTTTGTATTTTCTGATTTCCAGGGCTGACAATGTAGCTTTAAGCCATCTCTTCTGTTGACAGATACGACCTGGATTCTGCGTTTGTTCCTTGTTAACTTAAGAATGTCTAGACACCATATGTGATGTTTGCGTCGGGGCCTCGAAGGAGAAAATATACTTCTGCTTCGTTACCTTGACTTTGAAATAGTGTTATTTTTCTATAACCGAAATAAATGCTTCTACCGTAGAAATAAAATTTGCCTATACCAACTATCTGAAAGTTTATGATTTCCGGTGCTAACCAGCGCGTTGAGGATTGAGGTTTTTAGCGGGACGAGAGCCTCAGCAGCGAGTGTTCGCGTCTGTGGCAGGCACTGTGCGAGGCGCTCTTCCTACGTGATTTTATTCGCTCTCCAGAGCAGCTCTTGCGCTAAGTCGTGTCCCTGCTTTTACCAGAAGGGACATAGGGCCTCAATTCAGTGACACACGTGAAGAAGGGTACGCCAGAACTGACCCTGAGGGCTCGAAGGAGGAGCGAAAGTCTGCAGGTGCCCTTGGAAGCAGTGCTTGCACGCTTTCACGCGCCCCGTGATCGGATCTCGTTTGTAAAGTGGGCGCCACCGCAGCTGCCCTGCCTGTGTGCGTAGTTGGCTTGAAATAAAACGGCACGTACACTGTAGAGTGCTACTTACATGCAGGGGCTGTCCGTGTTTAGCCGTAGTAAGATCGGTAGACGGTAATTCCCTGGCAGCGAGCAGGAAGAGCCGATGCGGTCTGCGCGGAGCACTCAAGTTCCCGCAGGAGGTGTTTGTGCTCTTCCCAAGCAGCAGCTGCTTGTCTTCCAGGGCTTCGGCTGAAGAGCCTTGGCTTTCTTAGCCCTCCCCCAGGCGTGGGGGCATTGGGTTGGCTCACGCCCCCAGAAAACCTCGCCGTTGGGTTTCTGCGTCCTGGGGGTTCCTCTGGTCTTCTGCGGGGTGGGCTGATGCCGCTCTCCTCACACTGTTTGATGCTCTGACAGAACAGCTGAGGCTTGAGGTCGTGGGGATGGCACGAGTTCAAAACGGAGGAGAGATGCTCCGGGTGTCCGGAGGCCACGGATCGGAGCGGGCCCGCACGCCCGCGGCACCGCCGCTGCCGAAACAAATCGCGGACCGGAGCGGAGAAGGAGCGAGGAGCCGCGGCTCGGCAGGAGCTGCGATGCGTTCTGCGGGAACGCGGTCCGGGGACCGCTGAGGAGCTGCGGCCGCGCGGGTTTGCTGGGGCGCTGGAGGTTCGCGGAGGTCCTGGCCCGAAGCCCCCCGGTGTGGACACTCGGTTCTACGGTCCTGCTCGTAGGGATGCCCCTCCGTAAAGATGCTGGTTAGAAGGGAGGGCCCGCACCTGCGCAGTGAAAGTACTCCCTCAGGCGCTTCTTGCGAACCAGGCGCTTAGTCTGACTGGAGAGAATTCCTGCTCTCCTCTCATTTTCTACCTCATTTGTCCGTTTGTACTGCTTTTTTCTCCCCTCTTTTCATGCGTCTACCTCTTCTGCGCCGTCACTTCTATCCTGAACAGAAAAGCAGATCCCAGTTCCCCGAGGATATTTTATTTTAAACTAATAGCTACCTTTCCTACCTTTCTGACCTTCACTGTGTTTTGTTTCGAGCTCAGCGTTTTTCCCTGGGTCACTCTGCTTGTGCTTTCACGTTCTACTTCCGCAAAAGGAAATTTCTTAAATCTTGTGCCTGTTAATCTGTGGAGGCTTTCCGGTCACTCTTGTCAGACCACAGGTCTTCCCGGAACACTAGCCGCCTGTCTGCTTTCTCAGTCTGTAGCTTCTCTCTGACGAGCGTGCTCCTCTATACGCGTCACACCAGGCGGGGGTTACGCAGCGCCTTCCTGAAAACCCAGAGGAGGACGGACAAATGTATCACTTCAAGCACAAATCAGAAAGGGTTTAGCATAAGTACAGCTAGAAGACAACCAAAGAAGCCCTGTCTTCTTGGGGGGAAAGATGCTAAACTGGTTGAAGTCCCGAAAGACGCATTTACCACCATCCAGAGAGGCGCCACGACCCCGCTGTTTGAACCCAGACCAGTGAGTCAGGAGTAAAAAGACAGTGATCATGCAGTTTGGATTTTGATAACGAAGTTCTGAGAAGGACTTTCTCAATGACTTTCATCAGGAAATACCCTTTATTTTTTTTACCATTTATTTTTCTGAAGTGACCCAATGACCTTTAAAAAAAAATAAGTTGAAACAGTCCATCTGCCACCTCCAACCTCAGGGGTCGTCCTTAGCGTGGTAGTGCTTCCTGCCCCTTCCTTTCTAATCCTCCATGCACGACACTTCCAGAATAGATGTCCCCAAGCACTGCCTTTATTATGTCCTGAGAATTAACAGGACATGAAGTCGTGGAAGACGAAAGTTCTGGAAAGACCACAGGTCCGGTCTCAGCGCTACCTTACCAGGTGGGATGTGGCGGGTGTCAGTGCATCTGAGCCTCATTCTTACTAATCAGCTTAAGGCTAGAAATCAGCTCAAAGATACTAGAAATTTGTCTTCCCTCTCACGGGTCCCCCAGTTCCTTCTGAATCAAGTGTAATGTCCTCAAATGTTCTTTGCCCTGTTTTAAGATGTCCTCCTACCCACATCACCAAAATACGTTTGTCAAGCTGCTCTCCAAAGACTTCATGCATTTCCCTTCCCTTCGCCTTGGATCATGTTGCTTTCACCCTTGACCTTTTCATTTTCTGTCCCAGAGTGACAATCAGCAGAGCAAAGCTTTTTCAGATCCAGGGAATGGTCATTGCCATCGCTCTCTACCATAATTTTAAAATAACCAAAATTAATTTCACTGAATAAAATTGGAATATTTTATCATATAAAAAATTTGTATGCCTATGTCTTTCAAAATCTCCCTGGAGATCCTTTGAATTAAAATGTTAAAACGTCAGTCCGCCCAGTTTATGACTCATCCGCCACCTGTCCAGGAACGGCTCCCTACCCACAGAGCTGGCAGTGGCGGCCAAGCGTGTGTTCGGGGACTCTGTTCGATGGGCCGCATTGTACACATGCGAGCTAGGAGTAGACTTGGCTTGGCCTTGCCGTCTCTGGGCCAACGGGACCATTCGGAGGATTCTCTTTCCCATTAAAGATGACCTAGGTCCTGGCCCAGAGCTCATGTTGCTTTGGATGGTTCTGCAAATAAACAGGATGATAAGGATATTCATTCTGACGTACTGGCTGCATAGACGCCTCTCAATATCTTCCACCTTCCGCCATATTCAACCTGGCCAGTCCTACACTGCTGGCCTGCCCCGCCTCACCTTTCCCACAGAAACTCCCACAGGAGCTCTGGCCGTGGCTTTTCACTCCCTCCTGCTTCTGCCTCTGACTGGACCCTGCGGCTTTCCCCGCGGTCCTTCGTGGCGTGGCGTGGCAATGTCATTCCTAAAAGCCTTTCAGTGTCATTGGCGGGGTCAGGCCTCGATAAATTAAATCCTGGGTTTGATTTTAGAACACCTCCCTCCACCATCACCTTGGGCGGGTGGTGAAGTTGTTTCAGCTGGAGTTTCTAGGACTTAAAACTGAAAAGAGTATGGATTTATGTAGCCAAATAAAGAAAAAAAGTAGGTCACCCCATGGGTCTTCTCATCGATAACCGTCCACACCCTTCTTTTTTATTAGACTGCTGTCTAGTCTTGTCTACCCTGCTTCTCTCCCTTATTCCGTCCCCCTCTTTCCCTCCCTTCCTCCGTTCAGGATTTATGAAGTCCTCCCGGGTGCCTGTGCGGGCACAAATGGTACACAGCCGTGCGAGACAGCTCCTGCCCCGCGAGGCTCACAGTGAATGCATCTGGAGTAGACACACGGTACGTGATCCGACAGCACACGGACAGGACTTAGCGGGGCCTGAGAACGGAGGGACCATCTTTTCCTGAGTGCGGTTCAAGAGAGGCTTCAAAGAGGGAGTGACCCCTGAGAGGAGTCTGGGTCAATTTTGTCACCAAAGTCACAAACAGAGCAGAAAAGAGTTTTCCATCAGAAGGCACTGCGTGGACAGACTCAGAAACTTAATGTGGTTGTGCGTGGGGTGGGCAAGACTTTCTCTGGCTGGAGCTGGAGCCCAGGACATGGCACTCCCTTGGTGCTCCAAAAAATTTGGGAATCGATACATGATATTTCAGTGTGATATTTTTAATAATAAAAATAAATGCAAATATGCTTGATAAGCAAGATACCGACATTTGAAAATTAAAAAATGAATGTATTGAAATTCAAAAATGGCACCATGCAAAAGACATTCTGGTAAGCTGAAGTTAATTATGAATTATTTAAGATCTGTCCTTAGTTAAGAAAAATTATCAACAACGTCAATTCTCTCAATTGAAAAGATAAAGAAGTGGATTTTGGAAGTATTACTGAGGAGTCTGCTTACATTAAATTAAGAAAGTAAAAAGAGGATTTTGTTTTAATACAAAATAGTTAAACCTAAATGAATATTTTTGGTTTTAATACATCTAATTTTCAATATTTTTTCAACCACCTCAGTATTCTGCAATAAAGTTAACCATTAAACATTAAAAAACATGTATAAAGGGACAGATTTTTTTTTTTCTTTAACCTTGGGGTCTTAGATGGTTTGACATGCAACTCTGAATCGTACTAAATTTTTGATATCTTTTACAAAAATTTTGACTTTTAAAAATATTTACAATGTTATTTACCTTGATTATTGACTTTTTGGTTCCCCTTTAAATTTCACTCTTGCAGCAAATGCCTCATTGGCCTCATTGGCCCTGGAAGAGAAATTAGATTCCTTTAAAGAACCTATTCTTAATGTTCATACCCATTATAAATGCTTTTTGAATGAGTAAATGGTTTAAAATAGTAATGGTTTGGTGAAACTTCCCACTCTGGTCTAGAAATAGAACCACTGTGTTAGAAAAACTCGCTAGTGTTCCTTCTGTGTGTCTTTACTCACTCAGAGCTCTTCTGACGCATCGGGTTCCCAAATGTGTGGGTTCTCTCCCCACATCTAGCAACGCTCCATGACGCCAGCTGGGCATCTTACAAATTCGCTCACCGCTGACCGCGTCGTGTCAGATGCCACAGGCTAAGCACGGACACCCACGAGACCGCTCCCCCCGCACTCAGGCACCAGCAGCTAGTAGGTCCCCGGCTACCCACCCCCTCTGTCCCATTTGGCGACAAATCAGAGGTTCCCATGAACTTCTCGGATTCCATTACTTGCTAGAGCCGCTCACAGCAAGCAGGACGAGCGCTTACCAGGTTTATCAGCGTCTTAACAGCTACGACACAGTTTACAGATGAGCAGCCGGAGAAGGGATGCCTGGAGCCCACTCTGGGAGGGTCCCCGGTGCCGGAGCGTGTGTCCCTGAGTTGGGCCGTGTCACCCTCCTGGGAGGTGGGCGTTGCTCCCTGACCCGGAAGCTCTCGGAGCCCCTTACTTTAATGATTACGCTCATCACGTGTAATCAATCATTAACTCATCACTTCCAGCCGCCCGTCCACACCTGCATCACAGCCGCCCGGCTCCACGCCCCGCGCCCTGCTTCTCGTTGTCTCCCTCCTGCCGGCAGGTGTGGCCGCTTCCCGAGCACCAGGCTTGTGCGGCCAGCCGGCTAGCTAGCCCTCCCCTCTGTGGAACGCAGCCCCGGTCAGAGGCAGGCAGCTTTCCCTTCACCTCACAGCCTGCAGGGTGAGACCTTCTCAGTACTCCGTCCTCCCCTCGCCTCAAGGCAAAACCGTAGTCTTGGGTGAGAAATTCCTGCAGAGACACAGGATGTGTGCTTCAGCTCCCTTTCCAGAAGGGAAAGGCAGAGACCAATAGGAAGTCTAGGAACTGCAAGGCTAGGGTTTAAATGAAGTACCTCCACTGGCCTTGAGGTCGCTCAAGATGATACTAGAACTTGGGGTGCAGTGCAAGAATGAGCCAAATGCCACAATCATTGATGAATGTGGAGCAGTGGTGGAGATTTCAGCAGACACAACAGACAATGGGCAATCCATTTGATGGCATGGTGGACGACCTATACCTCAAAGAGGAGGGACTTATACATTTGGGTCAGAGGTGTAACTGCCAGGATGGCCATTCCCTTCCCTTCCAAGCAGGTGGTATGTGGAGGGATGCCATCAGGGCACTGGACTCTGCTCTCTGGGGACAGCTTGAGGATGCGGGAGTTTCCTTACTGTGTAGTGACGGTACTAGGGAGAATGATGTCAAGGTCAGGAAGAGAGGGAGGCAGTGGGGAGATGAATGGGAGAAGGATGAGAAACACAGGAGTGTACTGAAGGACAATTTGGGATGAGAGAGGGACGATCTCCCTGTGAGGCTGTGACCAAGGATGCCACGGATGGAGGCTTAGTGGACCAAGCTCCAAGTTGCTGTGCAGGTCTGAGGCCCAGGATCCAGAAGCCTCCTGCTCTAACGGTGGTCTTGGAAGATTAATGGTGGGGTCAGACTTTAATTGTGCTTAGACACAGATAAGAATACCGGCAGGAATCACGGCTCTGGGAAAGTCTCAGGCAGATGGAGCTCGTCAGTTTCAACTCCTTACGAGTCTGAAAAGCACCAATTTTAGGTGACCAAAGGGTAAGGTCAATCTTCAGGAGAAGCCAGTTATGGCCTAAATTGTTCCAAATCCCTTCTTTACTACAAAACGTGGAGGGCGTTCGCGTTTACACTGGGGAACTCACCCTGAGGAGCTGACTAGGTTTCTGTACAATTTCTTTCAAGGGTCTTCATGCAGTCCTTTATTCATTTAGCCAGTCAGTTCATGGAATCACATATTGAAACTCTGATTGCCATGACTCTAGACCCATTCTGCTCGAGAAATAAGTCTCTACACTGTTTTCAGCCATTGCTAAATGTTTAGGAACTTCAGAAGTGTCGGTCAAAAGAGACGGAGGAGGAAATCACGATAATCTATCTGAGCAGGCTCAGGTTGTGTTCAGGATTCCAGGATCCCGAATTTCCTAAGTCAGCCCCTCACGGGAGCCATGACTTTGGCATCATAATTTAATAGGACATTTATGTATGTGTCGTAGAGGTCCTCTCGCACCTACCATCTTCTCCAGATCCAGGAAAAATTGAACGAGACTTCGCTCTTCTCCATGAGGAAGGACAAGTCCCAAACTAAATCTCTGTCCAATTCTGTGGGAAGGAGACATGTTATTAGGGTTATTTCTGGCCTAGCATCAACCCAAATATGGGACTTAGAATTTTCTCCTTGACTCCCTTTAATCCGACCACTATGAGCCTGTGGCTCATAGCAAAATTTGTAAGCAGGTCGCAGGAAGAGGAATATATCAGACATTCATTACTCACCTAACAGTGGAAAATCATTTGTCAACAGCCCTGTTCTTAGTTTTTTGGGCCGCAGGGCTGTACTACCGGCCTTTGCCAGCTTTCTGCTTTCTTAAGGTCTCCTTTGCCTTATCTCTTATTTTCCCTCATTCCCCTGCCCTCCTGCCGCTTCCGCCAAAGAAAATAAAATCAAAGTAAGATAAACAGGTTATTCTATTTCATGGGAAATGATTTAGTTCTCTGTTGTTGTTGTTGTTGTTTTTTTGAGGTACAATTTCCAAATTTCACCTTCATTTTCTAATTGATCAACATCTTTCCTTAAAGAAACACAATCCTCTTTTGACAAGACTGGTACTAGCTGTTAGGAACTCTGTAAGCACACCACCTGTCACACGCGCGTCGGTGGGACAAGTGCTAAGCACGCTAGCCTGCTGCTCCGTCTGAAGTTAAAGGCTGTTTATGAACGTGCTTGAGAAGGGGCACTTTTCACGCAGCCTCATGCTAAGAACACAAATGAATCCGCATGGTTCCAATTTGTTTTTTCAGAAACTCCCCTGATGTCGCTTTCATTTAGTGCTTATTTCTAGTTGTACTTCATTGGTGTTGCAAATCGGAATATTCTGTTTTCTGGGAAAATCAGCAGAGCATGTTTTTTTCAGGGATACTGACGTAATATATAAAGTTGTGTTTACACATTGGCAGATATGTATTTATACCTGCCGTGTGCTATGCCTTAGGGGAATGGACGCGTGAGCTGGCAGTCAGCCGGTGGGGAGACCAGGGAGCCGCCCAAAGCAAGCCTAAAGCTAGTGCTGGAACAGGGGGCCTGCCATTTTTAATTAGTAGCTGTTGAATTGAGTGTAACGAAGTGGTTCTCCTGAGGGTCCTTTATAGCCTTCCAATGTGGTCATTGTATACATTTAACCAGCTGATGGAGCTTCAAAATTGGTTTTGCCTGATATATTCAGGAAATTCTGCACTAGATGGTGGTCTTGCTTGCTTGATAATTGAGTTCTTTATGGAACTAAAAGTTTTAACTTAAATGTTTTTAACTGAATTTAAACATAAATGTTTTAAAATCACATTACCTAGCTTTATAGCATTTCCTCAGATTGGAGTCCAGATAGGGTAGCCCTTTGTCCTGATGGCAGATTTAACATTCTGGTTTTGGCAGAATTATTCCACGAGAAATATAGGAATTTAACTATATGACTATTACTAATATAGAAAGAAAATAATGCAAAACAAAAAGAAGAAATTAAACTATGAGAAATACAACTTTTTAATGTCATGTCACTTATCGACTCTGAGACTTAAATGAAAGAGATCTTTAGAAGAATGGGTAAAAAAAAACAAGCCAGCTGGTTTGGGTTATTTAATTACCTTATGACAATTTCTCTAGCTAAATAAATTATTCCACAGCTAGTACAATGACATGTAATAACGTCTCCTCTGATCAGAAAATTCGTCAGATCATCTTGTTTTCTTAGCCACTCCTTCCAGTGAGACAGACAACGTCATGGAATCAGCCATCCTTCAGCCTTCCTTTTTTTTTTTTTTTTTTTAAGGGATGGAGAGAGAGAGAGGGAGAGAGTGATAGAGAGAGAAAGAGAGGGGATGGGAGCGGAGGGGCCAAGGAAGGAGAGAGAGAATATTCAGCAGATTCTATGCCCAGCACAGAGCCCAACGTGAAGCTTGATCTCATGACCCTAACATCATGACTTGAGCTGAAATCAAGAGTCAGACGCCCAACCGACTGAGCCGCCCAGGCGCCCCCAGCCTTCGTTTTGACCTCTTTACTTAACACACACAGTAGAGACTATTAACGAGGAAAGATACTGTCTTTCTGTTTCCACTTAATTAAATTAATTCAATTCAATTTATTCATTCATTCAACAAATATTTATTAAGCACCTACAATATGCCAGGCACTGTGCTGGGTGCTGGGGATACAACTGTGAACAAGATAGACACAGTCCCTGCCCTCAAGGAGCTTACAGTCTAGAAGTTATACAGACAAGTACACAGGCAAGTACAATGCGGTACATGGCAAGTGCTGTGATGGGGAGAAAACGTGGAAAGGGCACCTAACTCGGTCTCAGAGGCAGCGGGTGGTGGGTCGTCATGGAAACCTTCCTAGGGCAGGTACAATTCGATTTGGTACTGAAGGAGAAGTCCAGGTTAGTGAGGGAAAGAGGCAGGGGAAAGGGACAGCCCAAGGAAAGAGTCAATGCAGGGTCCCGCGTGCTGCTTGCTCTGGAGGTGTGCGGGCGGGCGGGGGACGCTGGGTCAGGTGAGAGACGTCACGGGACAGAGAAGTAGGGACCAGGTCCCAGGAGGACTCATTTGCTCTGCTCCAGAGCTTGGGACTTTTCCTGAGGGGCCCGTGCGTGTGAGCGTGTCATCAGACCTGAGCTTTTAGAGGTGGCTCTTCCTGCAGCGCAGAGATCGTCGGGAGATGGAAATCTCCAGGCTGAAAGCAAGGTGGTCGGTCCTTCACCTTCTCCAGCTTTATCTTCTGTGATGTCACAGCCTGTGCTCGCTGCAGCCCATCCAGCGACGCCTCCAACAGTCCACGACACGCAGCGTGTTGGACCCCACTCGCCCCTAATGCTCTCCATGGCCTCTCCACCTGTGGGAGCCGAACTCGTCCTTCAAGGCCACACTTCCGAAATCATCCTAACTTGTGCTTTCTGCCAAGGTCTCTACAGAGTGTGACGGTTAGCTGCACTCTGGTACTCATTTGTCATTTCGAATGATCCGCACCTTCCTTTGAACCACGTTAATTTAATCCATACATAACATAAGGTGGGGTGGGGAAATAAACATGGATATAATTTTCTTCACCATTTCCAGTTAAAAAAACAGGGACAAATTCTTCTTTTTGTCTACTACAAACTACTATTCGTGCCTTCAAGTGATTTAAATGGAACAAGGGGAATGGGGGGAGAAGCCCAAGAGACACATTATTTTATGCAGCAAAATACAGTCAAGTAAGATTTCAACACGCGATTACAGGGTATGTTGCTGTTAATGACAACAGATCATTCCCCAATTCAAACACGCCATCTGTGACGATTTCACCTGCTCACAACGCGAACATCTGTAAGAGAGGGTAGCTTATTATGCAGAAATAAGAGCTAGCTACGTTCCCATATGGCCCACACTTGACTTCTACAATCCCTCCTATGTAGTCTTATAATTTCTCAAATACCTTTTAATAACAGTAAGAAACAAACTTTAAGCTCTGTAGATAGTGTAAGAATGTCTGTTGTTTTATTCTTTTTGGTGGGTACAAAAACCACAATTTTGTACACAGAACAAGATTATAAATAAGATCGATACCATGAGTGACCCGTAGTCTCTTTTGATTCTACATCGCAGACTGATGATTTCACGGTAACGCTGTCTTCGTTTTCGTGTGTTCCGGGTAGTGAGACAAACGCGATCTGTGGACACCGACTCATGTGACAGAGTGGAGGTTATGGCAACAAGGAGATGACCGACTTTTATAAAAAAAAAAAAAGTCTCTAAAGTTTATTACAGTGATGGCATTTATATCAATTATTGCCATGTATTGTTCCCTAAGATGGTTAGAAAAAAGAATTGTGTTGTCCTCTACTGAATTTACGTCAGTTAAAAAGCAAGCATGTTTCAGTATTTGTTTTCTCCAAAGTAAGTGTAAATACTTCCTTTAAATTTTTTCACAGGATTTACATGAGTGTTGATTATTTTCCGATCACAGTTTTGTGATGTGTTTTCTCGGCCGGAGAGTCTTCCACGGACCACGTGGGTGTGCTGGAGACGCACGTTAGCGTGTTCATTGACTTCTCTAACTAGTTTATCCCTTGCGGTGAAGACAGGCCTTTCTGAGCAAGAACTTCACAGTTTGATGCGCTAACTCGCAAGTCTGATTAGTTTTTAAGTCCACTCGAGTGAAATTTGTTGCTGTTAATACACCCATCCCAGCTCCCCCCCTCCCGCTCCCCGAAAAAACCTAAATTGTGAGTTTTCCTGATATAAAATCTGAGTTTGGGTTTCCGAGCGGAGCTCATGCACGCGTTGCTGCCACGGAACCGGGAGCATCGGGACGCACTGCCCGCTCTGGTCAGGGGCCTGGTCCAGGGCACCTGCTCGGCAAGCCCCGGGCTGCGCTCCCGTCGTTCCCAACACAGTTTGATTAAGGCACTCAATTATGTTTTTGGTTTTTATGGTAGGTCCGATGCAATGACAGCCAATCCTGAACTTTGTCTAATTGTAGTTCCCGTGTGTACAGCCTTGGGGCAGTCGGGTGTCAAAACGCGGCCGTTCTCACCTACACTCCCAGTGATGGATAATCTGGCTTTGTTTCTTATGGCTTCAGAAAAGGTCAGCTGGGTGCATGGAAAGGAAACAGAAAGAGCGTGGACTGTTACAATGTTTCTGTTTCTTCGACAAAAGGCGACACAACAAACACCAAGATATCAATAATTAGACATCTGCATTTTTTCCAACATTCTCTGGGTCATGTGAAAACTGCTCATTACAGGAAAGGAAAGCTCAACTAGAGTGAAGAATAAATCGGTCTAGAGGTTGTGGTCCTACCTGTTTTAGAACTAGTTTTGAATTCGTCAAACTAGGTTTCGTTTGGCCAATGTGGACGGGACACAGCTTTCCCCTTGCAGCCCTCTACACCCTAGTACTTCTGGTCCTGCTTAAAAAATCTCCTCTACGTTTGACAACATTTTTAACTGAGCCTCTTGCTCTTGCTGGAGAATGTCTTTACAGTGCGGGCGTTATCCTTAAAACTAATGAGTTGTCTAAACAAACCACAGAGTATTCATGACAGATCTTCCTGTCTTTGGAACACAGATCTATCCACAGACACCTCCATTCATTCACACCAGGTATAGACATGACCCAGAACAGCACAGTGAGTGACATGAAGTCCATTCGACACCTATTCTGGAGGCTGACTGATATTTTCAGAAGCTCTAAGTGTTTAAAGAGGGTGCACTGAGAGGAAGTATGGTTCAATTCCTCACCAACGCTCACCGCTGGGGGACTTCCCAGACCGAGATGTTATGGGATCAGGTCTCTGAAATCCTCATTACATTCCTGTCCTCTGTCATGCAAAGTCAGTAGCAGATAACAATATTACACAGAAGAGAAACAGGCAGTCTTATTATGTAAATCTAATTACTGCTTGTTCATTGCCTTCACATTTTTTCTAGTAACTGAATTTTAATGTTAACTCAAGAGGAAAATAAGGCAAATGAGATATTGCCCAAGTTTGTTACGGCTTAGATCATTTATTTCTCGTAACTCGTATCTTAATTCCCTGTTGTGAATTTAAGTTTACCTAATTCTTTAGGAATTCCATCCCTATATTTATTCTGCTCTAGAAGTATTAGAATAACTGTATACTAAATAATGAAACTAGTGATGGGAGTAGAAAATCGTATAATGTATAGGTTCAGAGATCAGATACCCTGATAAAGTCAAAATACTAGTCAATGACTCAACTATGATAAAAACCAAGGTCATTATCATAGATCTTTAGCGAATTGTCTCAGAAATCAGAAGTCAGGATACAATCTCTACAGAAACTATTCATTGCTAAATTAAAATGAACCAAGACCATAGCTTGAATTTGTTTCCTCAGATTTGCTTTCAACATTTAACATTAAATAGATAATTAGTTTTTAAAATCTACCGGTTTAGTTTAGTTTTTTTTTTTTTTTTGATGAAGAAATACAATTAATAAAAGCATTGTAATTTTTGGAAGGGATTTTTTTTTCAGAAGGCTCTTGCTATAAAATTTACTTTTGCTTCTTTTTTTTTTTCTTGATTCTCTTTGCAAAGAAAGGAAACACCCCAAACAGGAATCGTGTGCTCTCAAGTAATCTTTCCTTCTCTATAGATGAATGCAACTGAGTGTAACAGTTAATAAATCGTTGATAGCTCCTTATTTTCTCTTTACATCTTAGCATTTTCCGTTCTTAGCATTATTAATTCTTATATTTACAACTCCTGCTTCTTCTATAAAATGTCATTTCTATTCAGCTTGCTGTGAACCCACTGAGGCTGCTCAAATTGAAAAACTGTTTTTAATAAATTTACACGTGGTCTAGGCTTGTTTGGATCATTGAGGCTAAAGGCTATGACCTTAACCCCACATGGTACCATGAGGGATGATCATTTTTAGAGTAAAGATTTCCTACATTGAAGGTTTCAGGTTTTGTTTTTGGGATTCTAGGACAATATTATTTAGATTAACAAAAAATTGGGTAATTGAGGCCAAAGGAGTTTTTGAAAGGAAAAAGCCATTTCATATGCGAGTACAGTTAACAGCTGCCGAGCCTTCTTAGGTGCAAACCATTTCATTTACCCTGAATGCCATTAAGTCTTTTTAAAAGTCATGGATTGGAATGCTTTGTTTTTATTTAAAATTATTGTCTTAGAAGTTTAACTCCAACTGTAAAGGCAATTTGTGTGATACGTTGTAATGCCAGGTTCTGACTCCAAAAACATTATTACGCATAAACTGTCTGTACATAGCCTGGGATTTTATACTTTAGCAACCTTCCAGATTTTGGTAATGAACTGGCATCTATGAGCGTTTCTAGAATTTTCTCATATTTTCTTTTCTTTGCAACCTTACCCTTGGACCTTGCTGATGGTTGGAATGCTTCTGCTATGCCAAAGAAAAATCAGTTTGTAAAAAAAAAACCCCAAAACCAAAAACCAAACAAAAACAAAAACAAAAAAAGCCTTTTTTAAAGACAAAAAATTCATTCCAGAATAAAATCCAAATAATGGACTCTGAAAAGTTGTCACATACTGGTTTTTCTGTTTGGGAAAATCTCTCCTCAATTGTATAATTATTAAGATAGCAGCATTTCTATATTGGTCAAGAGACCTTGACAGTTTCCTTGTTTGTTGTTTTGCTATCAGAAGACATGCTCAAAACATTCTGATCTGAGTGAAGGGAGGGTCTTGTTCTTAATTATTTTCCACAAACTGGGAAAGAACCACTTGGGGCTCATCTATGTATAGTTACACTCAGTCATCCACTGATTTCTAGATTGTGGATAAAAGCAACTAGATTTTGGTAAAAGGGAATGGCTTTTGTTCTTTGTTTTAAGATATTAACGAAGTGTTTCAATAGCTTTTATATTAAAAATATCAAAAACAAGCTTATTTACCTGGCATAACCTCAGATGTATATCTTACGAAAATTATATTGGGTTTTCGACTCAGGTTTATCAAGCACTGAATGTCTCCTGTGGGTTCAGAGGCTCATTCATCATTGTAATCAGAGTGAGCAGCCTGTTCAGTTGACTATTATATATAATTTTAGAAAATGGGTCTTAGAGACCTGATTTTAGGAAGAACAATGACAAATGCTTTCAGATCTTATTTTAAAAACACTTTCTATTCACTCGAGAAAAAAAGTAGTGGACACTTAAGATTCTTAAAAAGTTACCTTCATTTCCTACATTTCACTGAATATTTACGATGTTTTATTGGGACACAGTGAGAGGATGTGAGTAAGTGGGTCTGCTTGGGCCTACTTAAAAATGATTGAAAAGGAAAAAAAAGAAGGCCATAATAATTCACTGCGATTTTTATCTTTTCCTGTGTCCTCCTAAAGAACACAGACGTTGCTGACATCTTTGACCGAGAAACTGCCGTCTTGCCTAAAATGCATATCCTCCTTCGTGACACTTTGAAGGTGAAAGTTGATATTCATCTAATAAATATGAATTGGAGTCAATATTCTAACAATCACGCCTACCTAAAGGTGTGGCTCAAGGTACTGTGAGATGAGCAAACAGCAGGGTTTCACTCTTAAAAAATATAGAATGATGGTTGATGCAAAACAGAATAGGAGCTTAAAGTCTCTGAGCACTTACTATGTGCTTGGAGCGGTTTCTCAGAAAATACATAATCACATCAAAGTGGGCAACTGTCTGAGCTTTGATCACCTGAAATGGTTTTATGCTGATTTTGTGAGCAATTCTCCTAAAATTGGATTGCTCCACGGAGATTAGCCTGATGCATCTACAGGGAAACCCAGAACGAATTTCCATTTTCTCCCAAATTTCGGGTAGGATCTACTGTTTTAGATCATTTTGCAGAGCAATCCTGGAGGTTTGTTTTTGTCTTTCTGACCCTTTCAATGCAGATATCTATTGGCAACATAAAGTTTCGACAGTGCATCCACAGCCAAAGAAAACCGAACCACTTTGCACTGAAGTTTTTCAAAAATAGAAAAGCTCTAGTCAGAAGCAAGCAGTATCACCACTAGACAGACAGGGCACAACACTGCAATTACAGGACGCATCACGCACTCACTGTAGCAGCCCTAAGTCCTACCCCTAAATTTTAATACTTTCGGTTCCATATACGTTGTAACCTTCTCTATAGGTTGCTAAATTCTGGGTATTCTGCGAGGAAGTTGGGTTAAAAGTCTGTGCACTCTTTGCCACCTTCATTCTCTTCGCCTCTGCCCTGGACTTGTAACAGAACTCTATCAGAGCCACCAGCATGGCCAAGCCCAAGCCGCCAACCAGAATGTAGAAGACGCCTGCTACGTTGCTCAGGCTCAGGGCGCTCGTCTTGTCCTGGGGGAGACAAAGACACTCCAGTCAACCGCGGAAATGTCACACCCAGAAGGCAAAAGAACACACGGAATCCAAACAGCTAATTAAAGCAAATGCCTAATTTAACCTGAAATTATTTACATGTATAAATCACGGATGGAGGTTTATGGATTTAAGCATAAAGCTTACAGCTCTCAGAAGTGAAATGATGATGATTACTCATAAAACTGCATGTAATTACATTCAATAAAATTTGTAACGTTTTATCATTATTAAGTATGCAGTGAAAACCACTATACCTAGCCATGTGAAAGCATTTATATATTTACACAGGGTGGCAGAAGTGGGCTTATTATTAAGTTTGAAAATGGCATCTTTAAAACCCAATTACACAGGAAGGGGATGTCTTTTGGCTTTCTTGCCATTACATATACTTTAATGTTTGAATTTCTCTTGTATAAATCTCACTTCACGTTTCCTACTTAAGGAACTAAGTTTTGTTGTTCGTGGTTTTTTTTTTTTTTTTTTTTTTTTTTTTTTAGCTAACAGTTTCACATTTTCTTCACTGTTGCTTTACCAGATATATGTAAATAATGTGGTAGGGGTACACATTATTTGTTCTTGCAGTCACATTGTATGGAAAATCTTCTGGAAAGTGTCACTTTTACATATTATTTAGGAATAATTATGTATGCATCGCATTTAGGTAACTTTTTAAAAAATAACTTAAAAATATATAAATTACCATGGTTAATTGAGACATAAATTATTTTTGTAGGAACAAATTTATGTCTATTTTTATTGATTTAAAAATAAGATTCCATTCCCACTTAAAAATACTTAGTTAATAGTTAAGACATACTATTCTCCAGAGTTTTAGCATACATATTATCTCCAAATAAATTTGGAAATAGTCAAGCATATGATTGGAAGATACTAAAATTGAAACAAGATTTCAGAATTTTCTCATAAATTGGAAATGCGTATATTACATAACATGACTGGAGAAAGTATTTGGGGCAGACTCCCTGCAGGATGCCCTGTGGCCGTCAGCTTCCCGGCTGTAGGTTTTGTGCAAAATGTGATTCAGACACTTAAATAGTTTTATTAGGAGAGTATTTAATTCAAAAGATGTACTATGTACACTGTCCAGTTAGCCATGCCTTTAGTTGATTGGGCCAAAATGTAAGGTCACCTCATTTTTAAAATCATCGCTCATTAAATATTTATGCTTCTCTGGCTTGACATAGGGATTTAAAATAAATATTTCATTAATTGGCCAAGCTTGTCTCATTCCACTCTGGTTCAAAGGCAGGAAAAAACTGATTAAAACGTAGGGATAAGCCCTGAAAAGGTATCAAGTGACATTACTTTGTCTCTTTCTTCAATGAATGGAGGCTCTATTTAAGCCATTTACTTGTTTCATGTCTTAGAATAACTAATATTTTTTTCTTTTAAAGAAAATAAAAAAAATAAAAGATTTCAAGAATCCTCAACTACGGCTCTTGGGCACTCGTTATATTCTATTAATTTGCGCAGGTAATTTGATTCACTGATACGTTGTTACATTTTTTTCCTTTAGAATAGAAACATAACCATTTATAACACTGTTTTTATTTGTACTCAATGGAATCAGGTCTCTAGATCTCTGCATTGCCCTAACAAGAATTCATGAATGAGAGATCTTAACTTGAGGATATGATTCATAAACGCTGATTTATTAAAAGCATTTCAGTAGAACCCAGTCTGAAAGTCCACTGCGCACCTGTCAGCACAGAACCATAACCGGGCCTCTTCAAACTAAAGTGGAATGCTTGGCAACATAGTGATAGAAGACTGAACTTCCAAACACGATAGGGTGAATAATTAAAATCCTTCTCTGGATGGGTACCACACAATTTCCCACTTCCTGTTTTGAGGATGCATCGGTTCCTGAAATAATAGGTTTCGTGGCCTTTGCCTCCGAAACAAACGAAACCCTCACCCAGAAGCACTACTGGTATTAGTGGTACGTGAGTCTGAGGATCACAGAAGGAATTTTATTACTGTATTTACTTTTGCAGTTAGTTTGAGTTTTAACCCAAGCCTGACCAGTGGGGGAGCGGGCTGCCATTTTCGGAGAAGGCATGAGCTAAGTTGGGCGGGTGGGTGGGTCGGTGCACTGTGACAACCGCTCGCGGCTACGGCTCTGTGAGCACAAGGGGAGGCCCCGGAGTGCGACGACTGACCTTGCTTCCAGAGTCCTTGGGTCCACATTCACCTTTATCGTACCACCACTTGTTTTTCAGCTTGTCTAAGACGCCTGCCTCACTGAGTTTCAAAACGGCAAGGTTTACAGGAGTTCTTCACGTGGAAAATAACATAAATAACATTATATATGTTATTTTATGTTATTCAAGTCAAACTACATTAGAATCGCATGGCAAAGTGACGGAGCAGAGGCCACAGGAGGCGCTATGTCTCGTGCGGGAGGCCCAGGTGCAGAACCAGACATACGGCTGGGGCCTGCTCCATCGCTTTAGGTAACAGGTGCATACTGCTAGGGAGAAGTCGTAAATAAAATGTATGCAATTACTGTGAACCCAAAACTATTGGCCTGGGTGGCGTTGCTGGAGCATTTACGATGTTCCCAGCACAATGGTGGGAGTCCTTTGGGATCCGCAAGCTCCTTGTGTTCCCCCCACTTTTGAAATGAACAGCAATGGCTGCAGATGGACAGACTGACATGCACAGAAGCTGGTGGGGACTGGCTTGGGCTCTCCCCTAGACTGTGATTCAGTTGTTGGAATTTACTCTATGCTATAAAAGTATGTCTACACTGGCTGCTTAACCGTGCTCATCCAGGACTAACGGAAAGAGAAAGAGGGTGCAGGCATTACTGACAAAGGGTCCAGGAAGGTCCTTAGCAGACAAATACGTGAATCATAAAAGTCTAAGCCCATGCTAACACTCCCCTTCTGAATGGCAGTATTTAACCTAAATAATATCTCTCTCGAGTCTATCACATTAATATGCTGTGCATACAAAGGGAAGTGACCATAATGTACTCCACGATGCTTCCCAGCAGATTCATGACAGGCTTGGGGAAGAGAGATTTTTTAGGAAAAAACACCCTTCCTAAAAGGCCCACTTTTCTTTTCTACCATATTTGAGTCCTTTCGTATTTGGTATTATATAAGGAGTCTCAAGGAGGAACAGGCCAGTCATCACTCAGTCTCAGTGTTCCGAGGAATCTAAGAATGCCCCCGGTTTTCATTCCCATGTTACCGCCTCTGTGTGTATAAAAAAGAAGTCCGAGATGATGGATGGGGAGCAGTAACTCCTGACATCTCTTGTTACTGTTTCCGGGCTTGGTTGGTTTCTGTTTCTTTTTGCTTTTACAAACATTTGGAGAGACACTCATTGAATTTCTCTTGACATTTCTAAGGCTGCCACAATCATTTTGTCTGGCTCTGTCTCCCAGTGCCTCACTGCTTCTAGGAAATATTGAGTGCATTTAGAGAGACAAAGCATGCATTGATCTGATTGCCAGGGGATTAATTCCATAAACTTATCTGCACAACCGGGTAATGCAGTAGTAATGATGGTGATAATGCTAGTTAACAATGACGGAACCCTTCCTAGGTACCGGGAGCTGCCGGAAGCATTTTACGTGTTTGGGTACTATGATCACCTGCATTTTACAAATGACCCACTCACCCGCCCAACTTAGCTCAAACCAAGGCATGGAGAGATTAAATCATCTAGCCACACAGCTAGGAAGTAGCTGAATCAGGGTTTATAAATCTGACTTCATAGCTTGTGCAATTAAAAACATTCACAACGCAAGACTTAGGAAATGGAGGTTCTGGTTAATTGAGTTTTCTGATTAACTGTTAAGCCAAAACTCTTTTTAAGTTGTTGCTGTACTGTCAGGTCTGAAAAAAGTTTCTAAGATATAAATTTTTCTTTTTAACTGTTTTCTCAATACGATTTAATTAGAAGTAACATGCATTTGGCACATTCTTAGAAAATTACATCGTATTTTGGAACAAAATCTGAGCATGATTTAACACTTTCTACTAAACGCTGAGTTTGGGGGTGGGGCAGGATGAAGATTTTGGTTAACTGGGGTGTTTGGTGAATCGGGCCCCAATGTAGGTTTTACTGTCTATACACCTCAACTCCCAGTCATGAAGTGATTATTACAGAACCTCACCAGGCTGGCTGGTGAGTTGGGGACTCCCTGGGGACAGAAGCCTTACCTCATTCACCTTTGTAAAACAGTATTTACCAGCGTATCTGATGCAGAGGCGGCTCTCTGCAAGGTTGCTATATTTAAATTATTTTGAATCCAGAGCAAGCTTTTTCGTTTGATACTCTAAGAGTTTTGAGGTCCCCAGACTGCTCACCAAAGCCTTTTTAACACCTGCATAGGTGTATTCTATGAACCTACGCTGCACTTCTCGAATGGGGTACTCTGGGAGGAGGACTTCATGCTGAAAAGGGGAGGAAAAAGAAAGCAGAGTTTCCTTCCAGTTTCTTCTAGAAGGGGTGTCCTTAAGGTCCTACTTTCCCCTTCTCCCTTCACTTCCCCCCTTACCTCTTTGTTCCTTCAGCTATTCACTGCAGGAGCCTGGTTTTAGAGGCTCTGAGTAGATTGGAATTTTGAATTTAAGATATTAGCAGCCAAACTTAATGGTCAACTAGTGGAATACCAGGCACTGAGGAAGGAATTCATTATTGGGAGATCGCTGGCTTTTGTTTGCCACTTTTTTTTTCTGTTTATGAATTCATATTTTTAGTAATAATCCCTTCACTCTTGCGTTGGCTTCTATGGCTATGGTGAAGGGGAGCAGACCACTTGTGAAGTACTTTAAAGTCAGGAATGGGCTACAGTCTTCAAAGGGCTAAATTAAAAATGGGTATCATATGATCTATAATTCCTAAGGAAGACATTATTTGGTAATCACATTTATAAAATGATTTTTATATGAATATTCACATTCATGAATGTGCCTCGAATAGAGGAGAATAAGGTAGAATAAGGTATCAAACAGAAAAAAATCAATAACTTTATAGATCATTAATGATTACAGGCATTGCCAAAATTTCCAACTAGAACCAGGATTAAATAACTCACGTTAAAAACTGGCATAAAATTCTGTGTATGGTTTGTGTTCAGACTAAACTATATCAGATTCATCAGAGAGGAAAATGAGTTTTAGACATTGTAATGATATTTTTAAATTGGTTCATTGCCAATTAATGCACTTCTATTACTTTATTCATGAGAAGTATGAATTTCTTAGGATCATTAAAAAAAACCACATTGCACTAATAGTAACATTATTAAAGTAGTAAATTTTCAAAAAAATGGATTTGCAGCCCCCAAATCCTGCCTTTCTGCTTTATTATTATTATTATTTTTAAGATGTAGAGCCCTTTTTATTTCTTTCCTTAAATTTTTACACTTCAGCATGAAGCCTGTTGTTGAGGGCAGCCAGGGTCAGAACTTCATGCTCTGGGAATGGCTATCAGGTGAGTGGGGATGCTCATTATTTTGTAGCCATGGGCTGTGACCGGAAACTTCCACAGTGACTCTAGTTCAACTGTCGGGTCTACTAAATCACGAGCTCCTTGAGAGGAAAGAAAATCCTCTTTTCCCCACAAATATGGCACATGGCAGAAATTAAAAAATTTGCTGCTGAATGGAAGGCTGGGGATGTCCCCGGGGTTATAATCCTGTGAACGGCAAGTGGGTCACCTGTCTCCTCAAAGGAACCCATTCATGGGGGTGTTGAGCTTTCCATGGTTTTCCACCTTCATTAGATGAATCACCGCCAGAAAAGTGAGTTTTCTCCATCAAGAGTCTGTATTTGAAAGTCAGACAACATGAGATGCTTGGGCTGGGGCCTCTAAATGAGCATATCCCCACTACACATAATTGGCATCATTTAACTTCTCTTCTGCTTCAGTCTGACACGCGGCAAAGGCAGGCAACTCTGAAAAGAAAGCCAGTCACCCGCAGAAGGCACAAACCAAAAATGACACGGTGACTGCCTCCTGGTGCTTTACTCTGTCCTAGGTTAGGTCAGGGCATTAAAACACTGCCTTTTATGACAAATTCAGAGGAGGACGCTATTAACGTTTAGATTGTAACCACCTATTCGTTTGGTGCTACATATTACATCAATACGCAACCTACCAGAAATGGTTTTTAGCACAAAAACAAAACACACTGTGATATCTTTTGGGGGGAATATTTTACTTGACTTTATAACATTTCATTATGATCTGAAGTAACGTTTTAGAATATATCACTTTGTAGTTCGTGTTCAGTGACAGTAAGTTACCGCCTACCTATGGGGACAACAGCTTGACTTTTGAGAACTACAAGGTCAGAGTCACATATATTTTTTGACGACACTCATTTATTTAGTGTCCATGTGTACCAAACCAAATCTGTGGGATACAAACAGATTAAAATCCAACTGAGCGGCCTAACCCCTTAGTGAAACAGACTGACGTGACTTTTGTTAAATAGATTTTTTCATTATGTGTACGTTTCTGCTCTGCTTATTTTTCTCTGAAAAGATGTTTTAATGGACACTAAAATAGGACTTTGTTATTCATTTTTGTGGAAAGTTTTATTTGTTAAGCAGTGTTGTACTTCTCTTATATTGGTGATAAAAATAAACACTGGCAAGCACAATTTTTCTAATGAACTAGAAAATCTTTGCTTTTCTTTGGTGCTATTACAGCATGTTTTCTTATATTTGCAATTTGCATGGAAAAATAGATTAGTGTAAATTTAAAGAATTTTCTCTGCATATAAATATGCATTTTTTAACTTACGTTTTTATGGAAACTGTCAGAACATTCCAGGTAAGTTAGGGCACCAAAAGAAAATCCAGGCAGAATATTCCTGCCTATGGATTGCTTAACTCTATAGACAGTGAAGAAGGATTCTGGGACACGAGTTGATTATTTCTGTTAGTTGTATATCTTTGTTTCCTTTAGAAACTACTTAGAAAGAAAAAAACCCACATTATTTTATGAAGCTGGAAATATGACATAGATATAGTGAGCACAGAGCTGAATGGGTCTTGTTTTGGAGCTGATCATTTTGTGATATGATCCATTTACGGAAGGCAAAAAACGTCTAGACTATCTTTATTATTTAACTTGATATTTAACGGAAGCATGAGGGTTCTGGGTGGAGACATGGCTTTCTGGAAGGTATTCTAGACAGGTTCAGGTGGAGTCAAGTCATTGCTGTTACTCAAAAACACTTCGTAGACGGTCTCGCCATGCCTGGGCGACCGAAGGAGACAGACTTCCCCTGGTGTCCGCCCTCCTTGCATCACTAATCTGCCCTTTCAGAAGCTTGGATCCCTTCCTGCTTTCTACAACGGGGTTCATAGGACTAAAAGGTCTGACCCACGATCTCTTCAAAGCCACAGAGGTGCAGGGACTGTTGTAATGAGGTCTGTTTGTGTGTCCCCAGATTGGTTAGCAGATGCAAATATTTTTGCTTTGACAGTAATTGCATACTTGGGTTTCGAAGGGACTGGACTGGCACTTCCGGTGCTGGCGGGGGATCCAAGCTGCGTCTCCCAGCAGATGCACCTATTACTATACATACTGTTTACCCGCTTTTGGTGACATTGAGGCTGACCTTGGAGTCACCTCCCCCGCTGCCACATTCTCCTTTGTCGTACCACCATTTGTTTTTCAATTTGTCCAAGAGGCCTTGTTCATTCAGTTTTAAAACTGCGAGGTTAACAGCATTTCTTGAAACGATAAAACATATTTTGTAAGAAACTGCACAGCTGTTAAGATGTTAGAAGGAATGAGGACTTAAGCTCTTTATAAGCTTCTCCCAGGCGCTAAATAAACCTCTCATTTTGCGGTCCTGCAGCCCCTTCCACCAGAGTCCAAACCAAAGGCAATGGTGACTAATTTCAAAGGGTGTGAAACATGTGGTATGTGGTGCTGTTCACTCTCAGAGTTCATTTATTGTCAAATAATGGATGCTGATATCAACCAATGACATGGATTTTTTTTTTCTTCTGCAAAATAGCAATAAACTTGCATTTACTAGTAATTGAGGAAGATTTGTGCCTGGAGATCCTTTGCCTCTAAGAAAGTCAACAGCTGAAAAGAGACCGAAATGAAAATGCATTCCCAGAAGGAAACACGGAACGGCATTCATTCATTTTTGTGAACTGATTTCCTGACAACAAAGAGTATGGCTTAATTGTGATTCCCTTTATTGTCTGTGGGAGTTGAGCTCCTTCATTTGTTTGATTTCATTGCTCTCAGGATCTAGGATTAGCACGTTTGGTTTCAGTTTCCTGCGCTAGAAGTCTCAGGATAGTCAAGAGAAAGAGAGTAGCTGCCCTCAGGGAAAAGTTCTTCTATGTGAATTTGGTGTTGATTCTTGAAGGCTTTGGATGCTGCTTAGAATCTAACCAGGATGGCGAGGCCAATGTGACCGTTGAAATTAATTAAACCCCAGGAAGCCGTTCTGCATGGATGAGGACTTTGCAGACAAACAGTCAAGATTCGATTGCCTCCATGTGTATCTCTACCGGGGAATAAGGGAGCAGATTCCAATGAATGTCTACAAGCATTAACAATGTGTCATGGGCTTTTGCCTGCCAGGTATTTGGTTTCTTAGTTGCTTTCAAGTTACAGTTATTAAATGAGCCCTTATCTCTTTCAAGAGGTATTCCCAGCATTTCATGAAGTCTCTGTTAAAGCTAGGGAGTGGCTTCTATATGGAGAATTTGGGCTGTGCTATCGCAGTTGATAAATACTGAGTCTGCTGATTTCTTAATGCCAAATGAATTATAAATAAAACAAAACAACCCCAAATTAACGAATAGCACTTGAAAACTGATTTGCAAGTGAAACAGTTGTTGACTAGTAAAAAGTGTTACATATTTCACCACCAATCAGCCTATTGAAGTGTTTATTTTCTTAAAATGTGTTTATCATATTTCACGTAAACAATGTTCATTTTCCAGTGTTGTGATAGTCTGATCCACTTGGAGAATAAACATTTCCCACAAGAAAACCATATACTTTGAGACTATTAACTCTTCTTGAGCGTTACACTGCCATTTACGAAATGCTAATTAAATAATCAGCTGTTCCCACCTTCCCAAGGGCCACATTAGTGGTCTAAAATAATGAATATACTTCCTAAAGTGAACGATATCAGGTGGTTGGTTTAATCACCAAAAGGACCAGACCAAAATGGAAGAATTAATGAATATTCAGTGAAGAGAGACCTACTTAAAAAAAAATGCTGTTGGGAGACAGTTGTTTTAATTTATTTTGTGTCCACAACAAATTAAATTTGTCTTTCAGTGATTTAAACTGAACTACTAAAATTTTTATTTTGGAGAAAATTATTTTTACAATTCACTTTATTTTAGCCTGAAACATTCATATTAGATCTGTCCTAGTGAAGTGGCATCCCAATAATTTTATGTATTGGTTTAGACCATTCCTTTGATAAAACTGAAATCATTTCATGAGAGGGTTATTTAACAGGGTTATGAGCCATATCCAAAGACAGTTCCACAGCACAGGAGAAAACAAAAAGCAAAATAAAGGAATGGATAAGGAAAAAAAGCTTCACGTTGAGAAAACTGTTTGGAATAAAGCTTTCTACAAAATTATTCTAAGACTTTATTCTAATACCATCTAACAGGCCATGTAAAAACAGTTTAGTTTCACACTGCTATCCGTATGTGTGTGTGTATACATCAATATTTGATTCATATGATACACCTGACCAGTAGGTAAGTCACTGCCCAGTTCACAATTAATCCACGTTTTCCTTCCAGAAACATGTGGTCCCTTGATAAAGTCCCCCAATACTATTATACGTACATTTACTTTTCTCTAATGATGCATGGAAGGCAACTTGTAATTAACATTCAGAAAGAGTCTTCAAGTACTGAAGATTTCTTTGCATGTTAAAACTGCCTGTTCTTTACAACTTCTGACTACAGATGTCATTTCTGTATATAATCAGGTCTAGCAGCCTCTGCAGATGGCCATTTCAACTGCGGCACAAACCACATTTGAACATCTGTCCTATTTTATGAAACACATTGCTTTTACATGTTATTAATCCCAAGAATCATCAAATGATTTTAAAAAATACACAAAGTTATTTCACTCATTTTGCTGGAATAGATTTAAAAGTTTTTTTTTTAATCTCAGCAAGAGAAAAAGGAACCCTGAAAGAGTAACTAGAAGCAAGCTTAGGGAAGTCACAAGTAGTGGGGTAACTGAGGGACTTAGGAAGCAGACCCTCCCTATGGTACGTTTTATTGTTGCTTTGCAATCCCCTTCGTACACTTCAGACAGGGATTTCAAAATCAAGGTCAGAAACGCAGATTAATGATCAGGGATATTCTGGTCCTGATGAAACATCAGAGAAGGTGAAGTAGGTCAGCCAAGAAGATGAGGGACAGAAGAAGGTGCGCTCTCCCTTACACTGAGCATTCCTTTCGGTCTATGAAAGGCAGCTTTTACAGATAAACTCAATTGAGTGGACTGTTTTCATTTAAAAGTGGAAGGAGAGGAAGAACCAGTCAGTGACCACACTCTGGCTGGACATGCATAGACCACAATTAAAGGCCCAGGTGTGTTGACAATGACCTTTGATAGACTGAAGTAGGACTCAGGTAACTTCTTGGCTTTGCCTTTTGTACCTTTGGGGAATTCTAGGTAAGAAAAACCCTTCTCCAAGTATCCTTTTTAATAGTAGTGAGACGGCGGGGAACCTGATGCAGGATAGAAGGAAAACGTTCCTCGAGTCAAATTTCAGGACCTCAGAAAAGCTGCCCGAGGTTTTTATTCCTGAATTTTCCTTCAACTGAGCTTGAGATTATGAAAATCCACACCTCACCGCACTAGCTTCTGGGACCTGTTTTTATTAAGAGGGCTCTTGTTGAAAGACCACATACAACAAAAGCTTTCGAACCGGAACTAACAGACCTAAACTTCTCCCGTTTATCGATACTTGGTAAATTCATCTAGTGTGAAGATTTTCTTGTTAAAGGCAACTTAATTCAGGCTAAGATATCCATCTCTTACCTTCCATCCTTTCATAAATAATTTATCATTCAATTCTATATGTTTGCGTATGCTTTTATGCTTAATTTATGCCTTAATCATTATATTCACTTCTGGGCCATATTGTAATGTAATTTTTCTGTTGGTGAGTTTTCAAATGTACATCTGACAAAATATCTCCTAATAGGAACACTTTTAAAGTTTAAGTTTAATCAAGTATTTTTATGATTTCCTGGATTTAAGAATATTATTATAAAGGACTCATACCGGCCCTAGACCTAGTCAACATCTGCACACAGGATATCTAGGGTGTATGTAGTTTTAGACAAGTAATTTACAATATCATATTTAGTCTGATTAAAGAAAATTCAATTCCATTTTACTTAATAGGATGACTATTTCATTGTTGGCGGTGATGGTGCAGTTTATTTTAACCTACGGTGTGATTTTGCGACTACTTTATTATCCTTATAGGAAAGGATCCATTAGTTATATACACATGAGGAAGTCTCATCACTTCCAGGGGAATGCTTCTCTTAATGGGAATGCTCTCTTCATACAAACTCTCTCTCTCTCTCCATATATATAATAGTTTGTTTTTAAGTAATCTCTACACCCAATGTGAGGCTCAAACTTATAACCCTGAGATCATGAGTTACGAGTTCTACTGACTGAACCAGCCAGGTGCCCCTAAACTCTATAAAATTTAAATATCATGGGGCTTCAAATGTCCAGAATATTTACCTGAATGAGGCTAGGAAAGTTTTTTCATAGTCCCCAATAAATCTTAATATGTTTTTTAAAAACTTGAAAATTGTGTGAACCCACCAGGCATTGTGTCAACAGGTAAGAAAATCCCTTTAAAATCCACAAAGGATGTTAGCAGATGATTCATGCGGGAAGATCATACAAATCATACAAAAATAATTCAACTTGGCTTGGAATTAAATCAATGTGAATTAAAACGATGCCAACTCAATTCTGTGCCACTCATGTTAGGAAGGACAAAAGTAAAGATCATGTGCAATATCGTGGAGAACTGAGTAAGATGGGTATCCTGACTGAATTAAGAACTAAAAAAGAAATAAGATGACTTTATACAACAAAAGCTTAAACGCAACTTATGTTCTTGGAAATTACTGACAATGTTGATCATTATATTAATTGACTAATTTTAATATTATTGGTTAATAATAATTCTCCTCTAAGGAACCAATTCTAATAAAGTTAATCCATGATGCCGATGGGAGTAACTGGATGGCCCTCATAGCATATTTCTGTAGCAACACGGCAAGCACTTTATATGTCCACCAGAAGGGTTGAACGAAGTAGATGTGGGGGCCCAGCAGCGGTTCTCAAGCTTGATTTGCATAGAAAGCCACCATCACAAATATAGATCTCAGGCCCGACAGTGCTGGGTCAGGTCCCCCTGAGTCAGGGGCACTGTGTCTACGCTTTTATGAAGCTCCTCGGGGTCTGTATTGATGAGCACACATAGTTCGTATGGCTGAATGTCTTACGACCATTCAAAGTTTTTAACGACAAGAAAAAAGTGATTATGGTATAATAAATGAAAAAAAAAAGAAACAAATCTGTATATCCACTATGATTTTAATTTAAGAATAAAAAATATATCTAGAGAGAGAGAGACATTAATGGAAAAATACTGGGGAAAAAACACGACAAAAAGCTGTCTCTGGATGTAGGGAGTATGACTAGTTTGGATTGCATTTTGCTTTTTACGCTTCTGAACCCATCCAAAATTTTCTACAATAAGTGATACTTTAATAATCAGAAAATGCAAAAAAAAGCCTTCTCAATTATTTTATGATTTTATATTATTTTATAATCTAATGCCTAAAAGAATTGTTTTATGCAAACCAACATATACATTTTATTTTGGATCAAAAAGAAACCCCACAAAGAAATGAGGAAGAGGCAGAATTTGGGAACTGCTCTTAGGGACATCAGTAAAGCACTCATTGCTCCTGAAGATGTGGTTTGCTTTGGTCCACCTGGTTCTGCGTCTCTAGTCATGGGCTGGAGGACATGGGATGGTGTACTTGGCGTCTACAAATGTTCTGCCTTGTTTGAGGGGAACAGGTCAGGCACAGAAGTATGAGTAATGCATCAATTAGTGGGCCTCCCCTGTCAGACAGGATCTGCAGGAGGTTAAGAGAACTCTAAGTGGCCTGGAGAGAAGACTCTCTGTTTCACACGAATTTACATGGACAAGGTGAGCTCTTCCCCTTAGGCTCCATTAAATGAAATGTGATGGTGGGTAGACTTGAGTCCTGGGAAGTGGGCCATTAAAAAACAACAACAACAAAAAACCCCCGTATATACCTCTGTTTTTAGGAAAAGAATTCTCAGGGCTGGCAACTATGTTTTTCCCCAAACAAGCAGAAGAGGCCCTAAGAAAAAAGTCCTTTTCATTTTTTTGGTAGGAATTTTTAAAAAATGCAATTAAAAAAGTCTTTCATCCCACTACCTATTTACTGTATCCCTTTTTTGCATTTAAACTAAAATTCCAGACTGGAGAACTCATTTGATTTAAACTTTGTTATGTAGCAGATAAGTACATGCAGAAAAATTTCTAGGACCACTCTACTAAGAAAATAGTAATTTCATGAAAAATGAATAATAACCCACTCTGCACAGACTATTGGTTGTCTTATTTAAATGTTGGTGGCAATTCTCACTACTGTCATGAGGGCTGCACACAGGAAAGTCTACCCCAGTAGAGCAAGAGGAGAAGGGAAGGGAGGAGCATGGGATATATGGAGTTTTACTCGTGAGGTTTAATTAATGATATCCCCCCAAATAAAGGTGTTTGGAGGAAATAAGCCATGAAACCGAGGATTTAGAACCACCCCAGAATTTTGTATAAAGTCTATGAATAACTCACTGAGAAAGAACTAGTTTATCAGTCAAGAAAATAGAATAAGTAAATAAAAATCAATGGGCTGTCAAATGATAAGGAGGTGAGGGTCTGACCTTAAGGAAAGGCGTTTGCGTCCACAGTTCCACCTTGATCAGGTGTGTAAGCCCTGGAAGGATAACCAGTTCTCAGCATTATAAATGCTCCACTAAGTTTTCAATTTAACTTGCAGCTGTGCTATTAGTTTTCTTCCCCAATTATCCCTTCCAGTAAACAAGCACCGGGCTCTTTTTGCTTCATTGGATTTGTGCACTTCTTTCCAAAGACAGGATTTGGGCTAAATTGCTCTGCATCTATATGCAAATGTTGTTAGGAAAGATACTAAGTTTTAATTTCAGTTAGCTTACACAATGACAGGTAAGATTTGCATAAAAATGGCACTACCAATCAATAATTTGATATCAAAATTAGGAAGGAAAATTGTTTTCAGTGCAAAGACAACTCAGTCCCAACATGATGTATAATGAGCCTTTGAAAACCACTTCGATAAGGAAGGATTTATTGTCTTTGCTTTGGATTTTGGATGGCATATATGCAATTAATTTAGTGTATAGAGTCCTTTGCATTTCATACTCCAAGGGCGTCAAAGACAGCTAAGTAAATTGCGTAGATACTGGGTTAGGTTCCAGAAATCGTCTCTGAAGTGTGTGTTTTTTGAAGATTTTATTTATTTATGTGAGAGAGCAAGTGAGCACACGAGCGGGGAGGGGCAGAGGGAGAGAGAGAAGCAGACTCCCCGCTGCGCAGGGTGCCCGACACAGGGCTCCATTTCAGAGTCCTGGGATCAAGACCTGAGCCAAAGCAGATGCTGAGCCGGCTGAGCCACCAGGTGCCCCTGAAGTGTGTGTTCTTTGGAATTTGCCTGACTGATTGCTATTTGAGGCCTAGGTCTGAGGAATGTGATTCTTTGAAGAAATACTGTGATTTTTGTGAGGATGTTTGCTAGCAATTTAGAGCACCAGCTAGAGCTTGAGATAAATGAAAAATTTAATTATATTTTTAGGGTTAACCTTTCTTTAAAAAATGTAATCCTTACAAATATTTCATGCAGTTTGGTTTCATGATTTTGTCAATTTTAGGTCACAGAGTAGAATTTTCTGTCCTCTTCTGGGTCAGGAACCTTTTTCAGAAGCCTGTGAAAGTTGCGGGCAGACTGGCATCTGGAGTTTTGGGGATCCACAAAACTCGGAAAGGAAATCGTGAGCAGATAAAAAATATCTCTTCCAGATTTTAGTAACACTTATTTTAAAATTAATTAATGACCACTTTCAGGTATGTCTATTCAGGGAAGGGAAGGAGAACTATTTCTATGACCCATAGTTGCTCCAGAATTTTAATAGAGAGGAGGTTTTAAGACTGTGATTTGGCGACAAGGAACTTGCAAGGTCTGAGCCTCAATTTGTGGTCATTCTGCAAACACATCATGGGCAGGGTTTTTTTTTTAAATTTTTTAAAGTAGGTTCCACACCCACCGTGGAGCCCCATACAGGGCTTGAACTTACAACCCTGAAATCAAGAGGTGAACTGAGATCAAGAGTCAGATGCTTAACTGACTGAGCCACCCAGGCGCCCTATGTGCAGGGCTTCTTAAAACACTGCATGCTACACTAATGAAAATTAAAAATAAAAACTGCTCCAAGATACTTTTGGTTATCCTTACATAATATTGAGAAAATACCAATTATTCATATTAAATCACGTAAATTTTATTTGACTTGTGGTGGCCTTGGGGTGCTGTTTGAGATGATATGGGCTCAGGTCCGCACCCCAAGCCACCCTGTTTTCACAATCAGTTTCTGCAATGGATCATACAACGGGGGTCTTTGTCTCAAGACAGGACTGTCGCTACCTATAGACTGTGAAGTGCTTCCCGTTCGCTCTGAGTCTCACTTGTTAAGTGGTGTTTCTATGCTGAAGCACGAGTTCAGGGACAGGAGAGCTGTGGGGGTCAGCACTCACTGCGTGTGAGCTGTCGAGCAGCACTGGGTTTTTCTTTTTCTTTTTCTTTTTTTTTTTTTAAAGATTTTATTTATTTATTTGACAGAGATAGACAGCCAGCGAGAGAGGGAACACAGCAGGGGGAGTGGGAGAAGAAGAAGCAGGCTCATAGCGGAGGAGCCTGATGTGGGGCTCGATCCCATAACACCAGGATCACGCCCTGAGTCGAAGGCAAACGCTTAACTGCTGTGCCACCCAGGCGCCCCAGCACTGGGTTTTTCATGGAGATTTGCTGGGTGGCCCCTGCTCTGTCCCTGACTTTGAATTCCTTCTTCTCTTAGACCCCGCTCCTTATTCTCTTTATAGGATTTCCAGAATGTTCAACAACCGAGTTTCCTTTCTCCTTCCTTTGCTCATTGTTAAAAACTTCATCAATTGCTTTAAAGAACTAGAATCCTACCGTTTTTGAATCAAAATGGGGGTCAGAGGTTGTCTCAAACCTTCTCATCTGACAGTTGTGGTCACTAGGGTCTAAGGAAAGTTAGGTGCCTTGCTCACCAAGACCCAGCTGGGAAGGAGGTTATCTGCCTCCTGGTCCAGTGCTCTTTCCCACAGTACTAGGACCACTTTGCTTTCTGTGGGTCCCCTTCCCGGTGTAGCTAAACCAGGTACTCCTCCCTACCATGGCCCTCCAAGGGAGATCCCCCCGGCTCATCAGGCTTGCTGGGGGTGATGCCTTATTAAGCTCTGACTGATATATTCCCTGCAACTTCTGTCCCCTCTGGCTAAATACTTCTGGAGCTGAGATAAGACTTCAGAAGCATGTGGTCTTATCAGCTGAAACTGATCCTTCCTAAACATCCAAGAAAGAAGAACAGTAGATAATGTTCCTTAAAAAGCTGTACCAATAAACTTTATCCTGACTTGATTTGATTAGATGGTGACACTTGTTCTTTCCTAAGGTTGGAATAAAATGGTTCTATTTTTATATACACTGGGCTCCTAATGACTTAAGTTCGGATCTTTTAGGACAGGTAATGAGGAATCCCAAACGTGTTATCATAAAGAAGCGTCAGTATAATGGATCAGAAAATGTTTCACAGAAGAAGCAGAAAAGTAAACACAAATAATAACAAAGCCCAATCACAGACACTCAATCTCATCTTCCAATTTTCATTTCAACTCCTTTCCTACAGCCGAGTAGCCATTAAGAACTTTTTTTTCTGAAAAGATGTCTCTCGAATTTCTATGTTCATTTCTATTACACAGGTAACAGCTGAGTCAAAGCCTTTATCACCTGAGACAAGATCACTGACTCTCAATCTGTTCTCAGCTACCCAGAGTCAGAATGGCCATGCTTCTCTGCTTGTTTACACCGCTTTGCGGAAAACCTTCGGGGATTCATGACTGCCTCCAAGATACGACTCTATTCTAATTTTCCCGACATTCAAAGCTTCCTAACAATTCAGCTTATGTACACCTTTAAAGTATAATTTAATTACATTTGATTAAGCCAGGCTCTGTCCCAAGTTCTTCACATTCTCTTTGAGTCCTTCTTGAATCCACATGGCTGGTCAATGGCAAAGGCAGAATTGGAACCCGGGTCTTTCTACCACAGAAGCCCAGTCTCTTAACCACCCTAATTCCCCAAACAGACCTTCTCTGCCTTCTCCAGGCTAGATTCCCAAGAGTCCCAAAGATATTTTATTCACAATCCATTCCAGTCTCACGACAGAACTTTCACCAGAAATTTCTTTTTTTTCCCCCTTAGCTTTTCTAAAGTTCTTACTATTTTCCAATAATCACTCATGGACTTATTCATTCAACTAATATTTATCAACCAGTACATCTGAACCTTTTTTATGAGGTCTCTCCCAGATATTCTAGACTCTAGTAATTTCCTTCTTCTTTAAATTATCCATTGTCTGGAGCACTCCCATTTACTTGGAGTCATACATCACTTCACAGTGTCGCTATCTCTGTACGGTCTTTGCCCGTGGAGCACAGCGACTATGTTTTACGGTATCTTACACCATCCTCAGACCCCAGGAGCCATGCAGTAACTATGTGCAGACCTGGTATCTCCGCATTAACTGAAGGGGCTACTTTTCAAGCAGCTGATTAAAATGAAAGAATCCAGAGCTGGGCCATCAAAGGGAGTCCTTCGACCGTGCCACCTAGTGGATTTTGGGAAGACCTGCTATGGAGAGGGTTTTAAAGCAAAACAAAATAAAGCAAAGGGGTCCCAAACTGTCTATTAAATATCAGCAAGAGGGACATAAACAATTACTGACACTAGTTATTTTTATGAATAATGGCAAACAATTTTGTCCATCGTATAAACAAAATATCTAAGATGGTATTTCAGTGAGATTATAGATGGTCAAAATAAAGGGGTTACCAGCTCAGTTTGCCTAGCCGGGCAAGGAAAAAATACCAATTGATAAAATCAGATACAAGCTTGTTGAGTTTCAGGAGAAATCAGATACTTAAAACTAAATCCCAGATAATGTTATTTCTTACCATTTTGTTCTAACCTATTTAAGTGCAGCAAATAAAGCATGTCCCTTTTATAAAATTCTTCTGTTCCTAAATTTACTACTGAGAATAGTATAATTCAGTACATTAGAGAAATTAAGAATTACATTTGTCATCAACAGATATTAAAGGCTAAGTCTATGTCTGGTTTAACCTGATTAAGATTTATTGTATTGTGTATTTAAATATGCACTTAATTCACTGAATGTGTCTAGTAAATCTTTATCTACAAATACTTTAAATTTCTCACCAAATTCTTAAAAAGTTAAAGTTTCAATTTTTCTTTCATTCGGGGTGCCAGATTCTTTTGCAGAAGACTAGTAATTGGATAGAACTTAAAAGGTCTTTTACTTGCTAGTTTCATCTACCCTAACTTTTGGCTTGGGTTTCGGTGAGGTGGGAGAAGAGCATAAACAGAGAAAGAAACAGAGTGATAGAAACAGGTCTCCTAGAAGAAGGGATTCTAAGCTAATGGGAACCTGAAGGGAAGAAGCTGTGTGAACCTCTCCTAACTAGGAGCGCGGGGGGCTCTTCTGTTATTCTCTGAAAAGAACCAAACCCTACGAATTCTAAGTCCGTGTGTCTTTACAGCTTCTCAGTTCATGCCCTTTAAAGGGAAACACAAAGCTGCTTATCTTTGAGGGCAGCAGGGCTCACAACTGCATTTCAAAACGGAGATATGGTCTCTCATTTATTAAACAATTTCAATGGGAAAAAAACCCCAAAAGTGTAAATTCTGGAGACGGTTTCACCCCCCTTTGCTTCGAGTGGTGTTAACACTAGAACACAGCACAACACTAGAACCCTTCAGTTCCTCGCTCCTGGTCAGGAGCACGTGGGTACTTCTTAAGCTACCAGACTGAGCACTTCCACTCAATATGTTTCATATGCCTAATAAACTGAACGCAATTAATAGCAGATCGGTATTTTTCACTTTACAGAGTAACGAGACAAAGCCAAAAAACGAAAATGGTGTTTCATCTCACGTTCAGGTTACCTAACAGAACCAAGTCACTGCAGAACGACCACCAATTCTTCCCCTGAATGAGGTCACCATGAACTGTTTCGTAAAATCCAGGTCACACACAGATCTGTTTGATAGACCTCATGTCGGCGTGGACACCGAATTCTCTCCCAGACATGGTTCGCGGAACGACACTCTGAGGCTTCCCCTTCTGCGTGTGGCTGCCCAGGCGGTCATACACCTTGCATCTTAAAGTGCAGGACTGAACTATGTGCCTTCCACCAAGCAGGTCAGGGAGTGAGAACGGAAAAATCAGGTTCTGATTTCTGACCACAAAACACACGACCTGCTGGCAGCCCGGCGCTTGGGTTTGTGCTTGGCGGCCACTGCGGTAGCATCATCTACAAAAGTAGCGTCTGTTGGTACTAAAATCAGGTCCCCATCTCACACGCGTTCTCTCACCGACATTCCTGCTCCTAAGACAACAGTCTCCAACAAAAATATCCATCTGACGTGATTTTCCTTCATTAAAAAACCCTGACGATCCAACCTGAAGGCGATGCTAACACGCTTGTGACAGAACGCCCAGAACTGTTTCTGAAAGACGATGATGATGATTGGCAACAAACGGCCTGAATTCTCCTTCTTTCTGCACATTTCCCCTGCTTCCTAGGATTCCCTTCTTCTGGAGCCTCAAGCCTCCCTAATATCGACCCGAGTCCCACAAAACCTGGCCTCCTCGGACGACAGAGGATTGCTGCAGAAGGTCCCCACGCTGTCCCCTCATGCACCCCGACCCCGCCGGGTTCCACCTTTCTCCTAATGTCTCAAAATCTGGATGCTTTTAGGTTCTCTCACTTGTTTCTCGCCTGGGATTTCTCCCCCCGTAAGGACCAATGTGACACAGAACACCAAAAGCAGGGGAATACTGATGACTTGCAGGGTCAACAACACAGAAGGTGAGGGGTTAATTAACAACGGAAACCACTTGGGAGCGATGCCCGGGAAGGCTAAGCATGGAGAAATACCACTCCGGACAGTGTTAGCTCCCCTTCCTCATTCTCCCTTCTGGTTTTCATATGGAGCCTTAAACATATCATCACGTCTGTACAGCTGCACACCCAGAGTCTAGCCTGTGCATGTTCCAAATCACATATCATTTACATTGTATCAGCTGCTTCTTTTAATAAATTCTTTTTTAAATAAAAAAATTTCTTAAGAATAATATATTTTCTATAGAAACACTCTGGATTTTAATTTTAGTGTCTTTGTAACCCCATTACCCATTATGGTTTGATTATCAGTTACCATCCATATTCCACAGACAGAAATTAACAGCTGATGGCAATTTCTTAAGGCCTATGCAAGAGACTGACCCTCAGGGGAAGACTGGCACTGAGATTTAATGACGATGGAAAAACATAAACGCATTAGCATGTAACTGGTATTACTTGTGTGACGGTTTTTATTTTCCCTGCTATAACATTTGTAAGGGGATGTTCAAGTAACTATTAACGCACAGGTGGCAAGCTGATTTCCTAAGGCGCGGGTTAAAAAATATAAATGTACAAAGAAAAAGGGATTGAAAAATAGGTGGGGGAGGGGTTTCCTTCAAATGGATGGAACCCATTCTTTTGAAAGAAAACTCCCCTCTTACCTTGGTCCTGGAGCTGGTTAGTTCTCCTCTGTCCTCCTCCTAGGGGAGAAATACCCAAAGTTAAACAATAATAGAACATGGTCTTGTATTAAAGTCAAGTTCAGTTCTGGCCAACCCTTTCCTCAGGTCTCACAAGACACTACCAACTGTCTGATATACCGGGGAGTTCGTTGAAATGAGCTTAAAACTCATTTTAAGGATTAGGCCAAAGGGAATGAATATTTGCTGTGTAAGAGGGACAAAACTCTCTACTCTCATCTGTAAGATGTAGAGCAGAGGAATGCCTGCAGGCGCACTGCGTGGGTAATTCTCATCAGCTGTCCTGAATCACGGACAGTGTATCGTGGGGCGCACCTGGAGCTCCTTAAAAAGACAGGCATGCTGTGGTATTCTCAACCCATTTCCCTGATGTTCCTGGTGTTTTTGAGGGCAAACTAATAGTGCTACAAGCCAACACCATGTTGGGGCAGTACTAAATTTGGTATTAACAAGAATTATTGCAAAAATGAAAAAAAAAACCCTAAGGGGTCATAAAAGGGGAGGGTTAGGAAAGTTGGGGAGATGGGATATTATCAGAAACAACGTACTTGCTTTATTTTTTCGAAACGGAATCACAGGTAGGACAGAGATGTTTTCTTTCTTAATGTACCTGTAGCTAGTGAGGCTTCTGGTATCCCTGGGGAGAAAGGAGGCAGCGCACGAAAGGGGCATGGATTTGGGGAGGAGAGAATGATGGGCTCCTTTTCTACCTGAGCTTCAGCGGACGTAGCCGTCCAGGTGAAGACAGTAACACCAGCACCAGGGGTTTTTGGGGGCAAACATATTCATATACATGCACTTGGTATGTAGGAGTTGTGAAATTTGTTTCCTTTTCATTACATGGCGTCTGGAACAATCTTTTCCTATTTGAACGACTTTGTCTTTTCTGAGACTACTGTCTAGTTAACCAAGCTTAGAGTCCATTCCTAATCACCCTTTGGCATAATTTTAGTTACTGGCTCCCATAAAAAAGATCAAATACCAGACAACTGATTGAGTTTCATGAGACATGAAGGAAAGTGGAGACCGAGAATGAGCCTGAACCCATACAAGATCATGTGCTATTGTTATTTAACTTTGGGTAATTTATTAAAATTCTTTATCAAGTAAAACGACATCGGGTGAGAAAATGGATGTACTTTGGAACCTTGGGTTGTCACAATATATTCCAGAGACGTCGAAATGAAGGATGGGGTAATTGTTACTCTAATGGCCGTTATGAAAATGTGCAGGGAAAAAACACTGTATGGAAGGATCTGTGCTGTACGTCTGTCACCATCACCCTCTGAGCTTTGATCCCCTTGAAGTTACATGATGTAGACATGGCAGAGTAAAACTGCTCCAACTACAAATATACGTTTTTGTTCTCGTGTTCTTCCTCGGGAACCTTAACTTCATTCATTACCTTTAAAGACTATTCCAAAAATGGTCATTTTGACAAACCAGTCTGTTATCCATTAAACCCTATAAATTCTAAAGAATATATACAGAAATAGGGAATTTCCTTTTTTCCTAATACATAATTTTAATTTCTTATTCTGTAATAATACATTTGGAAATTGTGAAGCTGTGTTATAAACAGAAAAAAAGTACATTAGTTTTTTTTTTTTATAAAACACCTACTTCATCCATGAAAGTCGCCTAAATGACAGAGTTCTAAAGAATGTATCTTTATATTCCAAAATGATGTGAAAGTTTATGAATAACAACTGTGGGGACACTGCGTGGACTGGGTACTATGCCAGGGGCTGTGCAGTCTTCATGCTTCAGAGCATAAATGGATTGCTATCTGTGATGAGGGCGAAAATGAAAAATAAATGAAGTAGCAACTCATGTTGCTGCTGTTATTAGGGGCCCTTAAAAATCACCCTCTCAAGTATTTTATATTGAAACACGATGGGATACTGTATTACATGGACCAATTTTTATCATATCTAGTTAGGGAAGCATACGTGGTGTTCTAAAAAAAAATACAAAGCAAGCCCTTCTATATGCACATGCCTCACTTTTGCTGTTTTATTCCCCCTTTTACAATCCAGATTTTGTCAGATTTGTACCTTGCCAAAAGTCTGACGTCAGTCTATAATTTTAAATGTCTGTATAGGGAGGCCTACAAGACCTGCGTCTAGCTCTAGCTCTGTGGTTCTTAAAAAGAAGTGCTTTCCTTAAATATCTTTCTATTTCACAGTGTAGACAGAAAGTGATAAAAAGCAGGTATTTACTGAGGAAGTGACTTATTTAATTCCAAAACCTGATGAGCTTGTACTGAGGTTCCGGGAATGAATTTCTCCCCCGTCTTACTAAGCGTCTGCAATTTCAGACAGCACTGCAGGAGAATTCTGTGCTTGTTTTGCTAAAGATCGTTCATGACACGACACAGATGTGTGTCCCACCCTCAAAGTGGGAGGCTCTTCTGTTTCTCCTTGAGCAACTCTGATGTTGGGAATCTGAGCCAATTTCCCTCCATTTTTTGGACCAGTTTTAATTGTTGTACAATCTTTATTTTGACCTGAAGGCTATTTCTGTGTGATTTCTTCAACTTAGCCAGAGCTTATTTAGGTTTTTTAAATCGTTTCTTGAGCTCTACAGGGGTATTCTCAATACGCTTTGAAATTATGGATGTTCAAATGCAACATGGAAGAATCACAGAAAACGTTTAGTGAGTTTGAAAGTAAATTGTATCTGTGTTAAAAAGTTCTCTTTTGTTCTTTCCCCACAAGAGCACTGGAGAGAGTCAGAAGATCTCCATTCCAATCACAGCCGTGGTATTGTGGGCAAGTCACTTAACGTCTCCAACTGATAGACTCGTCCTCTTCACAGAATGGCATCTTAAGAGGGTAAAAAGGAGCAAGTAAAAACCGTGTAGGAGTGGCTTGAAAGCTCACAGGCTGCACTGTCACTATTATTGTCTCCCTTAAGAAATACACTGCTCAGTGATTTTTAGAGTTCTAACACTAAGCCAAACTTAAACATCATCTCTTAAAAGTGAAAAAATTAAAAAGAACATTAGATGATATATTAACTGATTCTTTGCCTTATACGATATCATTGCTATATCATTTAATAGAGCACAACTTCTTTTTTTGTTAGCCTTTGCTCTTTGCTTTTTACGCTAGGAGACAATCTGAGGTCAGCTTTTCTTGGATCCTGTTGACTTCATTTACCTCCATCTGGCCTCAAACAGAAACCAAAGGTTAGGGTACTGACTTAGGGCTCTGGATACTTGGTTTCATGCTAACTTTTCTATTTCTCAGGGCTTTTTAAAAACATTTCCTTTCCATGCTAAAGGCACTAGCAACATAGAGCAGTTGTACTCACTGATAAATGCTTTTGTGATTGTGTGTGTGTGTGTGTGTGTGTGTGTGTGTGTGTGTGTGGTTTTAGTTGCAAATACCTGAAAAGACAGAAGAATAGGGGCTGGGTATCTGAGGAGAGCTTCTCTTAGTTACTAATGGGATTCTGGCCTGTTTCCCTTTTAAAAAGGATGTTCTGAAACTGTGTTATCTGTCAGCCCCAAATAGGAAGCGACTATTCTCTTTAAGAGTAGAGGCCTTGTGGGTAGGTCTTCACAGCGTTTGTGCCATCTTCTGAGCAGTGGAGATGGGTCCACACATTCCTCTTTTCTTTGAAAGTAGAGAGATGTTTGTGTCACATTGGGTTAATTGACTCCACTTTAATTCTTGTTTTCGCTAACTCCCAAAGATTGAATGCTTGCAGAAAACAGGTTGAATAACATTGCTGTAAAAAAATTATGTGTGTCACTGTCTTTATTGAGTATCCCAGAAAAAAAAGTAAGCTAAATAAAGTCTACTTTATTTCCGCTTGATGTGATAGGACTTCACATGGTCAGTGGTATTTAAAATGATAGATTTCTCCCACATCTTGGAATTATAAACTCTGAAAGGCAGAATTGATGCTAGGGTTGTTTTTATGCCTTTAATTTTTCTTCATTGTTGAGTCGTGTGATTACTACTAAGAGAGTGTACTGAAATGGTCTCATTAAGTTTCTAAAAGTGTGTATCATAAATGGATGAGCCCAAGCAATGGCTTTTCAGGTTTTCAGAGAGTATGGAATCTGTCCACTTTCAATCGTGAAATAGACTTTTCTGGTATTAAGGTGGATGAACAAAGTATTTCTAACTTTCATTAGTATGATTATTAGTTACAAGACAGTCTTATAATTAATACAAGGCTGTTTCCAAGAAGGCTTGGGGCCAGGGCTGGGAGTCTGCAGTGTAACATGGGGATTTTCTATGTAGGTGTTGCCAGGATGTATAAGATATGGTGTTTGAGGCAAAGTTATCTCAAATGTATGTTACTTCATTCTGAAAACAAGAGTTATAGGACTGAATTGGGGGGGGGGATCATTAAAATAAATGAACTACAGTTTCCTATTCCTAACTAAATTAAAACAATATAATTCTAAACCAGGGTCTTTACTATTTTCCAGCTCATTCCAAATAACTGCCAAGCTACTTTATCTTCCCTTTCTTAAGTATGAATCATAAACCAGGCCCAATCTTGGCTGATATTATCTTTAGAGACAAAAGGAAGATAATAATGCCTCAAGTTGTGGCTGGGTGGTTTCCCATATGCTATGCTGAACTGTTTTCATTTTTATGGAAAACTATTATTCACCTATGATGCACTAAGTAGATGTTTATCACTAGTATAAAACTGCATTAAAACAGTATTGTATAGAATTCTACATGTAGGAGAATATTACATCTCCACAATCACGTGAGCTATATTTTATTATAGGTATTCTGGAGTTTCATGGTAAATCTGATCACCATGCCCCCTCCAAGTCCTGTGTGTGTGCATGTGCACGTCTAAAATATTCTTACACGTCTGATCATTCCAAGCATAGAGAGCCCCTCTTCTCTCTCTTGTGCAATCCCTCCCCACCCTACGTCCATGATCTCAGGAAAGAGGGACTCGGGACAGTAAGGAGTAGGAATCTGCTAAGGCATGACGATAATGCTTCTCGTCTTGTTCCTACCGCACTGTTGAGAGAAGTACGAGCTGTGATCTGAGAACTTTAATGACCCCTTCCTCTGCAGCAGCCTGGGCGGACCGTCCTTGTATTCTCCCCTTTAGGAAGGTAAGTCTGGAGAACAGAATCCTACACAAGCAATGCACGAAAAGCAAAAACAATACCAACCCCCCCATCACCTGACCTTGCTGCTGTTCTGAGGATAAATTAACAGCCGCTCCTAGTTTGTAAACGACAAGGCAATCACGTCTGTAAAACTCATGGTCCCGAGGTCTTCTAGGGAAGAACACTCATTGGACACAGTTTCTTTTATAACTGGGTACAGAAAGGTCCCCAGAAGAGCTTTGTAGCTGTGAGCAGAAGCTGCCTTACGCCGCAGAGACGTCACACACACGCAATTTCTCTGCCGTCGGGTGTTCGTCCTACGGCTGAGACTCTAACCATCGGCAGCCAACCATGCACGGGCCACACCAACATGTCTGAGTCACTGTAAAAGCAGGAACTCTGCTGCTGTCACTGTTTTCCCAGCTCTAGAATTCCTGGTGCCACACATTTCCCTTCCGTCCCTTCCCCTTCCCCCCAGTGCTTTTGGATTCTTTGCTTTGACTACCTGGACTTGATTTCCTTATTAAGGTGTCTTACTTGGGCCTCTTTCTAGATTTTGGCATTGCCAGTGCCCTGGGGGGGGGGGGTCTTTTCTCCAGACCTGGTGTTTTTGGCTTGAGCTCTGGAGAACCCACACATGGGCTTCCACCCAGCACTGCAGAACAGGGGGTCCAAACACCCTCATGCACTTGTTTTGTTGTTCCTTTTAACCTGAGCACTAGTGCTGCAATTGCTTCTGGAAACCACTCCGCAGAGGGAGATGATCTATAAAGACCAGTGACGTAGGTGGGACCTGTCTGGCTACTGGGCAGACGCCAAGACGACAACACTTCCACACATTACTAACGTAAGGATACGTCCATCCACAGCCCATTTATTCCCTCTCAGCAGATGAACTCTGGTCTCAGACGTGACACTATGGCTCCTACATACTCTGGGCCAGGCTAAGGCCACCTGACTTGGCTGGCTAGAGGTTCAGCACTCATGTTAACTGTGTGTTAGCACTGAATCTATCTGAATTGTATAGGATGTAGGTATTCTCCCTGGAGATTCTCTCTCTTCCTAGGATTTGCTTATAAGGCAATTAGGTGGGACTAAAGAACAACAGTTTGGAATTCTGGCTTCTCTTAGAATTGTCCGAATTGACGTCCAGTGTCAGGTTTCTCCTCAGATCAGGCTGTGAAAGCTTGAACTGGTGAACCTCATTTATAGCATTTTTTATCTCCTTACATTTAATCCTCTTTGAAGTGGTAGAAACTAAAATGGCCACAAATTACCTACTTTCTGAGGCAAGTTACTAGAACACGGTTTCTAAGTGCTATGGTAAGTAGGAGCACACAGCTGAACATGGAATTTAGAAACATCTTGATGGGGTGTTACCTACGGCAGTCACAAAGCTGAACTCAAAGGGACAACTTGACAACCAACCAGCAAATTCTCAGTGGGAACCCAGCGACCATCTGTTGCATGAACTGGCAAATATATGAAGGCAAATCATATTAGCTTTTTTTTTTTTTTTTTTTTTTTTTTTTACTAGTGGTAAGGATGGCAAACATGTTTAATGCCTGGTGAATCTTAAAGAAATGCAGGAAAATGCCACATTTTTTTCCTTCTTCATGGGAGCTGTGTTTTCAATCATCTTTCAAGTGTAGGCAAGACCTAAATGAGAAATGTAGAATTTCAAACATCAGGGTAAAGTTTTATGTTTCCTACTGGATGCAACACCCAGAAAGAAAAGGAAGGATGGGGTACATGGATTCTCAAGGGGATTATTTCCCCCCGGGACACGTGTGGTATGGATTACCACGCCCATCTCAGTTTGTGACTGCGAAATACCTGGTCCCCCAATAAACATCGGCATCTCTGTAGGAAACTGGGTGAGTGACTAAGCATATCACAACTGCGGGGGATTTGTGTGCTTGTGTGCGTGTATGACTGATGTGTGTGTGTGCGTGTGCTCTAATCCCTAGTCCAACAGACTACATTCCCAGTCGTAATGGGATCACAAAATCTAAGTTACCTGTAGCATCTTTTACTATGGCATCAAGGAAAACGAAGGATATTCATATGCAAAAACATCTCCTTCCACAATACTTAAAATTGAAAAAAAATTATGTACTAATCTACGGCAACTCATTTCCTGAAAACTAGTGAAAAACTTATTCACTTGAGGCCAAGTGCTGCTCAGGAGTATTAGTACTCAGGTTTAACTTTCTGTACTTTTCAGCTGTTCTTATGTCCACACGAAGTGCTAACAGCTGACTTGTTACTAACACTGAAAACAGACATCAACTTTATTCTCATGCACAACGTCCAGCAAGCCCCTTGTTTCTAAACCTGTACGTACACTTGAACCGAGGAATAAACACATTTCACCAGTTTGACATGAGAAAGTGGTTCCTTAAGGATAATGTATTTTTTCATACGTGGATTTGGATACTAAGTTTAATACATCTGCCCTAAAGGATGCTCCAAAGTGGAAGAAACATAGTTTGGCCAACAGAGAACACTGTCCACCCTGACAGGGATCTACACTTGGGCCGGGAATAGCGAAAGAAAAAGTCCAGTAAAAGCTGTGTTCCTGTGACTTCCATTCTCCGCACTCGCTCCCCCTGCCACGCTGCGGCCCTGGGCTCCGAGTCGGCTCTTGTGAGCTGAGCCTCACGTGCCTGGCGTCAGGGGTCTTGCTCCTGTTGCCATGGGCTCCTGCAACGGGACGGCAGCAAGTCCAGCTGGGTCTCCATTTTTTCAGATCTCAATTACTGATCAAGCTCTTTAGGAACTGCTGTCTTTCGAAACATCATTTTCTGGGGGGTGACAGAGTGTTTGTCTTATTTTAGAAACAGTCTCGCCCACATTTTTGGAGAAGGCAAAATCTGAATAAGAACTACCACTGCTGACTAACAGAAGACAGGAGACTAGTGTGTGTTTGCTTGTTTTAACTTCGCTTCAAACACTAGGGTCAAGTCTACGGATTCTTACAGAGGCCAGGGGAAGCCTTCAGACGGGATCCCTCGCTATGTAGCAGTCACAGAGACTCCATACCACGAATATCTTCAAAAGGGGTCTTTTCACCTAACAGCTATTCAGTACCCAGTAAATCTCTGAATTAACTAAGTTATGATTCCCTCTAAACAACGTGTATCCATTTTGTTTGTTGCACAGGAGAGAGTACAGCAACGGGTGTAACATGGGTAATACAGTAAGGACAGTATTTTGCTAGTAAAGTGCAAGCTTCACTATACAATGGACACTACAGTACTGACAGAGCCGATCTGTGTGTGCAGTGAAGCTGACAGTACTGACCGTAAAGTCAAAATGAACAGAATGCCTCTTCCATCTAAACTGTGCATTCACTGCAGTGCCGTCCAAAGCGTAGGCTATAAAAACTTCTCAGCCAGAGGACAGATTTCGCAATGGTTTTGGGCCGTCAAGGGTACTGGAGTAGGAATGAGAAGGCAGGTCGAGAATAGTATAAATGCCACTGTGCACATGAAAAGAAGATTCGAGAGAAATACTGAAGTGTGGGGATAGTTGAGAGATAATATAAAAGAAGATATTTTACCCTCTCATCTCACAACGAGAACTAAAAGTTTTCTTTAGAAGATGACTTTGGAAAATAAGTCACTACGCCGGTAAGACTCGAGTTCTCCCGCTGACGCAGGCTCATTTGACTGTCATTGCTCCTTTTTATCATCGTGAGATCTACAGATGCTCCGTTCAATGGCATCAACATTCCTAACATCCTTCTACGACCTGAAACCTGACCAATCTATGTCAAAGCACAAGAGACCCAGGAATTTCTGAGCATAGTTACTGCCCTTCTGTAACTGAAAGCTTCCTGTAAACCGCGCAAACACGGGTCTGAAAGAGTCTCTTTGACGACGAGCACTCTGTGCGTCACTCCCCTCCCGTAAAGACGGGGGTCATTCCCGCTGCAGTGTCTCCCACCCCAGGCAGATACGGTCTCCGCGACGATCCAGACTGCATTTGTCTGAAAGTCTACAGTAAAGACTCAAGTCCTGGCTTTCCATCCTGATTCCATAGCCTAGTCTACTCCTCTTCTGGGACATTGATTCTGAAGTATTGTGACCGAACAGCAAGATCTGGAAACCTGAGACTCCCTAGACCACTGGACGATTGTTAGCCATTTGTCTGCATTTTGTGTTTAGGCTGACAGAGCAGGAAAGACTACCGTTTTCCTATTCTTCAAGTCTCATGTTGCCCAGTGAATCACAACAGCAGAGTTTGTGAGAAAGACGATGAAACAGACTAGTCTCACTGTATCCACAGCTATTAACGTGAAGATTTAGTTTAAAAAAAAAAAGATGCTACAGGAACACAGTCTACTGAACAGATAAGGCAGAAAGGTTTAAAAGACACTCTTGAATTGGATGTGCCCTAGGGATCTTGCTGGATAAATGCAATCGTTTTGAATTTGCTCCCACAAACTCAATCATTTATACAGAAGGGGTGTATTAGTCCATCTCTATATGAGGTTGCCCCTGTTCAAACAGAAGGAGCTTCACTGATGGAGAATTTAAGCTTAATGTCCCCCCTCTCCCCTTCCCGTAGCTGGGCTGGGGGTGGGGAAGTGAGGAGGTGAGCTAAAGGTGCATGCTGGTTAGCCCTCCGAGCTCTTCCAGCGTTCTCCAAGACGGGACGAAATGACTGTGGTTTTGGCATGCAGGGGCCAGCTTGCTCAGGAAATTGTGGCATATATAAAACAAAGCACATAAACAAACTCTCCATCCAGGAAGCGGAGTTTAACAATTGCCTCATTAACGAGATCCAGGGAAGGACAGGAAAAGAGGGGGAAGCCAATAGCGGATTATTATACAGTTCTAGACAGATGAAGCCCTTCAGCATCTCCCCAAACAATCCCTGTAGTGTGGATTTGACAAAGTGGCACATTTAAGAGGGAACTCTGTCTTGCCATCAATGGGAGTCAGGCGCACCCGTATCTCAGGGCCAAATGCAGTCCCTGGAACTTGACTTTATCAGTAGACACAAGACAGAGGACAAGGCAGCTACACCCACAGAGAATTAATTAAGAACAGAAGCGACATCCAGTGAATGTAATCAATAGTCTGAACACTGATCTACATATCAACCACCATTGCTTTCTTCCCTTCTCGTTCTTTTAAATTAGTTACACGAAGGTGCTCTTACAACTCCCACTTCAACAGAGACTGCTTTGCTCCTTGGCTTCGCTGAAATGACACATTTCTCATATCACATCCTACAAAACATACCCTTGAAGACCAACGCTCTGATGCCAGTTTGAGTTTCTGAATGGCTGGAACATTTTGGGGTAGAATTTTATCATGGCTAATTTATTGGTTTGGCTTTCTCCCTGGACATTTCTCCGGTTTCATACGGAAAGTATGTGCAAAGCAACATGACTTCTGAACTGCCAAAGTCCACACCCAATCTGTCTTTACTGGCTCATTTTGTTCTCTCTCCTTTTAAAACGGTCCCTTCTGGACACACCGTCAAACCCCTCACTAATTACTACACTGTTGCTCGCAAACACTAAGTACTGGTTTAACACAACCTTTCCAGGGCTACTGTCTGCTCTCGGATCTGGGCCGCCCCCTGGGTCCCCACCCAACACACATACCCAAAGCACGCTGCAGTTCCCTTTCTCAAACCAAAGAAAACAAGCATATCACCTTTATACTGCTTCCATTTCTACTGGGCAACAGTGCAGGTCTCATTACTTTCATGTTTCAAAGGCTTACCAGAGACATCATTTCTCAAGACCAGGTTCATGGTTAAGTCCTTTAGCAAAGCCTCTGATGTCTTCTCGAATCTGTGCTTTGTACGAGTCCCTCCTAAGCAGCAGTGAGACCAGAGGGTTTGTCAGTTGTCACTGCCGACTCCGGCTTTGCTCTAGCCCCAGCAAGTCACCAGTAGCCTTTATTGCTTAAGGAAAATAGGATATTCTGCCTCCTGGGCATAAACATGTGACTTCCCTATGTCCAGGACCACAAGGGTAAAAAGGGCAGATTTTACCAACGTTTCCTTAAGAATGAAAGTCTCATCTCTAACCCATGTGGATTGTGTGCGTAATCCACACGTGTGACACTCTGCTCATGAATCACGTTTCAGGGGTCTGTGTGTGCACAATTCTGGACTGTCATCGGGTCTAATTTTACAGACCTTACTCACACCACACTCCCTCTGCAACAGGCAAGAGTGTGGCTGCAGTAAGCACCATAGAATCAGAGCCCAGCTTCCCGCTGACCGTAGTCCATCTGTGAACACGCGTGGTTACAAAGTTAGCACCCATACAACCCCGGGTTAGTGTGAAATACAATGATGCCGTAATAGATGACACACTGAAATGGGGAAAGAAAGCGGTTTGTTAGGATGAGGTTGATTTCTTCATACTCAGAAACTAGCGGGCAGGCAGAATTAAAAAAAAAATCATGATAAAATGTAGAATCATTAGCTGACACAATGAGAGAGCAGATTGGAGTGACCAAAACAAGTTGACGAGACACAGAAGCGTCGCCCCCACGTTTTAGGCCCGCTGGAAGCAGCTAGTGTTCAACCAGTTTGGTTTTTATATGGCCTTAAAAGATATACAGGTCAACTATGAGGAATTATTCCAAAATTAAAAAAAAAATTACCTGACTGTTGATCAAAACGTATGAAATGGAGAAAAAGAAAAAAAAAAAACCAACAAAAAAAACGAACATACCATGTTCACACACAAAACAAAATCACTGTGTCGGGGACATCAGGGAAGGTGGAATATTATAACAACACATGTTACATTGTTATACTATCCCACCCACCTTAATGAAGAACCCTTGGGTGTGGCTACTCCATAGCCTTTGGAATCCAGATTTCCTCCCACTTTCATTGTGTCACACGGCTTTCGCTGCTCGATGTACTCGTTCATAGTGGACTCCAGGAGGAAGGCGAATTTGCCTTTGGATTTTCGGACCCGAGCTACTCCCTCCGCGGTAGTCCTAGTGAACACTGACGGCTCTGCGGATCGCATGTAGGTCCACATCTTTTCATACACTGCTATTTTTGATCTCTGGAGGAAATGCAAATAAAATTAAATACAGGAGAGAAGGGAACAACATGTTAATACTGACCGAACCCAGACGAGGAGAAAGCCTCTTAAAGTACTTTCCCTGGTCCTGCAACTCCAGTCTGCCTGGCTAACATTCCCCTCTCCAGGTAGAAACCTGCCTTTTACGGTGGGTGAAGGACACCACGGAAATGGCAGACGCTTAGAAGTGATACCTGAACAAGCGGGTCCCTCTGGTCACACGTGATTACCCTACTCAGCCGCTTAAAGAACGATGTATTATCATTGTTAAAGGGAGGATGCCATAGAGAGTGGGACATTTAAAATCATGTCAACAACACTTCCATAATAAAAATCAAAAATCTTTTTCAAGTAAAAAGTTAGAAAACCTGAAAAGAAAGAAAGGTGATTCTTGTTTTCCTAGGATATATTTTGGAGAGTTAGTCTTTCTAATACCTTGACTTCAGCCAAGAAATACATTTATTTCTGTCTATTTGGGCTCCATCTACTTTATTCCTACTCCTTAATTTACCTAGAACCTTCTGCTGGTATCTGCATCCCTATTTGATTTTTTTCACCCATACAGATACTTTAAAGGTGAAACTGCATCCCCCAAGGGGCACCTTCAGTGAGGCAGAAAGAGCCTGCGCCCTGATGTTTGATAATACAGTGATACACAGACTTGTCTCAGGCAAGTGCATTTGTTCAATAACAAGGAGCTGAAGTTTTGCTGAAATCCAAAGTTTCTGGATCCAAGTAAAAACTAACGGAGACTTCACTCAGACTTACATCTAAGCACGGGGGCTAATCCTGAGTAGCAGGTGTATTTGTTTTATATGGACCCTCCTTTGTTTGTTTACCAGAATACAGAGTCCAGTAAGAGACAGATCTTCAATAATCTACAAATATCCTGGAGAGCAAACTTCAGAAGACATGTTTTGGGGGCAAAATCAAACAATTCAGGTTGACAAAGAAAGAAACTGATAAGAGCTGTATTTAAAATTTGGTTTCAGAAGGTGGGAACTAGGTAATCAATATCCTATGTAACAGTAAGAGATTTGCATACTTGGACACTATAAAAAACCAGTGATTTTATGTTAATGTATATTCAAATGCTGGTGAATATTAAGATGGAAAATTGACATCCTGTATTGTCTTATGAAGTGTTTTCATGCTATTAACACTTAAAAATATCACAGTGATACAGACTTTGTAGTGTGTGTGTGTGTGTGTGTGTGTGTGTGTGTGTGTGCTGAAAGGTTACCTCTGGCTACAGAAATCCTCACATTAGGATACTGCATGCCAACTACTAAATGAAATTGCAAAGGTTCTATGTGGTTCCAGGACAGAGGAGTATCTGGATTCAGAACCCTCAGCCGTGGGGTTGACCAGGGAGGCCGTGTTGCCTGGCCCCAATCATTCCATCTTTAATAACAGAGCTCTCTTCCAGAGAATGAACTCTGCCATTTTACAATGAGTTCCAAACTCTGAAAATCGTAAACTGTCTGGATCACCAGATACAGACGTCCTCAAACATTTATTCAATTGATTATTTCCATTTAGAGAAATGCTGGTAAACAACATCCTTTTGGTGTATAATCACTCTTTAAAATATAGTGATAACTTGACTTGAGAGTTTTACCTAAAAAGATACAGAGTTCCACACACACTGCATACTTCGTCACGTATACTACATCGAAAACGGAAGAAATAAAACCTGGGTATTATTTTGATTGGGATTTTTTTTTTTTGAATTTTTTTAAGAATATGAGAGTCCGGCTAGTTACGTGGCAATCTTCTAGTTAGTGCTCAGCAGCTTACTTAAAGGAATCGGAACCACTAAACAAAACTAACACAGCAGGGTGGAAAAAGTAGTTTTGGGCTTGGTAACTGGGAAGATAATTTAGCTATCGAATGCAACAAAATATTAAAGCAAATGATTCCTTCTTAAAGGAATTAAGTATCTTTAGGCCACTGACATTTTTTAGAAGTCCATCTGTATAATCCTAATGTGAGGGAAATTATTGTCGCGTTTGTTTAAATATATTGAATTATCTATACCGTTACGTACAAAGAAGTTAAATCAATTCCTTTAAAGTCCAGAAGAAAGAGGAATCTGTAGTGTAGTTGGGCGACACTTAGCAGGCCTTATGCATAAAGGAAATCGTAAAAATACAGCATCCCAGCGGAAAAGAGAGGAATAATGAAAACACCACCTTTGGGGGAAAAATCACACTGTTTGTCACTCTGTGAATGTTTAGAAATTCTGATTCTGATTTCAAGGTGCATGGTGGAGATAAGGTCATGTCCATATGGGGAAGAGGGCGTGCTGGGAGCATTCGAGAAGGGAAGGACTGGAAGTAATATCCCTGAGCCTTGTTTGTGGCCACAAAAGGCGTGTGCTAAGGAGCGAGGGCGGGCAAGCCTTTGTGGATTTGATGAGACGGCTAAAAGGGAACTTCTGCAGACCCAGCAAACTCCGAAATACAGTGATAATGGGATTTTAAGTACCTAAAATCTTCAACTGTCATATCTTCTTAAAGATCAGGTCTGGGGAATAAATATGCTCAAGGTAACAAGCAAAGATAATACAAAAGTCATTATTTTTTTGAGATTAGGAAAATAATCTCAGATTTATTTATTTCTTTACTGTGAAGCTCAAACAGAGGAGACTTACTGATTTAAAGCACTATTTTATTACTGAAAATAACTCTTGGAGTTTTAAAAATATGCTGTCCTTTAAATTGCTCAAAAATTAAGTATTCTTGCCTTTCCTGTTTTTAATAGAAAATATGGACAAATGTCATGCATTATGGTTAATGTTAACATTGCTGCCAGATGAATTATTTCCCGCTTCCAGCAGCTTACGCAGCGAGGCTGCTGTTTGCGATATTTGGTAATCTTATAAGCACTGAGACATTATTGCACCTCCTTTATGCATCTGTGGCTTCACTGATGACCGAAGCAGCCGCAGGATAAAATGTGAACTGCCGGGAAAATCGGCGTGCGCGCATCAGGTGTATGAGAATGTCTGAGCACCTAGCCGGCAAGGCTGTCGTTCAGTGACAGGTCCAGACTTTCCCTCGATGCCTCTACGTTTATGCTTAACAAGGTGCACAGAACACAGAGCACACCAAGTTTCATAACGGGGCAAAACCGAGGCAACGGCGGAATTCGGATGTAATCTCCCCCCACGGCCTAATTCTTCCCCAGTCGGTGGTGATTGCGACACTGTTCAGAAGCATTGAGTGGGGGTCACGGCCTGCGGCAGGTTAGTGCGGCTGATGTACCGTCACTGTGCTCCTACGAGAAAACATTTCTGACAAGTACAAAATACCCTTCACATTCTGTTTCCTCCACCCGTCAGACAGAATGGGTTACTTAAACCAGGCCGTCATCTGTGCGGGGGGAGGGAGAACACAGCGTAGGAATGAATTAGATTTTTATCAGAGAACCCACGTTTATGCATTCCTGAAAGGGTGCTACCAGGGAAAATTATTTTCTTGTCCCGTTAGGGTTCAGGCCGCTCTGCAACAGTAAATACCTTATAAAAAATCTTCCCATTTTAAAGCTGGGGGGGAGGGAACTGACCACGGTGACGGGCACGGCCTTGTGTGAAAGGCTCTGTAAATCCAGCAAGCGCTTCCCTTCCTCCTCTATTTCTTATCAATATGGTCTCTTATCTACCTCACCAGTTTTCAGAATTTGGAACACTTTTTAAAAACTCTACAAAGATTAGAAATAAACATTTTCAGTGCACTTGATGCCAAGGAGCTGTACAGTGAGTTACTTCTGAAATTTTTTTTTCAGGGAATCAACTTGACATTTGTTTCTCCCTTTATCACTCAAGGCACAATGATGAACCTGCGAATATTTGTCTTATTTACATGAAAATCAGCCAACATTTCTCAGTAAAACGCAAGCGATAGCACACACTTGTATTCCATTTTGATGACTACGCATAACGGTTTCTAGGCAAAGTTAGTGAATTTTACCTACCTAGTTTTGGGTGGAAGCAGTTACAAATACAGATTTCTGGCAAGGTACTGAAATTGGGCTAAAATGTGTGAGAGCAGTATGTTTCTATCAGGAAGCTTTAAAGACTGGGATGCACTCAGTAAGTTTTAAAAATCTGGTCAGTTAAGTTTACCCATAGAATATTGTTAATAAAATCTATTGTCATGAGCATTATTTACAAGTTTTAGAAAAATGTGCAGATTCTTTATAATTATCGTAAATGTTTCATTATATCTACTAGCAATCCCCCAAATTGTTGACAAGGACATTGTTCACTGCCTGGTGTTTTCTGTAAACAATGCCCGACGATGGGTTTGACAAAATTTTTGATTGGTCTGTTCTTAATTCAGTATTATGGAAACACCTGTAATATATAATGGTACCAGAGTCAGATCTTTTTAAAAAAGAGAAATCTCTTACTGAACTTCAAGTGCATGAAAGTTAAGGCTGGCTTAAAGTAGGATGTTCTGTTGTTTTTAATTTTCAAGCCGAGTGGGAAAATGATAAGCATGTGCATTTAGGTGACAATGTCATCTCCCAAGGACTGTATATGTAACCATGCACTTACTTCGAAGGGCTGTCATCACTTTTACATGACAGCTCAGAAAACAGGGAAATATTCTTGTCTCCTAAATTATTAAATATCTTGCCTGTAAGCAATTGAAATTAAACGTAAAATGTCCTCATTATTACTTAGGTAAATATTCGTGAAAATGTCACCCTGACTACGTTTTAATGTTTTTGTTCTGAAGTCACAAAAGGAATCCTTATCTCTGACCACACAGTACCAAGTGCGTATCTCTGGACTTAAGAAGAAGCAGAGTAAAAGAGTTTCACCGACCAAAAATCCATCCTCATAGTGGAACTAACAACTAAAAACACACAAACAACCCCCCGCCCCCCAGTACCTGCCATCCCAATGGCAAGCCAAAGGGGTCATATTCATATGTGAAATTATATCACTTTGAACAATTTTATCTCTAAAAGCAGAGAAATCAGCACCCACAATATCACCTACCAGTTCGTTACCATTATCTTGTGAGAAAACAAATGTCTTCCTTTGAAATCCATTGTTAACAGAACAGATTACAGAGTACCCCTCATATAAGCTGCAACTAAGGTTTTGGGTTTCATATGCGGCAAGTTAAACGTATTCTTAAGACAAAACAAAACAAAAAACCTTGCTTTCATTTTTATGCCCCTAACCCCAAAGCATATAAATTACAATCTTCCCAGATGCAGTACCATCATAGCCTTGTCAACAGTGGAATCTTCTGGATAAGTTACATTATAAAGTTGTCTTAATTACCTTTTTATTGTTACTTTTCCTCAGGTCTCCCTTGCAATGTGAATAAATCAATTAGCTTTTGCAAACTAAAGTGATTATAAAATCCAAGTAAAAGTATTAGCATTAAACATAGCATTACTATCACATTTGCAAAACCTGCAAAGAGCTAGAGACCATAATATAACTAACTGTTGGCAAAAACTGCCTGAATTTCAGAATTATGAACATTTCATGGTTAGTTTTTCCCTTAACTTACTCTGAAGAACTCCTTCGTTGACCCTGAATCCAGGGTTCCATAGGCAATCTCTGTTTGTTTGGCCAAATCTTCTGCACTTTCTATGGGGGAGACCATTCGCTCAACCGTCAGGAAAGCGGCGAGGTTAGCGGTATAAGATGATATAATGATGAGTGTAAAGAACCACCAAACACCTCCAACAATTCGACCTGAGAGGGATCTAAACATGGATAAGATAATGCACATTTTCCTTTCTCCAAGCAACACAGAGAAAGAAAAGACATATCATAAATTCACGTTGTATGTTTAAAACCACAATGGCAATTAGTTTTACTTTCTTGAGTCTACTCAAGAATGATTCTAGTCTTTCTGTATAATTGGATGCCTTGTATGCTACCTCGAGTACACGAATGCCACTGAAAATATGGAAAATGTTTCCTTTTTATTGTTTATGGATAGAAACGTGGAACTTAATACCTCTCCTTCAGGTATAGAAAAGGAACACTTACTTAAATTCATTGATATCCTACCCCCTCCTTTACATTTTAGCATCTTTGGAATTGGGGTACAGCCCACGGTATAAGACAAAACACAGTCACGTGGCTTCGTTGGCAGCATCACTGCTCTCTTCGTGGTACATAAGACAGCAGTGTGGGTTAACAATGGGGGAGGTCTTGGGCTCCATACAGACGCCCCTCAGAGACCTTGCGGCTGCCTTCAGACAGAGCCCTGCCCAGGCGGGCGGGACACGTGCCAGAAGGGGCTGGACCGGATGAGGACTCAGACTGGTCTCAGAGTGACCACAGCTGGGGATCGTTCTGCTTGAGATTCCATTTCTGACCAGAGTGGAGGATGAGCTCTCTCTGAATGCATCTTTGCAGCATACTGCTCTAAACATGTTCTCCCTGCCAACACGAGACCAAAGCATGTGGCTTGTCAATGCACAGCGTGGCAGCATTAGAAACGGATGCTAAACGTCAAAAGAAAAAAGTTCTCTCATTCTTTCCCTCGAATCAGGGACGTGTGGGCGATCTGGATGCAGAGGAAAAGTGAGGATGGAATGAATGAAAAACCCAGGTCATGTTCATAATTGATCTCACTCCCTGGGACCAACAAACTATTAAAAATTCCTGGGGCAAATGGTTTGTAAACATTTTTTTAATGTAAGAAAACAAATTTCATATTTTCTGTGACATTTCTAATTTTCATATTCTCCCATTTTAACCATTATTATATAAGTAGCACGTGTTGGTTTTAACGTAGCATTTGCTTAATCCTGGTCTTTAAAAACCATTCCCTGACTTGCTCTGCTTTCTTTTTGTTTCACTATCTGAGTTTCTGACTCAGATTCATATGTTGTTGGAATTTAAACACATGTCTAGTGTTCGTGTGTCTTAAGGAACACAGACTGCATTGTGCCTAAAATGTCTCTTTTTGAGAAAGCATACATTTCTTTTAAAAACCTGTATATTTGCGATGCTAATATAATTCACATATTGAACTTCAGTTCCTAGCTTCTCCTACTTCTTGTAGTTATTTTTTCTGTGGGAGAAGGTTGGTATTTTCTTGCGACAGGAGACTGGCTGCATTTTTGGCAAACATAACTGAAAAATATCTTAGTGGCATCCAAAGGAAGTGAGCCATGACTCCACAGATATTGGAAAACATGTCTATTAAGCTAACACAGTACTGACATTGCTGAGTTTGCCCACAGCTTACTTGATTTATTACAGAGAATGAGGCATATCTGGTACTTGCTGTATCGACTCAGGTGTTAGGTGAGTCTGTGGCAGAAATCTCCCATAAGGTACATGGGATGTAAATCGAGGTCAAAATTAATCTTTAAAAAAGGAACAACAGCAATAATAACAAAAACTTTCAATTTTGAAAAAGAGACAAAATGAAAATGAATTCTTAGTCTGACAACTTAGATTCTTCCTCTCCATCTGTCAGGCCACTGGAGGAAATATTAACAGTACGTGATTTCTGAGTTCTGAGCGGTTGCATACGTTACTTTTCCGCTGGGAAAGTTCATCTTTGTGATAGGCCCACAATTAGTGCTAACTTGGAAAAACTGGCTACAGAGGTACTCAGATCAATCTGGGAGTTGCACGTTTTTTTCCTGCGTTTCAAAGTAACACCCCTGCGTCCGGGAAAAGAACATGTAGAGAGGTGTTCTGCACAAGACCGAGAAGGACTGGGGAGTCAGTAAAGAAGCGGAGCGTTTCCAAACTAACCTGGGTGAAATGTCACATCCTTGCTGCATAAAGGCACCCAGGGAAAACCAGAGGCTGTTAAAGATGCCAAACTCGTTGGGAGGCTGGTCGCTGGGCCCTTCCTTTCCGTCCTCCGGCTCCTCTGTGTGCCACTCATATGGACTAAACCTGCTAACTAGGAATAAGACCACGCTGACACCAATGTAGGCAAAGACTATGCACATCCAGATCTCATAGGCCAGAGGATCCAAGAAGGAAAACACTCCTGGTTTAGATTTCTGAGGCTTTTTGATCATGATAGATATGCCCAAACTCATGAAGGGCTTCGAGAAGTCAATGACCTCCTCTCGGACCAAAGTGATTGTCAGAGGGGCAATAGCAATCTCTGCTTTCTGTAAGAGAAAAGACACAGGAGAACACAGGTTAATGCATTTCATGAAGCAGCCGGCACTGGGTCGATCCACCCACAACTAACGAGTTATGCATTTACTCTACATTTTGAGGGGGAATGCCAACAACTGAGTAAGAACAGCAATAAATACAAAGATGAACAGTGGATTGTTTTCCTAAGAGAATATACCACATAAACTGCACGAAATATTTTTATTGGCGCTAGCGAGTGAACATAAGCAAAAATAACTTGAAGTCAGATAGCTGTATTAGTCTTTAAGGACGTGGGCCAGGCCAGGGGAGGAGCCTTAACTGCCTTCCTGTATGGCTGAATTTCTGAATTTCTTGGCCAGAATTGCTGCTATGTTGCAGCCTTTTCTGTTTCATTTGGAACGGTGCCACTGACTCATTACTTAGCCATCCCTTAATATTACGAATGCAAATTTCAAACAGTCCCTTTTTATTCCTTTCCAGTTGTAAGAAAACCTACCCTACAGTCTGTGTTTGTAGGACAGAAGACACCCGCTGTTTGATGACATTTTCTAATCCAGTGCACACAAAAGTCTGCAAATTGGCAATTATTTCTTCCTGTTCACTTGCTTCGATTTTCTACTTTGAATTTCTAACACAGCTTTTGGGAAACAGCGGATTCAGTTCTCAACTATTAGGATTGTAAGACTCCAGCTTCCATTTCTGTTCTGTGACTCTGAGCCATTTTTCTGAGCCCATTTTCCATGTCTCTCCAACGAGGACACTTTCCTGTTTGCCTCATTGCATGACTATGATTGTCTAGCACAGAAAACTTAATAAAATCCTAGGGAGCATTTACTGAGGGATTATGTATCTGACGCTGAACTAAGTATTTTAAACGGCCTCTCATTTAACGCTCTGAAAATCCTGTTTATCACTGTTTTCTCAGTGATGGAGCTGAGACTCTGGTGAACACACCACGGCCCTTCTGCGATCGGGACTCGTGTGTCTTCCATCAGTCATGCCATCTCTAAAATTGAATGAAATAAAGGGTCATGAAAACACTGTAAACTGTTACATGACCTACAGGTGCAGAAAGGTTATTCGATTGTTCATTTGGAAGGAAAATGTTTGGCATTAAAGTGGAATCTGAAACGCAGCCAGGCATGCGTGGCTGGCAGAGGCTGACATCCTCACATCCACTCCTGCACAGCCATAGGCTGCTGGCTCATACGCCAGCCAGGGCTGGTGCGTGGAGGTGCCCCAGCCATGATGCTGCCCGCTGGCCGGCTGAGCGTTAACTCTAGGAGCCCTCACGTGAGGATGAACTTAGCTTACCTCATAAATACCCACATTTACGAAAGACTCACCGCTGGAAGGTTATTATTTTTGCCATATTATTATTTGCATAATTTTCACTACACAAGTGATATATGAACTAGCTATAGAAAAATTAGTATGTAAATACAGAATTCAAAAATTAAGGAAAGTCAGCTCCATTCCCTTCATCGACTCTTGCTCTTTCTCCCTCTATGCCCTGCTAGACACGGTTTGAGGAATCATATTTTTATTTTAAAAATGGAATATAGAACACTACAGTTTATAGTTCCTCTACTCAGAAGGATATGATGAACTCCTTTTCATTTTATCATCTATATTAAAACTTAGTTAATGATTGTAAGCATTTTATCATGGGAAAATATCAAAATTTGCTCAATTTACTTGTTATTTTAGGAGATGTTTATACTGTTTCCAGGTTTACACAATTTCAAACTTTGATGATGTGAATATCTTTGAAGACAAGCCCTGGTACACCCCTTACTTAAAGATGAATTTCTAGAAATGAGATTGCTGGTGTAAATGGGAACAGTCCTTGTAATGGCCATGATACATTTTGTGCAACTTTTCTCCGGGAAGATCATGCAAATTTCTACCGTGGGCACCAGCCCTGCATGAAAGCACCTGCCACTGTGAGCGCTGGCCAGCCCGTGTGTACCTTCATTCTCAGCTACCTTTGCCAATCCGCTCCATGGCAAGGTAGATCTCGTTGCATTCATGTGAATTTATTTTTATAAAACATTTATGTTATAAAACAAATAGCTACTTTTCCTTTTTTCCAGTGTCACAACCTGTCATACTCTGCCCCTTTTTGCCATATGGTGTATTCACGTTTTACTTACTAATTTGTAAGTGCTTTTAAATATAGTCAAAATATTAACTTCTATTTTCTGCATATGTTGCAGATATTCTCCCTGTTCAGTAATGGTTTTGCTTACACAACTTAGTTCACGGTACTTCATTGTTATATATGTACTCAATTTGGTTGTAGCCATATAGAATTATCTTTTTTTCTGTGTTTTCAGCCTTTGGTATCATGCTTAGAAAAATCCTTCTCAAATCACATGATCAGTCTCAATCACACACGTTTTATTCTGTACCTATAATTCCTTTAAACTTTACTTGGTGCTGTACGCGATGATGCGCTACAAGTGGTTTACTCCCCAAGTGGTTGTTCCTCTGTGGCAACAGGAATAAATGAATAATGCATCCTGTCACTGATGCGAAATGCCACCTTTTGCATACTAAACCGTTAGTGTCGTGTTCTTAGGGAATGTTGTATTTACACAAGTCACCACTCAGAAATGAAAGCAACATGGACAGAAATCAAGGCGCTGCCCGTATAGGAAACTAGGCGCGAGGGAAGGTGAACATTGGCTCAGGATGGTGACATGAAGGTCCGTGAGGACACTTCTGAAGTCTGAAAGTTGTGTTTTGAAAGAGGCTGGTGAACAGAGAAGATACACCTGGGCTTTCTCTGCTAAGGCTGGCGGTGTTACACCCTGCGCCTCGTTCCACGACCTCTCAGCGATTCCCAAAACGAAGCGCGTCAAGTATCTCCCACAAGAGCTGGCTAACATTTGGGTTCTCGAGGGCCTCTGGAGCAAGGCTCATGAACCTGCACTATGACACATACCACAGGGAATGCTGGTGCTGGCCGGCCCCGGACGGTGCTTGGAGAAATACTCCCTTGGAGAAATACTCCCTTGGATTAAAATCCATGCACACTAGTACGGCAGGGCCCAGCAGAAGGTGCACAGAAGACAGCAGTGAGGACTTAGTGATGCACACAGGAGCCACGGCAGGAAGGACCTGAGTGGCGGGGGTAGTCCTGCGTTCTGGCCACCACCCGCTGGCGTGCTGAGGCCACGGGTGAGTGTTTCCCAGAACACCTACTCCTAATAACGCCAGTAACAAAGTTTGCAAAGACTAACGTAATAATAATAATAATAATAATGGCTTCAAATCATTTTACTGTCTAACAGGATTTGCTGGACAGGAGAGAATGGATGGAGCTCCCGCTCGGGCCCTGGAAACTGGGCATTTATGCTATGGACTAGCGGTAAGAAAGTAAAAAAATTAAGTGCAGACTTTGCAGACACCAGGATGAAAAGTAGCAAATCTGCAGAAAGTGTAAGAAACACGGAAGAAGATTCCTTTTGGGAAAAAGTCAAGTGGCAGAGGTGAGAGAATTTAAACCCTTGCAGATGAACTGAGGATTGAATACCTTGAGTATTAATAAGCACTCTATTATCTTCTGAGAACTGCTTGACCTTGGGACTCTGTTACTGTGACATGTGCTATGGATAGAACTTATTGTTGACTATGCTCCTCTCTTAATATCACTTGTTTTTGTTACTTGAACAATGTGGTCTGAGCCCTTGCAAAGCTGCGAGGCTGGGCTGCCCCATGGGTAGGGACTCCGGAGGAGAGAGATGTAAAAACTACCGTAGAAAGTTACTTGGGTTAATTACACCATCCATGACTAACTGGTAATCCAAGTAGGATTTTTTGAGATGAAATACCCAATAGTGATTTCTGAAGAAAATGAATTACTGTAGCTCTAACAAGTTGAATAATGTTTATATTTAAAAATCTACTTATTGTTGGGGTGCCTTAGTAGCTCAGTCATTAAGTGTCTGCCTTCAGCTCAGGTCATGATCCCAGGGTCCTGGGATCGAGTCCCGCTTTGGGCTCCCTGCTCAGTGGGAAGTCTGCTTCTCCCTTCCCAGCTCCCCCTGCTTGTGCTCTCTCTCTCTCAAATAAATAAAAATAAATAAAATCTTTTTAAAAAAAGTCTACTTATTGTCTCAAAGATTAAAAGTATTACCAGAAGTTTAAAATATTACCAAGGAACACATGGTTTAGGAATCCTTTTTCTTTGGAACTTAAAGCTCACTATCAAAATGTTGATGAGCCCTGCGATAAAACACTTCCTGATTTTTTAAAATTCCAAATTTTTTTTCTTCATTTAGGGCAATGAACTAGTCAGCAGTTCTTTTTAAATGGATATAAAACTAAATGATTGCTCTTTAATGCCAAACAATTTCCTTTTCTGCTGAGGTTACAGCTACTGTATCAGACTGGCTGGAGAAAGTGTGGGGCTTTGTGGTCTGAAACGCAGTGTTACAGAATCACGAAACTATCGAATTCTTTAGGCTTTGAAAGGGAGCCTCTCCAGACTTGAGTTATGCTCTCAATCATTCCATCTTTATTCTCTTCCAGGGCAGGAGGACTCTCATGTAATTATTTCAAAAGGGTCTTGGGAGAATAATCAGAGTGAGTGCACTTTGAAGATGAAATCTGTGAAATACGAATTGGCTTACAGGAGATTTCAGAATACGTTTCAAGTGCGTGTGACTTTTATTGGTTACTTGAGTATAGCTCACTGTGAGCTCTCGGTTTGGTTTCTGGACTCTGGAAATACCACGCATCACCACCATTTGCTAACTGCTGGTTTCATTTTGATACTTTGCAGTGATAGCTGACGAAACCAATCTTGTTCTCATTCAGGCAGGACTGTCTATATTGACTTTGCCCTTGGCTATAACTGAGTATACTCACTATCTGGTAAAGGGAAGGGCTTGATGTGCGTTCATATGAGGCCTGCTATGGAATACATTCTAGCTCTTGTGTTTCTCTATGTCTCAAAAAATGATGGCATTGCATAAAGTTTAACTTTACCGTGTTCAGCAGAATTGTAAGAATCTTACATTATTGCTGAATATTTCATAGATGCTAAAGTAGTTTAATGATTGCTTTACCAATTGCATAAAAGATATTCACCAGTAAGTACAAGCAACAGGGATATAAATAACTAGTTAAGATAAGATCCAACTTTATGCTGTTGGAGGAAATCTGTTCCTTCAATTATCAAGTAACATTCATAATAGGTTTGTTTTTCAGTTCTTAAAACAACATGGCTATGGGATAGCAGCATCAGGTTTAAGAGAATAATCATCACAGGTACTGAAGTCACTTTTTAAAAAAATAGGGCATCATATTCCAAATTTTGCTCTTTCCTGATTTTGAAGTTAGGAGGTATTAGCTTCTCTCATTATTTGAGAATTGCACCATCATGAACTAGAGAAACATCTGAACATCGTGTAGGCCTCTTTGAATGTCACTGCACATTTATAAACAGTAACAGGTCTTGAGAAATTGGTATGTGCCCAGGCGATAAAAAGTTTCAGGTTTATGTAAGGACATTCTTCAATAAAGTGGTTTGCTTACCCCATAAACAAGCTCGCCCACCATCCCATTCCAGATCTTTGTGTCTGCATCCCTCGCTCCGTACTTTCCATCAGGGACAATGGCAATTTTATACTTGATACCAATATGTTTTGCAATTTCAGATGCCAAATCTACACAGTATCCTTCATACTTGTCATTTCCTTCAAACATTTCGTGATTTTTCTTGTACATAACATATGGGGATTCCTATAATGAGAGAAGTAGAACTGTAAAGGAGAAATTATAAAACATTCAAACGTCTTTATGTAACTTTTCAGCTGTGGAATTTGACAAGAAGATTATATTTAATAGTAGTATACACCCTGATCTTGTGTGGCTAGAAATCAATAATAAAACAGTTGAATATAGAAATATGCTTAGGAGTATACCCAGTTGCTTTATATTGGGGACTAGAAGTGAAACCTTTAAAACCGTTTTCTACCCGGTCACTGTTACATACCCAGCACCGTGACTCTGACACGAAAAGTATGTATTCATAACTTCTAGGGAAGTATAAGCCTATCCATCTTTGGCAATGAAATTAGTATTTCTAAAATAGCTCATGAAGTTCAAGACTATCTAGTAGTTCAAGGTCACAAGGCTCCATATTCTTCTGCATCTTGTTTGGCCACGTTCAACTGCAGCCTCCTTTAGGAAAGGAGCTAGATGATTCTTCTGTGCTCTCTACCATTTCGCTGGATGCCTTTCTCAGAGCAGGCACTAGCAAGTTCAGTGAAGAAATGAATTAATAATTAAACACATTTTATATACTTTCTTGTGTTAAATCAGCTTTCCTAAAACTGTCCAATATTTTTGGCTTTAATGATAGGGTTGTGGTCCATGAAGTTTTATTCTGTTATAAAATAAGTCTCCAATGAAAGCTAATAACCCCCCCCCCAAATTGTGACAGTCACACACTCCAAGTGATATTTCCATTTAGTTTTTGAAGCAAGTAAGACAGAAAATAGGATGAAGAATTACTGTGAAAATCCTTATAAAATGAAAAGGCTTACTGGTGGCACAGTTTTCAGTTAAAACACACACACACGCACACACACACACACACACGTGCACACACATCCCTAAACCATACCATTTAAAGGCCGTGAACTAAAGAGATACGTTACCAAACAAGCACCTGATTTTATCAATGGAGCCTAAAGACAGGTCTGGTGAATATGCAAGATAGAGAAAACTGCTGGTCACACCTCAGATTTTTTAGTCATTTGCCGACCAGGAGTGGCCACCTTTGGCCACAATGTCATTGAGCTCATGGATTTATATTTTATAACATTGTAACATCATACATCCACTGAGTAATTTTTACACGAAATTCTTCTTGCCCAGCACATGTGTACTTGGGTAGTTGAACTTGCTCTTTGAACTCCGGATTAGATGGTATTTTACTTTCCATAACACGGCACTCTATAGTACTTCTGATTTTAAGTACTTTGTAAATGTAGAAACTACTTAAAAAAAACTTAATAAAGATGTAAATTACATGATATATAACTTTCTCATCGAGATGCCCTAAATAACTCTAGTGTGGGCAATTGTCTAGGGTTGGTCCTTGAATAATCCTGCCTTAGGCTGACATAGTCAAGGGACCCAGAACTCTCTCATGTCTTTGAAATTGATGCATATTTTAACACCAGACTTGGGTAAAGAAAGTTTCTCCACCTATAAAGTTAAGGCAACTAATTGTCTCTTCTTACGTAGATGACAATTATTTAGTAGCTTACAGAGAACATTCTCCAAACATAAAGGGTTTTGAAAATTATAAATGTGGTGAGTTGCTGCAAAGCAGTGCTAATTTCTAAGATCTAAGGTATTAGTAGTTAAAACAAGCTAATCTTTTCATTCTTTTTCTTGTGACAGCTAATTAAAATGTGGAAGTATATGCAGAGAAAAGCAAGATTCCCACATTCGTAAAATGCTTAAAATCGTAATTTAAATTGCTGTAGAGTTATCACTTAAAACTTTTAGTATAACAAACTCAAGAGTTTTCCAAAGTTGTACATGTACAGCTCACATGCAGTACTAAGATTGAAGGTTAATTCTAAAGTGTCTGGAATACTTGAACACTTGAGAACTTCAGCCCTCAAATACATATATGACAGTATTAGCTTGTGTGCATGTTTCTCTGGTTAGAAATCCCATCTCATTTGCTAAATTCCCTCTCCATTATGCAGTGAACAATTAGCTTTATTAAAAGCTGCAGTTATATTATGGACTCAAACATTTTGTTAGACACACACTGTGTGCCAGGCAGTTTGCTGGAAACTAAGGGGTACCAAAATAAATAAAAGATGCCTCTTGTCCTCTTGTGATTAAGATTATAATTCTTTGCAATAAGGACAAAGGAGTAAGAGTTGGGGGGGGGACAATAATAAAATACAGTAGTGAAAAATAATAATAGATCTACTTATTTAGTGCATGCTTTGGATCAGAAATAATGCTAAGTTCTTTAACTGTGTCTTTCATTTACTTTTCACACGGATATTTTGAGGTAGGCATTTCCCATTTTGCAGGGGGAAAATTTAAGTCTCAGAGAGGGGAAGCAAATTGTTCAGTTTCACAGAAGTAGCAGATGTGGGAAATGAACCTATATTTTGAAATATCTGGAAATTGTTTTTTTTTTTATTTTAATTTTTTTAAATTATATTATGTTAGTCACCATACAGTACATCCCTGGTTTCTGATGTAAAGTTCGATGATTCATTAGTTGCGTATAATTGTTGAAGCTATCACTGCATTTGTCAAAACGTGTGCAACTCTTTGAGATTTCATATGATTTAACTAGAGTAGAGAGGGGACAAGTTGAAGAACATGAATTTCTGTATTATGAGTAAATGAAATACCTTCTATGAAACTGTGGGTGCACAGTGTAGATAAAACCTTTCCATATCTCCTCGGATTGTCTGGTACCTGTAAGGCACTCAATGACTTAAAGATGCCTGGTGCATCAGTGCTCCCTAAATAGGAATATCAGGGCGAAGGAATTATATTAGAACTTCTGATTCAGGTCTTCAAAAGGGAAGTAGTTATTAAGTGCTAGGCCATCTCTTCTGAAATAGACATATATACATCTAAATAAAAAATGTTATCTAGTGTTTTCTTTGCTTGTTTTTCAATTCCCTTTTTGGACAGCATGGGTCCATCAGGGTCTTTGCTCTCCTGCCAAACAGACCAGCAAAGACTAGAAAACCTTTCAGCTTACAGGAGATGTTGCTTAGAAATTGAGCTAGACTGCACAACCAGGGGCACACACAATTACTGAGCTTCACATGGGTGGTGCATGCAGCATAAGAGAAATAAGATGATCACATGCAGGGAGGTGGGAGAACAGGCAGAGAGAAAGACTAGGCTTTTCTTGAACAAAAGCTCTCCTGGTTGCTCAGCTCTCCCCACTTCCTTCAGGTGCGTCTCATTTTGCTTTTCTTTCATATTAAATCGGCATGAGTAGCAATCCTCAACACTCTCCCAACTTCCTCCTTTGCACCAACCCAGCCTGACAATTTGCCCACAAGTAGCCCTTCTGACCTGCATATTTGGGGAGGATTTAATACAAGGTTTTGGGGTTATTACAGGTGAAGAAAAAAACCAAACCTGTTCAATATAATAGAAAATGAATCCTAGCTAAACGTTAAAGAGGATTTGTGGGGCATCTTTGATATGGAGCTCTTATGAAGTTCAGGTATTCAACTGTGAATAAAAATGGAATGATCAGAGAAGTGGGATATAACCTCTTACTTCTGCCTTAAGAGTCTAACCTACCACCTTTATTATCAACTACTGTGCTCTGCGGAGCAGTAATTTCTCAGAAGTTATTTTAAATGCATTACTTCTTAGTGATTATGAGTTTATTACTAAAATTTCCATAATGGGTAGTTTTCTACATCTGCTCTATTTCAGGAAAGAAATCAATCTCCATCTAAACCTGCTACATCAGGGCTTGCTTAAGGAAATGTTTGTGTCAATGAATTAAGATGATTTTCAATCAATAAAGTATTTTCCTACTGAGAAAAAAACTTTTTGGATTATTTGTATTCAGCAAAGCTGTTGAAATAGGTAATTAGAAAGGCTTTAAGATTTTCTAAACATAAAAAATAAAATCATTACAATGACTTAAACAGTTAAAATAATAAAATCAGTAGTATCAACCAAAGTTATTTGCTGTGTGGATATTTTCTTTTCCCCAAAGAATCTTACTGGATGTAGATAATTTATCCCAAGGGTAAAATTCTTAAAAGGAGAAGTTAACAAGTTATTATTCAATTCAGAGAAAAAATGAGGAAGTTGGATGTCTGCACAGTTCTAAATTTATTCAAAATAAGGTATTTCAAAACGAGCTGAGTGCTAAGCCCTTTGGAGGCAGGTGTATGTATGAGGGAAATTAATATTTAGTGCAAGGAAGAAAATAAATATATCTATTTTTGTATATATGTGTCCATATGTATATAGGATATAAAAATATACATGTATATTGTTGTATATGCACATGCATATACGTGGAGTGCAGCTATAAACTTCTACATAGAGAAGATAAAATATCAAACATCTAATGAAAAGGTATAAAAAAGTTAACTTCTGGAAAGATTGAGTGTGAGAAGTAAAACTGCTTTCAGGTTTGTAACATAACTCTGACACTGCAGTGAATAAATGGGGATTTATGGAAAATCTTCCTAAAGGACTGTTACGTTCACGAGATGGTAAGGAATACCTTCTTAGCGGAGTAATGCATCATTAAGCACCGTTTAGCTTCAGTTGTGAACATTTGGGGGACAATGGCCTTGGCTGAAATACTGCTTTCTCTCTCCGTTTCCAGAGAGTTCAGCAGCCAGAGGAGGGAGATTACACGTCTCCTCGCTGCACGCTGCCTTCTCCTCAACAGATGCGCGTGTGCAAACTGCATGACACAGATCTGGCTTCCTTAGGTTGCCGACAGAAATTATTACTGAGAATGCAGAAAGTTAGTATGATGCGCAGTCTCGTAGACAATTACAGGCTTTATCAGATTTTTAGTCACTGCATCTTAAAGAAAGAAAATAGGATCTGAACTCAAAACTTTAGACCTTTCAACCTTGTAGTCCTCATCCTCACGGGGTGATGCTGCCAAGTTCACTTTTAATTAGATTGCGCCGAGTTATATTCACACAACTGTATTCAGGTGGAATAAACGAATCATTAAAATGAAGATTGCGTCATTGATAGACCAGACTGTCCTAAGAAAAAGATAAATTTCAACAGTACAGAAAGCTGAAGCCACGTTTTATTTAAGAATGGTATCTGTCTACGTATCTCGTTTGCTGTCCGCGTTCTTTCACTAGAACACAGACTCGTCCGACCGCAGGACTGCTGTTGGTCTTGTTCTCTAGCGTGTCCCTGGGCATACAGTTGTGCCCAGCACACAGCAGACGCTTAATAAATATTTATGGATGAATAAATGAATTTCTCAATCAATTTTATTTAACAACAGCATATACCGTTACAATGTATCAACATATAAATAACAACATACACCAAGGAAAGACAAAGGGGAGAACAGCAACACCATATCAGTTTTGATCAAAGTGAATGATTTCCAGGGCGGCAACACTCTCGACCTTCTGTGTCTAGATAGCTGTCTTGTACATATTACGATGTCTAACCGGCTCCATCTGTGTTGGGAGTTTTCAGCTGAATTTGGGGGAGTATTACACACAGATGCCAATACCTAATTTGTCTACAAGGAATCATATTTCTTTCAACATGAATGAGATGGTGGAGCTGTCATAGGTCCCAGACGACCATTTTCACAAAAGCAATACAAGGAACATGTTTAGAGAAAGGATTCTAGTATTCTTTTTTTAATTACTGAATGATTATGCAATTGCAAAGCCCAAAGAGGTATTATCATACGAAGATTACATTTTTATACAAAAGACAAATGCTAGTATTGCACTATTTTGATAGCAAAAATACTGAGGATATCACTGTCAAACAACAGTTAGCTTACAGAATATTCTTCATGTATATAGGAAACAACTGAATTTCTCAATCATTTTAACTAATTTTTTGTTAGCATGCTTTCTGAAAACCAGCCATGCTTGCAAATTGACTCAATATTTTGGTTTTAAGAATTCTATCTCCAGCCCCTTTAATAACAGGGATGGAAAGGAGATTCTCTATATTATACCTATAATGCACATTCAAACACTTTGTTTCACATAGAACAGGCAAAATTTCAAAAACCTTTAAAGAAAACAACTGCGTATTCAGAAAACAAGCACACAAATTCATAGATATTTACTTGTAGAAAACCGTCACTTGGAATTAGGAGTGATATAATTCCACCTTTATGTACAATGACCTCATTTCAGGATAGGGGAATTTCTATGTGAGAATTGCTAAGTGATTCTCTTTCAACATCTATATACTTTCTTGAGAAAGATGAGGATTAATTCTTCTTTTGTTCTAGTATCTCTGAAAAGTCACAGAACTTAAAAATTTTTTTTTTTTCTGGTAGTCCAGAGTTGGTCATCCAAGAAGAATCCCACATGAAAAATTAGCTTAAATTTACTACACAGGAGAACAAGACTTGAGCCTTAGTTAGGAATGGTCGAACAGCGTGGAACTCATTTCTTTCTTGATCAATTTCTTAAAATAGGATTCTTCATCAGAGGCTGAAAAGAGGAGGACTGTACTGAAGTATGACTTTCCATTACTGTGTCTTTTTAGGAAAAGAAATATATATATATATATATATATGTATGTATATATACTGCTTTTCAAGTCCCATGCAACTATTACACAATTAAGCTAGAAGGAGCGTATTCTGCACTCTTACACAAAAACTGCTGTTGGTCGGTTTGCATTCTAAAATCATAAACTTCCCATCAAGGCTTGGTGGGGTAACATGACATTGCTAGCTGGTGATGTGACACAGAGAACACTCATTGCAACATATGAACGCCTCTCTCTGGCATTTTCATGCTTTGACCTCGGTGCCAAAAGTTTTGGAAATAACTTGACGTTACTAAAAACCAAAATTACATAAGCTAAAATCTAAATAACATAAAGTACTCTCACTTTACTCAGAGTAAGGCTTCGTAAATAATTAAAAATGTGTTCTGCCTAATGAGACAGGGAGCTGAGGATATAGGTCACCGATTGTTGATCTCCTTCGACCAGCATGGACTCTAAAGGGCATGCATGACTTCGATAATATTCTATGATTGAAAAGGTAATTTCTTTAGGATCTCTGTGAAAACACTTCCTTTAGAGTAGTTTTCACGTTATGATGTGACAACAGAATGGAGCAATCATACTTTCCTTAAGTCTTAGGAGAAGTCTAACAAATTGTATTGTGTATTTGTCATTGGTCAATGAGAAAAATAATCGGTGCAGAACACCCTTTTCACATTAAAAATAAATATAGAACAAAATTTATTTCTAAAGTATTTAGTTGTATAAAACATGCTCATTAAAATCTTTACATTCATATCTCCACTATTATAAACAGACAATGCAAATCATTATCCAATGAATGATTAAACTACTTGAAAGTGATCAATTTTAATACTATGAACTATTATTACATTGATGTCATAAAAAACATAGTAACAACAATAATATGGTGTTTACTACCAGTTGTTTTTATGTGACTGGTTGCTGATTTTTCATGTTCATTCTTTTGTCCTTTGGAATGTTAGCATTTCATACATTTCTAACTAGAGTGTGACAGTTTCCATTTTTAACATCTGAGCATCTTTCCAAGGACAACATTGCAACAAAAGAGAATACAAATAAAAGTACGGAATGTATCCAAAGCTCAGGACAAACCTATTTAAGTCTGAAGAGACTTCTGTGGCTCAGAACACCCGCGTCACCACGATGTAGCCCTCACCCTGTTCACCATAGCTGGGAAATTAAAACTGCCTGTGGACAAGACGGAACAGCATAAAGCACAGACCAAAACTTACCATAATTGTGGTTACAACCACTGTTCTGTTCTCAATAGCTGCCGTGTCATTGCCAAGAGTGGGCACATCTTGAATCAAGACCAATTTATCCATATCGTTCCAGTAACCAACCTGCCAAACAGAGAAAAGTCTTGAAAACACATTTTAGAACAGTTTTCTCTAGTTTTTTTGGAACCATGACTGGTATCAATAAATAAGCAAACAAATTTAAAAAGGAGACCAAAAGGAGGTTTTGGAAGTTTTCTTAATTGATGATGAGCCAGTTTTTCTGACGCTAATGATACTGCCTGGTTGTACACTGGGCAACGTTACAATTTACAGTCTTGGAGTAGCCGAGACATTGGAGAAAGAGACGTTCAAAAAAGAATATGGATACAGATGGAATACCATTTTATGTTGAACCTCTCCTAGTGGGATTGACTGGCAACCTCTAAAATTAATTTACATGATTTTATCAATAATGTTAGAGGTTTTACTATAAAGGGAATATGTACAGGATATTTTTAAACAAAAAAGACTTGCATATATACGGCAATATAGACATAGTTTGGGGTTTTACATAACCTAGCCACTGGGTAAAAATCTGACCATTTCTAAAATGCTAAATACATCACAGGTTAATTTTAATGAATAATATTTTCACTTGCAAAGATTACACTTAAAATTTGCATTTTTAAATTTTTAAATCCTTATATAACTTTCTCACCTAGAGGTGAAACGAAGGCCTTTCCATAAAATATATTAAGTACTTAAAGTACTTTACAAAGTAGTAAACTCTACTGGGGTCCTAAAGGAAATTTAGGGTTCTTTGTATCCTGCCGACTACTACGTACTAGGAATGGCTACCACTTGACTGCTTGCTCTGGGACAGAGCATCTAAATACGTACCTAAAAGTATACACAAAGCAGTGTAAAGGTACGTGCCTCTGTGACCCATACCTTGGAGATGAGGACCTATAACAGCAGGTTACAGACACTGCATGAGGTGATTACACTCCAGAGGGGTGAGAATTCAAAACTGAGTTCTGCGTGACACCAAGTCCACACACTTGGCTGTTAGGATCCACAACCTCCCCAAATGCGTGTCCAGTGAATGCGTGCCAAACTTCTTTCTCGAATTTCTAGATACAGTTGATAAAACTCCTGTCTCCAATAAAATGTATGTAACTGCTTACTGGTCTATAGTCACTGTTTGTTCTAATATGTTTTGGAAGTCTCTCCTGCTTCCTCCAAGTTTCTTGACTGTCATGTTAGTATTTGTGAATGTACTGAAATAAAGTAAGCATTAACGTGTCAGAAAGAGGGACTGTGTTATTCACGATGTCGCATGTACAATCTCAGAACAGATGGAGGAAATCAATTTTCATTAATATGGTTTGCTGTAGTTCTTAGTTTGATTTGAAATTATGAACATCTATCAATTCAGAAATAGTTTTCAAGAGCCCATATGAATCTATTGGTAGCTGACATTTATTTAATAGCTCAGTGAAAAAGTTATTTTAAAAACAAGTATGCCTTTGAGACATACGCACATCCTCATACAGCCTCAATTCCTACATGCACTTACAAAAAAACAAAAAACAAAAAACCAACATGTCAGTTGCCTCCTGTTAATTCTCCTTTCCTCATGACGGTTCTACGACATGAAAATAGGTTTTGCAGTTTAGCACTTCGTTACGAGGCAGCCACCTCCAGGTCTCAGCAGCCCGTTCTCTGGGAAAGGCATTTTTCTTTATTAATGAGTTCCCACAACAGAAAAACCACAGATTTGGGACACTCTGAAGAGTCCTCAGATGTTGGCAAGACCTTGACATTTTGAATTTAAAACAGCTTCATGACTATCTGCCCTTAAAAGAGAAATGATTTAGAAGTGCTGACAAGTTAAACTAAAGAGGAAAATTTTACCTAACTGTATCTGTTTGCCTTATGTTTATTTGCAATTCTGTGAAAAAAGAAAGCTGTGGTTTGGGGTACGGGACCATTCATGCTAGATCTCATTGGGCCACAGACACACTGGGAAGTGAGTCAATCAGAGTGGACAGTGATATAGGGGTCACTTCCCAAAGAAAGGAATCCTGAAGTTTGAACCTAGAATCTCACATGAGATGGGGTTTCTCTCTCTAGTTCTTCACAACATTTTACAACATACGAAGAACTTTTCCCATGCCTGGTCTCATTCAATCACAGGGAAGCAGGCATTTTTCCTAGAGACAGAAATTGGGTGAAGGATACTTTTGTAATGCTAGAGCAAAAATATGAAGTGTTTAAATCACACAACTGGCAGGGATGTCAGAAAAATATTTGTCCTCTTTGGACTCCTGAAGGTGAATTGTGCGTAAATACCACCCAGTGAGTAGACATCTCTGTATTTGCAGCGACCCTTGCCTGCAATGTAGGGACTGGGTTCAGGAGCAGCCCCTATTCTACTCAAAGCTTGTTCCTTGGAGGGCTGATAGGACCAGACCTGTCCCCGCAAATATGGCTTAATTCCCGTACCAGCCCTAAAGAGAACTCTTATGGGCTCTGGGTCTGACAATATTTCATAGCAGTCAAGAGAGTGAGCTCTGGAGCTAGGTGGGCCCTGGTTTCCACCCTACCTCCATGTCTTTGGAGCTGAACATCCCTGGGCAGGTTCCTTGGTGTCTCTGAGCCTTACTTTTGCCTCTTCTTTAAAATGAGAAAAGATATATCTCACTTTCAGGTTGTTGTGAGGATTAAATATAAAAATGCACATCAATTTTCCATTTGCACCTGACCTATCACCTGCTCTCAATACATAAAATTTTTACAACTAGGCGTTCCTGAAAGCACACACATCTTGCTCTAGGGCATTCCCTGGGGGCCACTGGGCTGGGAAGACTCCACCCCACGGAGGAGCCAGCACTCCCGAAAGAGCTGGGATGAGTCCCTCAATCAGCGCTCCTGTTACAGAAATCAGACAATCTGATGGGCAGACCCTCTGATCTATTTTCAGAGACAGCTCCCTTGCTGGCAAGTGTTCAATTTACAAGAACGATTGCTCACTTTTCAGACATATTGCCGAGTTTCACCAGCAGCGTGTTTCTTGTGGTAGCTCATTTTTAAGTTTAATATTCCTGACAGAAAGCCCAAGTTGATTGCTGCCACAGAAAAACGAAGACAGATGAGTCTACACGGTTTTGCACTTCGTACTTCTTTCAAGAGTCTTAGATGGGTGTTACCTGAGTGTGAAGACTGTTCCTCACTCTCCCCACTCGCTCTTTAACTTCCCCTCAGAAACCTGAATTGTCATCACCATCAGGCCGTGGAAGGATGCAGTGTCCTCAACAGCTCACTTGCTATTGCCGCTCCTTATCACCAGGCTCCTTTTTAAGTTATTCTTTCTTTTATAGCAAGGTCATTTTGCTTTTGGTACTTACTGTTTTGTGACGTATGGAACTGTCTTTTGCATTTCAGGAAGCTTCTGTTCAAATGGCCAATTTTGCAATGTCTGGCAGGTGGCAGGAAGGTCCTGCCTCCGTCTGCCAATGAGCCCGTGTTTTAGTGTCCCAGGGAGCACTCTGTCTGCTCCAGAGCTGCCAGAAGGATTTTGCCCCAAATGGGCCTCCTTCTTTCCTGTTGCTGGCTGTGTGCGGACAGAGTGGGCAAAGTCGGTATGGACGTGGAACTCACTACGTTTCTTCTGGGAGCACGTCTCATCACCGTGCTGTGGGCACTGTCTCTGGGGGAGCCTGTCAGGCAGCCCTCCCTGAGCTGGCGCAGGTAAGCTGCAGCGCCCCTGTATTAGTTGGCAGCCTGAGCTCAAGGAGATGCCAGAGAGGCTGAAAAGCTAGGGATGGTTTTCATGACAGCTCCAAATCTCTCCTTCTTGCGCACACAGAAGCACGAACCACGACAGACTGGAGCAAAACGTAACTAGGAGAGCTGCCGACATTTCCCATCTGTGACTTCAACTGTCCTGCCTCCCTGACTTGCCGCAAGTTCTCGCGGCTTCCAGCTGCCGTGTCTACCTGTCCGAACACGAACGTCCTGGCTAATGTTAAAGCCTACCTCCTCCACACAGCCTTCTTTGATTTGTTTTTCTCCAGCTGCAAGCAATCTCCTCCTCTTTAGAATTTTCACATGCCTTCTCTTTAACTGTCATGGAACTTGTACCCCACCAAAAAGTAAACTCCTTTACAGCAGGTTTTACTCGGGTGTGATGATGATGCAGAATGGTTCCAAGACAGGCACACCTGAATTAAAATCCTTGTTTTCTCATTTACGAGCCTTAGACAAGTAACTATAACCTGTCAAACTATAATTTTCTCATTGGAAAAAGGGAGCTAATGGTACTCGCATTATAGGTATGTTGTGAGGATTAAATTACACCAAGCCCAGTGTTTGGGACACAGCAGACATCTCAAAATTACAGCTATCATTATTACATTGTAGCAGGAAATCACGTATGAGAAAGTTTTTTAAAACAGCCAAGTGTTCTGACAGAATTTTTAGATAAGGTAACTGAACATGTTTTTGCTGGAGCACCCCAGCTAATCCTACAGAAAAGCAATGTTAAACATTATATATGTTAGGTATAAAATGTCGATAGCCAATTACTGGGGTGGGATCGTATGGTTTCATGACATCAGGTATTTTGGGGATGTGCGGAAGGGCACGGATCTGCCTAGCCGAGTCCTACCACCAGTGGAGTTGACTCCCCAAATCCAGGAATCTGGCTGCTTCCCATCCAAACTCCTCATCCCCTCAATTAGAGTTTCTAGGTGTTTCTCTTGCCCCACTAGTCAAGCGATAATCTTAACAATCTCATCTTCTCACCTGCTCTTTGTTTCGCTCATTGGAATGTGTTTACTCGCTTATTTCAAGAACATTTAGTCAGTTATAAGTATGCCCACTCCTTAGAAGGCGCTTCCTTTGTTCTCTCTTGACTATTTCATAAAGGCCTGCATGGAGGTGAGTATATCTCTAACCTGCAAGGTGTGCTCTCCTGGAGAGTAAATTTTGTTTTTCGGGATTCTTTTTGCTAAGTCTTTCTTTTTTTTTTTTTTTTTTAATATTGCTTCCACTTTGGATAAAGGATGTAAACAGTATATAAATTAGTTTGTTTCATCTTTGGCACACCATTACATATCAATTACATGACACAAGAATTTATTTCAGCACAGATTATAAAAATATACGATTTACAAGTACTCACATTTAAAAACAAATGTAAAATATCCAGCTACCTTTTACCTGTAAGCCTTTACGAATGTCAAATGCAAACTAAGAACACAGGTTGAGTGTGGCTCACCTTTCTGGGCCCTGTGCTCTTCAGCTCAAACACATCCATTGTGTAATTGACCCTGCGTCCATAGTGGTCAAACTGAACATTCCCTGTCAGTCCTTGAATGCGAACCTATGAATGAAAAAGAAAACCCATACATATATTCGTTGGCCATTTTGTTTACAGAAATCTTGACTTCATCTGCTAGGCTTATGATAACACATTGGGTAGGAACTAGAAGCTATATATAACTCACTAAAAAACCACTGGGTATTTGAGCTGCTGGGATATAAGCTGAAAGATGTAAGTCAAAGGGATATAAGCAATTCTGCTCTATTCTTGAAAGATGAATATGTTTTGTTTGTTATCTAATAAAGAATATTTCCTCAACACTGAAGTGTTGCCTACACAAAAGGAAATATGGTTCATTCATGGTTACTTTTCAGTTCTATCTATGTGTCCACATAACACATTAAATAGTCCTGCTAATCCCACTGGATCATATTTCTCCTTGATAATACTAAAATTAAGAAGTTCAAAATATAAATATATTTAAAAATTCAAGTTTATTTTATTCCAAATTTCCTTTTAATTCATTTTTACTTAGGCTCTGAACTCACAGCATTTCAGAACACTTTAAATGTTAATATTAAAAATACACACATATTCCATTAATCATTTGAAAAATAATGTTTGTATAACCCAAACAGAGCAAAATAAACAAATTACTTAATCTAACGTTATAAGGCAATTTAAAGATCTACTGAGGTAGTCACTAGCAGTGTTTAAAAAATACTTCTGGATCTTGTACTTTCTGGCCCCAGGATAGGCTGCACTTCCTGGAGCCCTTGTAGGTAGGTAGGCCTATGTGGCTAAAGCAAGTGAGCTGTAAACAGCTATGACAGGTGCCACCAATGGGCCACAGCATTTAATTGCCAATTCAAAGCCTTCTTTAACTTGGTTTCCCTTTGTGGCATTTTAGATGGTAGATGCTCTGTCAGCCTGGGTCCCTGAGTGATTACAATACGCAGAATACCCCTCCTAATCTAATGTGTATTTGAGTGAGAAACACTCTTGTTCAAAGCTGTTGGGACTTGGGGTTATTTATTACTGTGGCATAACCTAGTTTATCTTGACTAAGCATCTACATAAGATATAAACAGTATTCTACTCAGTATTTTATTTAGAAATGCCTCAAAAATGATAATGGCTTAATACATTAAAATGGCAACTGTACTATATATTTATTCTCAGATAAATTATTCCATTTTCTTGAATACGCCACTTAAACAGGGCTGTGAAATAAACTGCACTTAAATAAAATTGTGAGTTACCTGTTTGAGCGTCCTCTCCATGTCAATTCCCTGGCCCCAGGGAGCCGCAGGATTTGCCAGACAATCCCCAGCATTTCCTCTCCTTGAAATATCAATTTTCTGTCTTCTAAGATTGCGGAACGTTTCGGCCATCACAAGGACTCCATCATAAGTCAGGGCAGATGTGTACTAACAAAATGAAAGTAATTATAATGGTGAATGGTAAAATCTTATAAGTCCAGAAACAGTGTGGGGGCCTTTTTTTTTTGTTTATGACATTAAGCACCCTCCTGTTGAAGGATAGTTAAGTTACTGATAATTAATTGATTCTCGCTTCAGAAATTTCTATTATCATTTTATTATAAAGAATGTATACCAAATTTTATCATTCTGACTTTTTTTTTAAATTAGGCTCCATGCGCAGTGTAGAGCCCAACGTGGGGCTTAAACTCAGGACCTTGGGACCCTGATCGAGACCCGAGCTGAGATCAACAGTGGGACGCTTAACTGACTGAACCAACCAGGCGCTCCTTTACCACTCTGATTTTAAAAGGAGAAAACACACTCTGAAGAATAGAAATTCTAATGCACGGTTTTCCATCAGCTGAGAAAAGCAAGACCTCTTTTGGTTGTGTTGGAGTAGAAAGACATAATGTGTAAGTGGCTAAGTGCATGACTGCCACGGTCTGCCTGGTGGTCACGTGCTGTGGCTCAGTCTTAGAAGGGCAGGGATGCCTCTTTTGAAATGCATAGCAGGGCTCCTTGAGATTTAATATGTGTTTACTGACTTGAAGTGTATATGTTGGTTTCATTTCTCAGAAGAATGTGGGAATGTTCACCGCTCCTTAGATCGAAGATGCCAGAAATAACACCTGCTGATTTAACAGATGTGTGTGCACTGATCACTGTGCTCCACAGGAATGAGCATCGTTATGCCCACACCTGTTGTGAATGTGTGCGGGACTACACTTCCACTGTCACCTAGGGTCAAAGTGGAAAAGTGAAGTACACGCCGTGTACTTTCTGACAACTTCCCCTCACTTCTCTGTCCAAAAAGACAAAGTCCTTGGGGAAACATGATTAAAGATAGGAAAGGCACTACTCAGAGGAAATCCAGAAGAAAATGTTACTCAAATTGAAGCTGAAAATAAAAGGAACAGGGAACATGTGTACAGTTTGACTAGGGACTTCCTGAACACGTGGAAAAGAGGGCACAATTCTCCTGAAGCAAGGCAGAGCACCAACCACGAATCATGACAAGAAAACCTGCATGATCTGTTTCAGGAATTCCATACGCTCAATTCTCTGGGAGGCACACATTCGAAGCCTGTACCAAAGTAGTTCTGTGCTGTGGAATATGGAGGACAATCTCCTTGCTTGGCTGCTTACAAAAGAAAAACAAATCACTTGAATTCAAATTGCAGGAAGCACACTTAGGCCACAGGACTAGGAGGCACACCAGCCAGCATTCCAGGAAAGAGAGGCTGAAATGTGGATGAGATAAAGAAGATAAATTCTAACAAGAGCCTTTCAGTGGTAGAGAACCTAGTAAAAATCCTCATCAGAACGATGTATGTGAGATGTGTAAATTACCAGCCTTGCAATACATTCTGCAAAGACGCGACAGAACAGGCTTTTGGACAGGCTCACCCCCTCACCATTGTTCAGACAGGCTCTTTCCCTCACCGTTGGGATGGGAGGCTGACAGAAATGAAGGGCTTAAGCAAGGTGCAAAACCAAACAGGAATATACTGCCTCCCCTGCATGGACCAAGTACATCTTTGAGTAGAGAGAGCCATCAAATCATTTTGTGTTGTTTTGTTTTGTAAAGTAAGAAAATAAAAACAAGAAATAAAGTAGAACTTACTAAAGACATAAAGGGCATAAGAAGAACGCACTGCTAGTATTCTAGGATCGAGAAAGGAAAAAAGAGAAAAACACTGTTGCTTTTTTAATAGGGAGGAAGAAGCTGAGAAGAGCTGGCACCAAAAAGCAAATGCACTTGCTGTGTTTAAGAAGTCCATCCGTTTGGACGAAACAAGTGAATTAGAAAAAAGGACAGATGCCATACAGAGTGAAGCAGAGCAAAGCAGACAGTCAGCTAGAGCAGCAAAGGGCTTCGACAGGTCACAGAGCTGAGACGTGGAAAGAGGCTGTAGTTTAAACAGGTTTTACCTTTTCAAGGGATTGAATTCCCTTCCACATGTCTGACTGTGTTAAAGTCCAAGAAATCATATTTATGGGCACACACTTCTAGATGGCAGCTAGAAGATTCTTATTGAATAAATACTTCATTTTAAGGCAGGGTAAAACTAAGGTCTTGGCCAAGAGTTACTTCCTACTTTAACCAGTGATTTCAACGGTGAAGCGAGTTCCGTTTACCAAGGTTTGTAGATAACGAGGCAGAGTTTGGCAGAATCATAGCGCAGCATCTAGAGTCCGGGCTTTGAGAAGAAAGAACTCTGTGAATTCTAACTCTACTCCTAGTTTTACAGGAATGTGTACATTTTTCAGTTATGGAACACAAAACTGAGCAAACTGAACCAAACGAGGTAACAGTGACTATTTCCTGTGGTGGTTGCAAGAATGAAATAGCATATGGCATCTATGTGCTGGACACTGGCAGGGAAGCCAAGGACAAGAAGGATTTGTCCCAGATCATTACTGCTCCACGGGAGTTTGAAGGGCAACAAGAAGTACACAAACAATTGCGTTAAGTCCTTGGTGAGAATAACACAGTCAAATATTATGGAGATTACACAGTAGAAAGGGCTCATGTTTTCTGGAAAACTAAGGAAAGGCTTCTTAGAGAAAGTAGCATTTGAGATAAAAGCTCAGTAAGGGTTGGATTTGACAGATGGAAATGAAGTGGAGGACAGCAGAGGTCGAAGCAAGAGCACAGGGACTGGGAGGGAGGGGAAAATGTAGGCAGTTCAATCTGGCTGGCCACGAAGGGAGCAGATGCACATCTGACTGCAAAGACTTGCTGGGCCTGTATTGTGGAATACCTTTATTCCAGAAGATTTCTGTTGCTTTAGAGCAGGGAGTCACAATATCAGAAATCATGTTTTACATCTTTGATGAGGTACCACAAAAATCAAGTACGGTCCAAGGGAGTGCATTTGATCCTCCTTGATTCATGAATCCCGTAATTGTAAATTCGCCTACTTGCTAAAATTTGTTTGTGACCCCCAAATCAATCCTCGCGGTGGGCCATTTGCAGATGTGGGTAGAGCGGTGAAACATTTGAGTCACGGAACACACACCCGGCTGCAACCAGGCAAGGAAGCAGTCTGCCATCTTGCCTGGTCTCTCGTACTGTAAACACGTACCTTTGGAGGAGTCTCAGATCCTGGATACTCTCTCTGGTCTAGTTTCTTCCAGCGATCCATTAGTTTGGTTACCATAGGTGTGTTAAAATCGACCAACTGGAATCCTGTAACATTCGCTCCACCGTGTATAAATCTCTCAAGAGAAATATCCTTGAATCCCTATAGAAATCAATATGACAGTTTGTTAAGTTTAGCTCATTATACATTTCAGCTCTTCAATGGTAACGTAAGTTAATAACCAACCTAGATGTATATCTATCCAGGTTTCTAATAAAACAATGGCTGGAAACAGGTGGAGGGTTCAATTATGCCTAATTTAGCTGTTAAATTCTGTTATCCAAAATCTAATACATGAGAAAAGGATAAAAATATTTTCGGTTTAACTCAACTTAACAGGTATTTCCTGAATGCCCCTGCATGCCTTTTATGAAGCATGGAGGCAGATATAGGAGATGCAAATGATACCATCAAAAAGTCTCTGGTTGAAGGCATAATTGCCCTCTGATACAGATAAGTAGAAATGTATCTTATGTGAAGGGAATATCAAGATATTATGATGACACTTTGAGTCTGTGATGGGTAGTACCTTTTTAGGGGGGTTCAGTTTAATTACAAAGTGGTCTAAAAGCAGACAGAGCCAATAATTTGAGCCAAGGAGGGTAAAAACTTTGATTATATGAATCACTACAACCCTCAATCCCTGGGACATGGTAATGGAAGAGAAGACAGCAAGGCAGGCTATTCGTGGACTTCTGTGCTTCTGTGTAGTGGGAAACAAGATGGTGTTCACCAGGTGGGCTGTGGGAAGAGTGTTCTGTCTTGGTCCACGGGTAGTTACATGAGTTGCAAAAGTTTTGGAAAGTTATTTTCCCCTTCCCCTTTCTATCTATCTATCTGTCTGTCTATCTATCTATCTCTCTCATTTAATTTTTTTAATACCTGGCCTGTTTTATTCCTGCCAAGTATTTAAGGTGTCTTACAAAAATAAACACTCAATACAAAATGTAAAACATGGGCAATTACAAGAAGAGGGAAAAAAACACCTATTAGGTAAGTGAATTAAAAACCGAAGGTATTGGCTCAGAGAAAAGTAACCCCCCCCAACACAAACACATGGGCGCACATGGTCATGAGTTTCTAGTATCTGTAGTTGCTTTTTCTTGTTTGTTTTCTCTTAGTAGTTAGTAAAATTAAAAAATATATATATATTTTTTTTATTTTTTAAAAGATTTTATTTTATTTGAGACAGAGAACAAGTGGGGTGGGGGCAGAGGGAGAAGCAGACTCCCCACAGATCAGGGAGCTCAATGACACGGGGCTCGATCCCAGGACCCCGAGACCATGACCTGACTCAAAGGCAGACGATTCACCAACAAGCCCGCCAGGTGCCCCAAGGTTTTTTTTTGGTATGTGAATTTGATTCAATTGTATGAGTGAACTAAGGGAAAGTGTTTTGTTTTCTATTTTTTTGGTGAAAGTAAACTATGCAACTGTGATGCTGCCATTAGCACAGGAATCGGCGCAACAACCGGGGAGAAGACCGGGACCTGGTGTTGCCTCTGCCGCAGTGTGTCTCAGCCTCAATTTCGGAAACTTCTGTGTTTTTGTTAATAACAAAGCAGGTTATATACGTACACTGCTGTTTGGCTATCTAAGAAGAAACAGAGCAGTCTATTGACAACTAAGCGAAGTTGCTATGGGAAACCCCAGGGGTGTGTATTTACAGCTAATACTGATGGTGGGTTTCCTGTGTGTTGGGCACTGTGCTGAGCACTTGACACAGATGATCTAGTCTGGTTCTCCTAACGAGATGTGAGATACACCCTGTTATTAGACTTATTTTACAAATGAGGAAATCAAGGCTCAGCAGGTTAAAGAAAAACTACTGAAGATCATGCAGCAAAACGTGGTAGAACCAAGATGGCTCTTGCATTGGTCTTTTTCGCCCTATGCTCCTATGGATTCTTACCCAAGTATGCGTGTTTTTAATTTGGTATTTATCAACAATGTCCCTAGGAGAGAGAGGGTGATACTGTCGAAAACTATCCACGCCCTGAATCCACCTCTGTAACTTTCTGGCTGAAGGGTTCCCATGTGCAAAACGAGAATAACAATGCTAAAGTCACTAGCACATCTGGTCTGAATTCAGTAAATGATAGCTGTTATTAATTAATTCCCTCAACAAATATTTATCTCCTGCCTATTTTGTGCCAGCTAATTTGACAGCTCATCAGTAACTTTCTCATTTCACTGGGAAAGAAACTAGACACTGGAAAGCACATCTATGTTTTTGAAATGGGAAAAGCACTGTCCATCAATCTCTAGCTAGTAAAATGTCAGCTGAACATTTGTTTGCTTCTATGAGAAGATAGGGTAGACTCACGGGCAGGCAAAAAAAAATTCGAGTTTTCTACAGGCCACAGCGATTCAACTATTGCATTAGTTGCTAATTGATGACATCATTAGTTTCTTTCACTAGTGGCTGAAACAGAAGACCTGCCATGCTTTCTTCCACAGTGTCTCCCACAGCTGCAAGACACACAGGCAAAACTGCGGCCTTCGGAAAAACCGTCTGATGTCAAGTCTCACTGATAAGTAACAGTCCACGTTTCTCTGATTCCATCCTGCTATGCTGAAGGTAAAGGAAAAACTACCACCACATCGGACTGTAAGCGTCTTTCAGCTCTGACCCGACTGAGCGGTGGGTGGCTCAGTTAACTCTAGTATGTCTGAGTACAGGCAATATTTTTCCTTTCACACACTTTAGAATAGTTTTATCTAGAAAAGTGATAGGATCTAGGCTATGAAGTCATTTTCTTGGAAGTTGCTACCTTGGTGCCTACTGAGCTTCAGTTTTTACCAAGAGAGTATCGTGAAACCAAGGTTCCAGAGACACTGTTGGAAAACTGTAACTCACAGTGTGTGTGTGTGTGTGTGTGTGTGAGAGAGAGAGAGAGAGAGAGAAAGTAAACAGTATATATAGTCTCTATAATATACTGACATCCTAAGGAAAGACTGACTTCCAACTTGGTTTTCCTTTTAATTTCTATTGATAGTTCATACATCCTCTGGAGGTAAAGAAGCAAAAAGAAATTAATAAATGGCAGGACTTCAGATATCCCGCTATTGATGTAAATCTGTAGGTCCCTCACGTCACAGGCGCTTAATAAATGCTTGTCCTTTAGGGTGTGTCTAATTCGGATTACATTTCTGCTGTTTTGCTTTTCGGGCTCAAAGGACGATTAAATCATATTGAGACAGGTCTCATATGGTTAACAGAAGGGCTTCCAAGTAGAATGGGAGAGGTTTCCTTTTAACATCTTTTAAAAACCAGGTTGTTAAGAAATTGACTTAAAGTATCCGTTTTTGGTGATCAAGTATTTAGATGGTGGACTCAGACATGCTCAATGCAGAAAAGTTAAAAATACAGTAAGCACAAAGAAAAAAGTAAAACAATGTCTTCAAGTTCATGAAGTCTTGAGTGGGATCATTGCCCATGAGTAAAAACATGCTAGTCTGCAAATATGGGGAGCTGAGTTCTAGTCCCCATTCTGACATCAACCAGATGCCTACATGTGGACAAATCACTTTACTCTCTGTATCTTAACTTCCTTACCTTCTAAATGAGGCATGGATGGTGTGTGCATGTCAGTGCGTTTGTGTGTGGTGAGGTAGGGACAGGTAAGCAAGAGCTGTGGTTAATCTTTAATGACATACCCTGATCATTCCATAATTGTATACTACTTCATGAAAGAGCCAGGTGTTCTCCTAGATGTGAAGTGAATATATTTAAAAAAATTAGAAATCTAAATGAGAGTAAGATTTTAAGAATTCGCCTTGCAGGTGCAACAATGTCAACAGTTTCCTGTTACTCCTGGTGACCATATTTAAATACTCTGACTGCTGGAGGAGGGGAGATGAAGTGTGACGCCTCCAGCTTTGTTCTTCTTTCTTAAGATTGCTTTAGCCATTTGGGGTCCATACAAACTTCAGGATTGTTTTTTCTATTTCTGTGAAATATGCTATTTTAATCTTGATAGGGATTGTATTCAATCTGTAGACTGCTTTGGGTAGTATGGAAATTTTAACAATACTTCCATTCTATGAACACACAATATTTTTCCATTTATCTGTATCTTCTTTCATCTGTGTCTTAGAGTTTTCACTGTGCAGATCTTTCACCTCCTTGGTTAATTTATTCCTAAGTACTTAGATTGTTTCTGAAGCTTTTATAAACAAGACTGTTTTCTTAATTTCTCTTTCTGATAGTTTGTTGTTATTGTATAGAAACACAGCTGAATTTTACATATTGATTTTGTACTCTACAACTTTAATAAAGTCATTTATTCTAATAGTTTTTTGGTGGAATCATTAAGGCTTTCTATATATAAATATTGTATCATCTACATCTTCCTTTCCAATTTGAATGTCTTTTATTTCTTTTCTTGCTTAATTGCTCTGGCTGGGACAACCAGTACTACATTGGAAAACAGTGGTGAGAATGGACATCCTTGTCTTGTTCCCAACTTCAGAGGAAAAGATTTTACAGCTTTCAACATTGGGTATGATGTTAGATATGGGCTTGTCATACATGGCTTTTGTTATGTTGGGGTATGTGCCTTCTATACCCTGTTTTTATCGTGAGATGATGTTGAATTTTGTCAAACACTTTTTCTGCATCTAATGAGATGATCATCTGGTTTTTATCCTTTTTGTATCATGGTGACTAAGTTGTGGATTTTGAGCCATCTTTGCGTCTCTGAGATAAATCACTCTTGACATTGGTATGACCTTGGTATGATCATTTTAACATACTGTTTAATTTGATCTGCTAATATTCAGTTGAGGATTTCTGCATCTACATTCATCAGGAACATGAGGCTTTAATTTACTTTTTTTGGGTAGTGTCCCTGTCTGACTTTGGTATCAATGTCACACTGGGTTTTTAAAATGGTTTTGGAAGTTTTCCCTCCTCTTCTATTTACTGGAATAATTTCAAAAGGATTGGTATTAATTCTTCTTTTAATGTTTGGTAGAATTTTCCCATGAAGGCACCTGGTCCTAGACGTTTTTGGTGGGAGTGTTTTGATTACTGATTCAAACTCCTTGCTTGTTAATTGGTCTTTCTTTTTCATCATAATTCATGCATAGTAGGTTGTGTACTTTTTGGAATTTATTCGGTTTTTTTTTTTTTAAGATTTTATTTATTTATTCGACAGAGATAGAGACAGCCAGCGAGAGAGAGAACACAAGTGGGGGCGGGGGAGGAAGAAGCAGGCTCATAGTGGAGGAGCCTGATGTGGGGCTCGATCCCATAATGCCGGGATCACGCCCTGAGCCCAAGGCAAACGCCCAACCGCTGTGCCACCCAGGTGCCCCTTATCCGGTTCTTCTAGTGTTCTTCTAATGTGTTGGTGTATAATTGTTTATAGCACTTTCTTACAATCCTTTGTATTTGTATCATATGAGTTGTAATGTATCTTCTTACATTTCCTATTTTATTTAAGTGTTCTTTCCTTTTTCTTAGTCTAGCTAAAGATTTGTTGAGTTTATCTTCTCATAGAATCAAGCTTTCAATTTCATTGATCCATTGTCTTTTTAGTCTCTATTTCATTTATGTTCACTCTGACCTTTGTTTTTTCCTTTCTTCTACTAACTTTGAGCTTAGTTTGTTCTTCTTTTTCTAGTTCCTTAAGGTATAAAATTAGATTGTTTATTTGATCTCTCTTTTTCTTAATGCAGGCATTTATCACTATAAACTTCCTTCTCATACCTGCTTTTGCTCCATTCCACATGTTCTGGTATGTTATGTTTCCATTTTCACTTGTCTCAAGGCACTTTTCTATTTCTCTTTTAATTTCTTACTTAAGCCACTGGTTGTTCAGGAGCATTTGTTTAATCTCCATAGATTTGTAGATTTTTGAATTTTCTTCTGCTAATTGCTTTCTAGCTTCATATCTATGTGGTTAGAAAGGATGCATGATATAATTTCAGTCTTCTTAAATTGACGAAGACTTGTTTTGTGGCCTAACATATGATCTATCCTGCAGGATGATCTATATGTGCTTGAAAAGAATGTATATTCTGTTCCTGTTAAATGGAATACTCTGTAACGGTCTGTTAGGCCTGTTTGGTCCAACAGACAGTTTAAATCTGTCTCCTTGTTGAATATTCTGCATCAACGATCTAGCCATTAATGAAAATGGGGTATTGAAACAAAAAATCCAGTCAAGAAATGGGCAGAAGACATGAACAGGTATTTCTCCAAAGAAGACATCCAAATGGCCAACAGACACATGAAAAAATGCTCCACATCACTCAGCATCAGGGAAATACAATTCAAAACCACAATGAGATACCACTTGACACCAATCCGATGGCTAAAATTAACAACTCAGGAAACAACAGATATTGGTGAGGATGTAGAGAAAGAGGAACCCTCTTATACTGTGGTGGAAAGGCCAATTGGTACAGCCACTCTGGAAAACAGTATGGAGGGTCCTCAAAAAGCTAAAAATAGAACTACGCTATGACCCAGCAACTGCACTACTAGGAATTTATCTAAAGAATACAAAAACAGAGCTTCAAAAGAGCACATGCACTACATTGTTTACAGCAGCAATGTCCACAACAGCCAAACTATGAAAAGAGCCCAGATGTCCATGACACTTGAATGGATAAAGAAGATGTGGGGTGTGTGTGTGTGTGTGTGTGTGTGTGTGTGTGTGTGTGTAATGGACTCTTTTCCAGCTATCAAAAAGAACGAAATCTTGCCATTTGGAATGATGTGAATGGAACTAGAGTCTATTATGCTAAGTGAAATAAGTCAATCAGAGAAAGACAAATACTATATGGTTTCACTCATATGTGGAATTTAAGAAACAAAACAGATGAACATAGGGGAAGGGAAGGAAAAATAATATAAGATAAAAACAGAGAGAGGCAAACCATAAGAGACTTTTAACTATAGGGAATAAACTGAGGGTTGCTGGAGGGGAAGTGGGTGGGGGGATGGGGTAACTGGGGTGATGGCCATTAAGGAGGGCACTTGATGTAATGAGCACTGGGTGTTCTATGCAACCGATAAATCACTAAACTCTACCCTGTAACTAATAATACACTATATGTTAACTAACTTGAATTTAATTTAAAAAAAGAGAGGAAAATGGGGTATTGAAATTCCCTACTATTTCTGGGTTGCTATCTATTTCTCTTTTCAGATTTGTTACTATTTGCTTTATTATATATTTAGGTGTTCTGCTGTTGGGTGCAAAAGTATTTACAAATATTGTATTTTGTTGATGAATTAATGCCTTTATCATTAAAAATGATATTCTTTATCTTTTGTTATAGTTTCTGGTTTCAAGTCAATTTGTCTAACTATAGCTACTTCTTCTTCCCTCAGTTTCCATTTGGTCTTTATCCCTTTCACTTTCAATCTGTTTGTATCCTTAAAGCTGAAATGAGTCTCTGTAGGCAGCACAGAGTTAGATCTTTCTTTCCTTCTTTTTTAAATTCATTCAGCCACTCTAAGTTTTTTGACTGGAGAATATAGTCCATTTATATTTAAATAGATGTTGGTAGGAATAGATTTACTATTGACATTTTGTGAATTGTTTTCTAGCTGATTTGTAATTCCTTTGTTCCTTTCTTCCTCTCTTGCTCTCTTCTTTCATGATTTGATGATTTTCGGAGGTGGTATGTTTTCATTCCTTTCTCTTCATGTTTTGTGTTTCTTCTGTAAGTTTTTGCTTTGTGGTTACCATGAGGATTTAAAAAAACATCTTCCAGCTGTAACAGTCTACTTTAAGCTGGTAACAACTAAACTGAATGCATACAAAAGCTCTACAGTTCTACACATTTCTTCCCACATTTTGTTTTTGATGTCACAATTTACATCTTTTTATATTGTGTATACATTAAGAAATTATTGTAGTTATAATTATTTCTAATTTTAGTTTTTAACCTTTATGTTAGAGTTAGAAGTTATTTACCCACTACTCTGACAATATTGGAGTATTCTGAATTTTTCTATATACTTACAGTTAGCAGTGGGTTTTATACTTTCATATGTTTTTGTGTTACTAATCTATGTCTTCTTATTTCAGCTTGACACATTAACATTCCTCATAAAAGCACTCATGATCAACTCTTCGTCTCTGCTTGTCTTTATCTCTCCTTCAGTTCTCAAGGACAACTTTGCCAGGTAGAGTATTCTTGGTTAGCAGCTTTTTTTTCCTATCAGCATTTTGAATACATCATCCCACTTCCTCTTGCTTGTAAAGCTTCTGCTGATACTCCTGTGGTACTTCCCTTGTACATAACAAGTTATTTTCCTCTTGCTGCTTTTAAGATGCTCTCTGTCTTTATGATTAACTGTAATGTGTCTTGGTGTGTATCTCTTAAGATGCAGCTTATCTGGTATTTTTTGGTCTTCCTAGAATTGAATTTTATGGCTTTCCCTAGGTTAGGGAAGTTTTCAGCCATTATTTCTTTGAAGAAATATCTGTTTGTTCCATGATGGTGTATTCTAAGTCCCTTAAGCTATCTTCACTCCTTTTGTTCTTTTTTTTTTTTTTCTTTCTTTTTGCTTCTCTGATTGGGTAGATTCCACTGCCTTGTCTTCACATTAGCTGATCTTTCTTTCCACCTCTTCTGTTTCCACCTAGTCTGCTGTTAAACACCTCCACTGAATTTTGTAGTTAGTTATTGTATTCTTCAGCTCTGTGATTTCTGTTTGGTATTTTTAAAAATATTTTCTAACTATTTGTTGAAATGCTTACTTTGTTAATGCCTTGCTCTCCTGACCTCGACAAGCATCTTTATGACTGTTATTTTGAACTATATTGTGTAAATCTCTTATTTCCATTTCATTAAGATTGGTTTCTGGAGATTTATTTTGTTCTTTTGTTTGGAATGTATTTCCCTGTTTCTTCACTTTGCTGGTTGGTTTCTTTTTTTTTTTTTTTTTTAAGATTTTATTTATTTATTCAACAGAGATAGAGACAGCCAGTGAGAGAGGGAACACAAGCAGGAGGAGTGGGAGAGGAAGAAGCAGGCTCATAGCGGAGGAGCCTGATGTGGGGCTCGATCCCATAACACCGGGATCACGCCCTGAGCCGAAGGCAGATGCTTAACCGCTGTGCCACCCAGGCGCCCCTGCTGGTTGGTTTCTGCACATTAGATAATACACATTAAATAAGACACCTCTGCCAGTCTTGACACTGGTGTCAGTCTTGACACTGCTGCCAGTCTATGACTCTGGTGTCGTATAGGAGATGAGCCTCATCAAATCAGCATGGGCTAAACTGTTGGCTGTCTCTTAAATCTATGTGATTACTCAAACAGTCTTCTTTTTTTTTAGTGGCTCCTAGTAGTTGAGGGACCTGACAGTGTCCCAAAGGAAAGGATCACAGTCAGCATCTAGATGCAGGCTGACTGTAAAAGTGATTTTCAGGAAGCAGCTTTTGAAATATATAGTCAAACCCATTTCAGGGAAAGACTTGCCAGTTCCCTCTACATTGAGTCCTGGGGGGATATCTGGGTGAGTACTCTCATGCATACCTGTTAAGAACTGCCTCATTGTTCGCTACAGTCCTATGGGATTTGTAAGTGCAAGCTTCATCGGCTATCAGATCCAGTCATCCCTTGAGTGGCAACAGTAAATGGTAGGGCACCAGGCATGTGTACAATTTTCTTCTAGAGACAGGCTGATGACCTGGTTTTATAGGGGGAATGAGCCAGAGGGAGAAGGTGACAGAAATGCCCACCAGCTCCCCTGGGCTCCATAGGGAAATGTAGCCAGCTCCTTAATGCATGCGGCCAGATTCTTGCATATGGACTCTCAGCAGCAGATTGTAAAGTAGGTAGTCAATTTCCTTTCAGGGAAAGACTAGAGATGGGCATTTTTGCCTGCTCTGTCTGTGCTAATAAGGCCAGTGGGGATAGTTAACAGTGAATGCTCTTGAGCCCATTAGGAATGGTTCCTATAGTCCTGTGGGTCAGAGGTGGGTGTTTTGGGGGCCAGTCTCTTGAGTGACTGCCTTAAAACTGGGCTGCTAAATATATGGTCCAATACCTATGATGCTCATGGAGAAGCTGGGAGTTGGGGATGCCCTCCTGATTGTATGGCACTGTGCTGGGTATAGGTTTTATGGAAAGAGTGTGTCTCAGCCTTTCCTCCCATTTCAATGTGGGTTATTTTCTTAGTTGCCTGATGTGTAGGAGTCACTGAGCTAGTTTCTGATTTTCTCTCAGAGGGACGACTCTGTGTGTGTATATGGGGGAGGAGGGAAGTTCAGGAGCTTCTTATCTCACCATCTAGGTTCCTCCAACTAAACAGTCCTGCTGAATTGGTTCAGTAGCTGTTTCCCATTCATTGTAAACTGTAATTGGAAGTTATAAACGGAATTATTCTCTTCACTTCAGTCACAGAATGTTAGTTACTAGTGTACAGAAATTTTTTTATATTGACCTTATATCCTGAAACCCTGCTGAACCTACTTACTAGTTCTCAGATTAGATTTTTTTATTAGATTCCTTAGGATTTTCTATTCACAAAATCTTCCCCCCCCCCCAATCTGAATGCCTTTTATTTCTTTGTCTTGCTAGAAGCTTCAGTACAATGTTCAACATAAATGATGAGGGGGCATCCTTGTCTGTTCCCGATCTTAGGAGGAAATCAGTCTTTCAGCATTAACTATATTAATATAATCTTTCTTTTGATAATGGATTTACTTCCTATTTGGGAATCTTATGCAATGCAAGAGTTCTCAAGAAATAGCTGTTGAGGGGCGCCTGGGTGGCTCAGTCATTAAGCGTCTGCCTTCGAATCAGGGCGTGATCCCAGGGCCCTGGGATCGAGCCCCGCATTGGGCTCCCTGCTCCACTGGGAGCCTGCTTCTTCCTCTCTCACTCCCCCTGCTTGTGTTCCCTCTCTCGCTGTCTGTCTCTCTCTCTGTCAAATAAATAAATAATCTTAAAAAAAAAAAAAAGAAATAGCTGTTGATTGGCTCAATGAAAGAAAATTCATTCTGGTTTTAGAAATCATAGTTATTTAGGGATAAGTGAGTAAGTTGAGAAAGCGCAATTAATACAATATATTATAATGCAGATATGCAAAAGTTACTGACCTAATCATGTATTACAGTGATATCAAATACTTATGGTAAAAGATTGGTTATTTTTTTCTCTTAAAGATTTTATTTATTTCTTTGAGAGAGAGAAAGAAAGAGAACGCGCACACGCGCAAGAGAGAGACAGAAAGAGAGGGGGAGCAGAGAGAGAGAGGGACAAGAGCCTCAGTGCCGAGCACAGAGCCCGATGCATGGTCTGATCCCACAAGCCCAAGATCTCAACCCGAGCTGATATCAAGAGTAGGACACTCAACCGAGTGACCCAGGTGCTCCTTGATTATGTGACAATTATATGCCCTAATGTAACAAATATTTTTTTTCTACTTCAAATAGTGTTATTTAGTAATTACATAGATATCTTAAATATGCTCCCATCTACTAAGGCTGTTTAAGACAGCCTATGATAGCCATTAGGACATATGACCCCATTTTATACTCATTTGTCAATGTCAGCAATTCCTTTCTGGCATGACAGTCTACAATGTATTGAATTTTTTTCCCCTCTGAATTTCTTTGGAAAGAAGGGATATCAAAACCTTTATTTGCTAGACTCTCCTTGTATAATGTCATTGTGAATGTACACATTCCATAAACGTAAGAATTTTTTTTCTCTTAGAATGACGAATATCAGAATATATTAGCTTTAAGAATTATACTTTGATAAAATATATTCAAACATCCAGACTATGGGCCTACTAAAATGAATGGAAAAAATAAGTCAAAATTTCTCAGTATTTTCACGATAATCCGTGAAGTAGCGAAATCATACTTTATTCCAGAAACGCCATGCAAGAAGAGTTGACAGTCTACTACTGAATTTTAATATCTCAATTCCATAGTGTGATCCATTCACTAAAATTTCCTGACTCAGAGGGTGATGGCCCACTCACTACAAGAAGGGAATGGATAAATCTGAATCTCTTTTGCAGCCTTTGGTTCTTGTCCTGTCTTAAGCAAAAGATCCTCATCAAAGAAATATGTGGTAGGAAAGAGAAAAAGGGGAAAACATTCTTAACTTCTCTAAAATAAACCACATCTGAGATCAAGCCCTTGGGGCAGACGGCACTCTAATGAAGCAAGGATAATGGCACTCTGCATAGCTCGCTTTCCCTCTACACTGCACAGTTAACAAGAAATACTTGGTAAGCCTTGGCAAGGATGCTGGAAGGAGTTGCCTTAGGCCTTTCAGGATTTTATACTAATATATGTATCTTGTTCAATAACCATCTATATATAATACATGAAAAGCTGACATAATTTTAAAAAATATGGATTACTCGCAATCAAAAGACTTCCTTATATAACCATTTCAATCTTGCTTTTCTAAAAATCAGAGGACATGGGTCATCAGTTCGATCACCCTTGTGATATCCCAAGTATTGGCAATCTTGATCCGTATAGTGGTACATTTATCATTTATACAGAGAAAAGACCATTATTTAATTTTCCAGGTAATATCATAGTAAGGCAAACATCATAATTACTTTTCATGGTCGCTCTGGCAGATGTCAAGCTAGTCTGCATCAACATATACTGAATCGTGCATTAGAAATATAATGACCACTGTGACAAAAATATTATCCTAGGAGTTATAAAAAGCTTAGTAAGTAATGTAATTTATTCATTTACTGAAACGTTATTTTAAAGCACAGTTAAAATAATCTGGAACACTTGAACAATTCTTCTGAAAAACAGAAAATAGAGAGCTCTTACCAAGTTTGCAATGATGTAATGGTAGCCTTTTACATGCTTCCCAACACTCACAATCTGTGAAAATAGAAGGAAACAAGAGAAAACCAATTTAACTGTACTTAAGGATATTTTTAAAAATAGAATTTTTTAAACTATTTTAGCTTAATTCCACGTGGAAACATGATGAGAAAATGTTACAGTTTTCCTTATAACTAGAAGAAATTCCTAAGCCACTTTAAAAATTAAGTGATTAAAGTAAAAAAAAAAAACCAAAAAAACAAAAAAACCCCAAACCAACACTCTAATATCAATCATGCTGTATAAATGATCCTTCACTCAGTAAACCTTGTTCAAAAAACTACTACACTATAATTCCATCAAAGAGAAGGAGATAGTTATGAAACAAGCTGATATATATATATTTCCAAAAAAGAATATACACTAACATAAGAAACTTAAAATTATTTTGGTCCAAAGAATATAGACATCCTTAACTTGTTGATAATTTATAGAAATATATGACAGGCTGTTTGGTGTCTTCCACTCTTAAGAATGATTTTCTAGGGGCACCTGGGTGGCACAGCGGTTGGGTGTCTGCCTTCGGCTCAGGGCGTGATCCCGGCGTTATGGGATGGAGCCCCATATCAGGCTCCTTCGCTGTGAGCCTGCTTCTTCCTCTCCCACTCCCCCTGCTTGTGTTCCCTCTCTCGCTGGCTGTCTCTATCTCTCTCAAATAAATAAATAAAATCTTTAAAAAAAAAAAAAGAATGATTTTCTATGAGTAGATTGAATTTTTGTCCTGAGCAGCGAGCACGGTTTTTCTAAGGCACAATATCTGTGCTCAGATGCCTCTGATACTACAGAATACTTAGTTAATTCCCACCTGCATATGGATAGAGCAGTATTTTATTATAACCAAAAGAATGAAGACAAAACAACATCAAGAGACTTTTTCTCTCTGCTAGATTCATTAGTTTTTTCTAAGAATGTTTTTAGGAATGTTTCAGGAATTAGGAATTCAGAAATTCCTAACACAGAAGTAAAGTTGCATTAGAAGTTAAAACTCTTATTTTCTATAAAATTGACAATCCTTCAATAAGAGAAAATCTAATGACAGATACTGATGAGCAGTTTTGTAATTTCACTGGTTCCTCAAGGGGGACAACACAATATACGAGTTTCATGTACTTTCACCATCAAAGAAAAAATTAAATAGTTTTTAGTGTTTTAATATCCTCTAAATATAATTCTTTGTAAATCGGGGACTTGTGTAAAAGGAAAGGAAAACCCTTTTAAAATCCAGAATATACGAACTGTGCTCAAAAACAGAGCTTTGCACCCAGGGTCACTGGTGAAATGGAGTCTCTGCACGCCTCATCGTTTCTTTTTGGTCATGGCTCTGGCCTCCTCTTTATCCTGGCGGCTCTGCAAACTCACTACTGTGGAGTTTGGATTTTTACTTCTTAGTATTGTTTTCATTGTTCAGGATTTGTTGTGCTTTCTGAGTATGAGGATTTCCCTTCAACAATTCTGGAGAATTCTCTACCAGCATCCCTGATAACATCCCTTCAAAGATGTTTGTTTGCCTCTAACAGTTACTGTAATGTTGCTATCACTGATTCCCAGCTCACAGTGTGTGGTACAGATTCAAATTCCATTTACAATCTGCCTAAAGAGGGTTGTGATGACCACTTCTCACAGGAGGTGTCTGCCCTGCCACACTGAGCCTGGCCCCTGGCAGAAAACACTCAGATGACCCATTATACAGCTAGTAGATGGTTTTCTGGTCCTCTCTGTTACTGCGGTGTCACTCTTCAAGAGTGTGGCTTTAAATTGGATGTGAGGTCTAACTTATTGTCTTGGCTGAGCCCAAAGTTCCTGTTCACAGGTGAGCATTCACCCCCGAGTCAGGCTGCCCAATCTGGCAACTTCCATGTGCACAGTTGCTTTTCCTTCCTGGCTCCTGAAATTTTCTTTACTCTCCAGGGAGCTGAACCATGCATCTGCACTGTTTTACACAGCATGTCTCTATCTTTTATGTTGCCTGATTTATCTAGTCCACAGTTCATCTAAAACTGAACATCCCTCGACAGTCTCACCGTAAAGATGAGGACAAGCAATGTGTAGATGAGATTGTAAATAAAGTCCAGGAAGGAAACCGTCCAATTAGTCATCATACTGGGTAACTCAAACCCGAGTGATTTAGTCCAGGCGGAGGGGGCCAGAGCCCTCGAATTCTCTGGGAATCTCGGGTGGAGCTCGTGCAAAAGAGAATGATAAAGGAACCCCTGATCTTGCAGAGTCGCTGGCTTCCGCTACCCGGTCTCAGCAGGGACCGCTGCCACAGGACAATTCAGTACTTCTCTCCCACGGATTCACTGTGAGCTTCTCTGGCAGGACGGCTGCACCCTCCTCAAGCCCCACACCCATCCTGCCTCTCGTCTCTCAAGGCTCTCGGCGTGTGCTTTCTCTGCAGCACACTCAACAACCTCTCCTTTCTCCTAAAATCATTTTAAAGAGCTAACTCTTGTAAATGTTCAAAAGACATGGAACCAGTAGAAATTCTGTACTCGGTGCCTCCATAAGGAAATGACTATCAGTTCTACATCGCCCAGCAAAGAACTGTAATAAATTAAAGCTGATGTAATACGTTTTCAAGGGACGAGGACTTAGAGAAACTACAAACACCCGAAGTGACAAGAATCCCTGCAGAAAAGGCCTTGGAGAGCTCAGTGTGCATCAGCAGTATGGGAACCGGGGCCTCGGGAGCAGTGATCGGACAGGTTATCTCCCTGGCTGGGGGACAAGAGAGAACACCATTTTTGCTGAGCCAGATCCTCGCTGGGGAAAAACGAATGAGCCGCACAGACTGCCTCTGAACGCCCACAGCCTGACCACAGCCAGCCAGGGGTTAAGGCCAGATCTTGGTCCCTCTAACAAGAATCCAACACTAGACAGTGAAAAAAAAAAAAGAAAAGAAAAGAAAAGAAAAGAAAATCCAACGCATACTCCAATACTCTATAGTAAAGTGTCCTGCCCCCAAAGTGTAGTTTGCTTAAGTTAAAAAATAATTTTTTATGGTTGTGTGACACTGACAGTGTCATGGTGTGGTCTGACATGGCTAGCATCATCTCAGCCATAGTGCAGACTGTCTCGTGTGAAAACAACCAGCAAACAAAAACCTGAAAAGCAACATATCTGAGTGACTTGACTTTGGAAGCGGGCCAAACCTTGTGTCTCTCTATTTCTGATGTTATTCCCTATAAAGAAGGAAAAGAGTGAGGTGACAGATACCAACATGTAACAGCAGCAGCACGTCTGTACCACCAGTGACCGTCAGAGACACGACGGACCACCCGCCTATGCTCTTCCCCTGACCGTTTCGGTGCATGCTGCTGGAACTGCCAGCGCCCGAATTTCCCTGACTTTTGGGTCTGCTCTGGTTCACAGAGCCCACTTTGCTCATGGTGGGGAGGGGCAGGAGGCCAGGTCCGAAGTGCCAGGGGGTGAATGTCCTCCTCCCCAGCAGCCCTCCTACAGTGACGGACAAGTGTGTTTGGCCCAGCTGTTAAGGGAAAACAAAGCCTATGATCAGGACTTGGTTGCAATAATTAATTTTGGCCTTTCATAAAGACAGAAAAATGGTGGTATAGAGACTCTGCATCTCTAGTCTTTTCACCTTCCTAACAGAAACAGAGGATGAAAATGGACAAAGAATAATGATCAAGTGTCTGTTCAGAGTTCTAAAGAATGGGTTAGGAAGAATATACAAGTTCCACTGATCATACACTTTCAAAGGAGCCCATCTTTACAAGAATAAAACGCTTAAGAAAAAGGACTAACTGATTCCTTTGATTACTTTTTCTTGTTTGTTTTTTAGGAAACAAACAGTTGCTTAGAAATATCTATGGTGCTGTGCTGGTCAACTGATTCAGTTCTAAAATCAGGCCTACATATATCAATAAGGTAAATGCCAGATGCAGTCACCGCATTGTTTTATTAACAAACTATGGCCTCATCTTTATGACTGTGATTTCTAGATCTTTACTCCTTTATTAAAATTAGGGAAGAATGAATTCCAGACACTTTTCCACCTTCACCTCACCTTTAAATAAATTTAGTTCAATAAATGTGTCCTATGATGTAAATTTAAGGTAAGGAGATTCAAGGCTTATAAATGTAAGTAAGCCAGTGCTGCTGCTATCAGGGTAGTTTAATTAATCTCTTAAGGGGATAAGCCTCAAACAGAAATGACTGAAATGCAGAGTAGAGTAAAAGGAATGCCATGGATTTTAAGAAGTGTTATCATTTGGTTGGGAGAACAAGGTAATTTGAAAGATAGAACAGATGTTAAGTAAATATTGATTGAGTGGACGAATAAAGAAGTTAGCATACAAATGGGACAAACACAGTATATTAAGATCAATTTGAGACTTGTAGATGATGAGAGTTTGGCTTTTAACCCACAGTCCAATTTTATGTGAATCCTGTATGTATCAATGGTTAATACAGCATTGAGGGGTCTTTCTAGATGAGGGCAGCTGTGTATTACCTCCAACTATCATTACAAAGCCACGTTCATAATACTGAGCTCTGTCTTCAAGCTAAACCTGCGACGGCACGCCCGAATACAAATGGTTTTGGTTTTCCTTTTACTTTGATTTTATAAGTCAGCTGGAAATTCCTCTCCCATCTGCTATCGTGTTCCAGAGAATTCTGCGGTATGCACACAGCAGTCCAGCATTTGGTGGTACTGAGGACACGACGCCCAGTAAATGTTGGAGACTTCCTGTCACTCTCTCTTGTCCTTTGTTTCTACAGAAATCCCAAACCCCCAGATGTCCCTTGAATGTTGATTTTTCAGGATGCTTCAAAATATTTTATTACAGATAAAAACACAAGCTTGAGCTTGTTTAGTTAGTTTAGTTTACCTCAGTTTCACCAAAAGAAAAACTTAAGGCAAAGGGCTTTTGCAAACGGACTGCAGAGTTACAGCTTCATAAGAAAACAGCAGGACTTTTCCTTCTGGGGGTGGGATTCACAGATGGGGAGAGGAAAATAAAGAACCCCAGAACCAAAGGAATGAGGCTACTTAATGTGAGAAGAGATTCAGGGAGAAGACGGAATGAGAGCGCTCATCAGATGTTTTAAGTGGAAGGGGCACATGCACACACACGTACACACACGTAGTTTTTTTTTCTCCTATAGTTGGAGATGTTAGAAATTATGAAAGTTTCTATTAGGACAAACTCATTTTTAGGGAAAAGGGAGAGGAAGAGAGTTGCCCATAAAGGGATGTCTGCATCTCAAACCAGTGATGTGACCTCTCCGTGGAAGCTGCCAGCAGGGCTGCCGACTTCTAGTAAAAGATGTTGGGGTAGAGTCCTCAGACTTCAAGTCCTTTGTACCGCCAGTGACTGTCAGAGACACGACGGGCCGCCCGCCTATGCTCTTCCCCTGACTGTTTTGGTGCATGCTGCTGGAACTGCCAGCACCCGAATTTCCCTGACTTTTGGGTCTGCTCTGGTTCCCAGAGCCCACTTTGCTCATGGTGGGGAGGGGCAGGAGCACAGGTACAAAGTGCCAGGGGGTGAATGTTGCCCTCCCCAGCAGCCCTCCTACCGTGCCAGACACGAGCTGGGGCAGAAATATTCCAACGCTCTTGCCAGAGAGAGGATTCTGACATGTGTGTTCTATTTGCACTAATTCCAAATGACATTTACAATAATCCTCCAGTAATTTACATTAATTTCAAATGAGATTAAGCCTTGGTCACCCACATGGTAATTTTTGGGATAAATGGACCTTTAATTGACTGCATTTCTCCACTGTCTTTCCAGTGTGCTCTTCACCTCCCAAACCAACTGATTACACATAAATCCTTGTCTTAAGGTCTGCTTCTGCAGGAACCAAACTAAGACAGTCTCCAAACAAAAAAAGAAATGACCAATGTGGCAGGAAAACTAATAAGGGTACAAAATACGTTTGTTGGCTAGCCGTCCCAAGCTTTTCATCCCTGTAATGTAAAGCACATGCATCACATTCTGAGTCCCTAATCTCTGTGTATAGTCAAAGACTCAAGTTGCATAAAATACCACGCTGTTATTTGGGTATCTAAATTTGGTGGAAAAGGTTTAATCTCTTATATAGGGAAATAGGAATGAATCAGTATCTTTAATACCTTCTTTTTATTCCTGTATGATTTTCCCCTTCATACTGTCTTTATATAAGTCCTTAAGGACAACCATTCTTAGTACTGGTCTCTTTCTTTGACTATATTCCAAATGTTAAAAATTTGTTTTCAGTTTCATCCTTTCAGAACAAAGATGGTAGATTGCTTTGTACACACTTCTCCAAACCGAGGGTGCTGTAAGTGATGTGGTTTGAATGGGGTCATAGAACAATGAGTGAAAACTAAGCGCTGAAATTCAGGTGTTTATCTCCTGCTTCAGGACACTCATTCTCATCATGGTAACTGCCGAGAGCTACAGAAAAGCACGGTGGAGAGCGTATCCTTCTCTCTTTTAGGGTGGTTCCAAAATTCTACGTCCACAGAGCTTGACTAATATTACGATTCTCAACATGCCAACGATGACCATCTCTTAACAGAGATCCATTCTGATTTAATAGCATTTTAATTTAGCGATTGAAAATATTTACAAAGAGGCACAGAAGGGTCTATGGAATTTGTGATTATGAATGTGAAACGCACACATAGCTTGAAAGAGCCCGTGAACACCATGCTCTTCTGTAATTAAAGAGATATTCTGTAAGAAGCAATATAAAAAAATAATTCTAATGAGATGTAGGTGGAGGAGGGTAATCCTTTGCTTTTTCATAAACAAACACATTAAATATGTACAGTTATTAAGTAATGAAGCTGGGACTCCATCTCGGATGTTTTGACTACAATTTTTTTTACTTTTTTTTTTTTTAACTATACTCTGTTGCCTTCCTTAGGCCATAGCAATAAAAAAAATGAGTTATTTTTGGCCAATTTTTATATGTCTTTCATAAGAGGAAAAGGAATAACAGATATTTAGGACAGTGACATTCTTTAGCACATTAGTTGATGAATGCCAAATGTGTTGATGAGAAAACCAGCTTTTTCATAATGAAACAGAAGTTCCTTTTCTTCAAATAATCTCCTGTCTGAACATATTGCTTATTTGAATAACATCATCATGCAAGGTATTTCTAGCCCCACTCTGCAGCAGGCGGGGACACAGCCACACAGATGGAGAGCGGTCAGGTAGCATTTAACACACTCAAGTTTAGGTTTCAAGTTCTTCATATGTCCACACAGCACGAAAGCTTAAGTCACTTGGATTCAGTTTTGTGTCATTTGTACTTTACAAATGTATCTAAAAGTTCAGGTGCACAGCCTACCTTTAATGTAAATCCAACTCAACCCAACAGATAATTCTACTTATATGAAAAGCTCAAAGCGATCAATTAAAGGTTCAACTACGTACAGTACAGTTTTAAGTACATTTTATGGTGTTCTCTTTGAAAACAGTAATTCCATAAATGGTTAACTTTCTATTACTCAGAATATTTCATGTCCCTAATTAGACATGTCATCAACAGATAAACATCTATTCACGGGTTACAAAGAAAACCTGAGGGTGCTGGGGGGGTAGGTGGTGATGGGAATAAAAGTTATCTTCACATGTCACATATTGTCACATGTTTCAAAGGGATAGATAATTATGAGGGGATACATGAATTACGTGTCAACTATGTTTGAACATGGCTTGCATAAGCACCCTGTGAAGGTGCTGTTTATGGGATGGATGCCCTCTAAGATCCAGCCAAACTGAGAATCTCCGATGCTATGACTTTCCAGTGTAGGGAACTGTATGAGCCACTTTCTGAGGGCTCCTGCTAACATACCATGTTCCTACCACTATCCCCTTGATTTTATATTTCTTTACCTTATCATACTTATTTGAAATATTATCATCAGAACATTCCTCCCTCCCTCATTTTTCTTAATTCAAAATTTCCTTTATTTTCTTGGAAACATTTTATTTTCCCATATTTTCTAGGCAAATAAAATGCAGAGAGAGAGAGGGAGAGATTCTGTGGCCAGTCTTGCAGGGAACACCAGGTTAAATAAGGTTTGAGGTTGCTTTGCTATAGGAATTTTTTCGAGACTTTAATATGCTAATGTACACCGAAATCCCAGGAGCCAGAGTATGCAGCTCTAGAGAACAGTTTTAAAAGGTTGCTTAAGGACATCTTTCCTATAGCTTTACTCTGTACTCACTGCTTTCCTTAACTTTCACATACATTTCTCACTTTAGTTGCTTTAGTGGCATTTTCTTATTTCTCTGCAGTGTCGATCATCTTAACCCACAATAATAAGTCAACTAAACCATTTGAGGCGTACTCAAAGTAAGTTCTGTCCATAATTTTTGGGGCAGTGCCTCACTATTTAATAACGTTAGCTAGTAACTTTTTGGTCATGAGTTCTAAAATTTGCCTGTTTGTAATTCTACTCAACAGATAAAATTGTGGTTCGTTAAATATAGAAGACATATGACCCCAGAGTCACTCTCTCTTTACTTTTTTTTCAGGAGAATGTTTTCCTGGCCGTTGAGCTTTATGTTTCATTGTATTTCAACTAGCTTAGCGCTCAAGAACCATGTTCCAATGATGTGGATTCAGAGTGAGGACACAGAAGTAAGCAGAGACCCTATTTTCATACACAAGTAAAATCTCTTCTTTGTATACTCTTTACATTTGTTCAAGTGACTAGCTCAGAAATTATTTAAAAAAAAAACAAGCAAATGAAAGGTCATAACTAAGAGAAACAAAGCAGGAATAATATGCCTGTTCCTAATAAACGAGATTCTGTTTGGTGTCGGTGTGTTGTATGTGCACAGCAAGCTCACTGTGCAGCTATTTTATTCCTACAAAGACGATTATCCATAACTAACAATACTGTTAAACTCGCCAAAGGAAATGTCCCCCTTTTCTTTTAAACCCCAGTCAGATCAGTTAAACTTCTCAAAATCTTAACAAAAGTAATGGTGACTATGACTCTCTAAATTAAGTGCTATCATGCTGCCTGGCAAAGCAGATATTAAGAAATACATTTAAGAGTTTCTCATGATCACTACTTGGCATTACATATTTACTTGTTGGCTGTGTGTCCCCCTCACTAAAATACAGGCCCATGGAGCTGGCACTTCTGGGGGCGTGGGCACTGCCTGGCCTATGATAAGCCCTAAATAAACAGCTGTTATGTAGATGTCAAATAAATGAAGTTAAAAACTGGTGATACATGAGACACGGAAAATGAAGATGAAGAACCTCTGCTCACGTGGCACACTCCTACTAGTCAGCAGTCTGCTCCCCTTTCAGTCCATTCTCGGAGTTGTCATGAGAAATATCATTCTTAAAACACGAACTGATCAGATCATGTCTAAAAATACCCAATGGCATTGAAAAGCTATGGGGAATATAAAACTACTTAGTAGACCCTATGGGGCCATTTGCCCTGAGCATCTTCTCATTTCCCCTGTGCCTGATGTTCCAACCATATGCACTTGCTTTCCCCAAACATGTGGCTCCATCCCAGGGCTCTGCTCTCTCACTGGCATCTGCCTTGAATGCCCTGTCCCTGCGTTTCTTCCTGGGGAATTCTGACTCATCTTTCAACAATGTGCTTTAGTCTTTATTACACCTTTCTGCACGGCGCTACGTTATTTGCTTGCGTTCCTCTCTTTTCCTTTACATTTGAAATTGCTTCAAGGGATGGAATGCAATTGATTCAACTTTATATACAGTGCTTAGAAATTGCTAGGTACTGAATAAATGTTTGTTGAATAAATGTGCAAATGGGTGAACATCATGTCCATGTGTAAGAAAGGAAAATGGTAGGGTAGATTGGGCAGACACAAGAACATGAGTTTCTCTTGTGTTACATGCAAGGTATTTACATTATTATGTCATTATGTATATTACAATATTTGACCTTCAAATTTAAATTATAACAATCAGTCAAAATAACCACAAAATTAAATATAATAAGAATAGAATTAAAAACATATTTTTCCAGTATAGATTTTGTAGCTGTAAAGGAAAAGACATCGGGTAAGTATAGAGATGATGTAAACCTGGACTTGTAAGAAGATAATAATCATTGGGTATATGTAACTCTGGGGAGAAAAAATAACGTTAAAGAAATAAAAATTCATTATGTGCAATCTCAATCTTCCTTCCATTTACCAGTGATCATGTGGACCATACTCCTTTTTTTTTTTTTGTAAAAATGACACCATTTTAATTTCTTTCCATAATCTGATCTTAAACATGGCACCAGGTATGTAGGAGCTCAGAGGAAACCTAGGTGATCGGAAGGGAGGCTGTGTACAGCCATGACGAGGATTCAGAACGGACTTGTGCTATTACCTTTCTAACTAAATCACAGTGATTAAAAGGATGATTCCCTTCATTCGTTGGCAGGTAGTACACTCTATTACTGTTTACTCTAAACACTCCAGATTTTATAAAGGGCGGTTATATTTATGTTTACTCAGAAAAGTGTCCTCAAAGGTACTGTTGGCTGTGTTGCTTCCTTTTTGTTAATCTCACTGCTTTTTAAACATTTGAAGAGATGCAAAATTCTAATGAAATAAATTATGAAGTTATCCTCTATTTTCTACTTAATGAGGAATATTACTTGCCTTTCTCTAAACCACAGTAGATAAGTCTATGCAGCTGCTTTCTATTTAAGGCTAGAAAAACTAACTTATTTCTCTAAAATTATAAGCAGATTGTCCTTTATCTTTTTTTTTAAAGAAACTGAGTTTTTGAATGTTTGTGTCAACAACAATAATGGAAACTATTCTAAAAAGTGCTCTTGGAGCATCAACTAAAACAAATTTAGTTGAACACAATCAATGCCTAGAATTCACAAGTCTTCCAAGACAAAAGTACTAGCATTCTGACAAGCGTATTTTCCTTCCTCTTCAAAAAACATACATCCTTTGCTTTCTTTACTTTTCCCTTTATTTTAAAATTTTTTACTTTATAAGAAAATGAGGAATTCCTGCAACCATGGTAACGGTTGCTAAGAGACAATTAGAGACCCCCTTCTAACTCCCACCAAATTCCATTTGCACTAGTCTGAGTGAGATCTGTAAACATGTTTCTGTTTTCTATGAAAACAACAAACTCAGTGCACTGTAATGGGATTTGCACATTCAAATCAATTCAGCTAAAAAGTAAGATTAAAGAAGTAAAATTCCCCTTTTTAAACATAACCGCACGTCTTTTAAGTCTCCCCTCACTTTGTTGCAGCTCCTGACTGAGCCGAGCTCGATATGCAAAAGCAGCTTTATAATGAAGCAAAGCGGTGAGCTCTGCCAAGTGCTCCACTGAGGGAAAGTGCTGATACGGTTTCTTTGCTGTAGTAATTTCTTTGAGTGCATGGTTTGTTCCCATTGCAACGCACTCATTGTTACATTAATATATGGAAATGAAACTCTTGTTTCATTTCCCAGCATCTTTGGTGGGTGAGATATATTCTGGTTAAGAAAGCTCCAGTAATTGAGGGCTCACCTCCAGAACCTTCAGGTGCTGCTGGCTGCTCGTCCTTTAAACACATAAAAGACATACCTCCTGCCTGTGTCTTCAAATGAAGCTCATTCGGACTTTCATTTATTCAACAATTATTTTAGATCCCCTTTCATGTCACTGGGGATATACTGGTAAATGATAAATACAGACCGTGCTCTGAGGGAGATAAGATTTCCACAACAAAGACAGGCAGCTAAATGCAGTAGGAGGATTCCCTGCTGCCTGGAGTCTTTACAGCTTTATGTTTCATTAAGGCTCTACTCTGGTTGCTGCCTTCACCCCCAGCCAATTGTTATCACACAGAAGGATACAGGATATCCTTGTGAGCTCTTCCAGAACTCTGCCCTTGCAGTTGTTTCTGTCTGGAATATCCTTACCTCTCCACTGCTCCTGGGAAAATAATGCATTTTCAATGTACATGTCTGCTTCCCTGGGTTATACTGAGTCACCACATTTTCTGAGTTCCTGACACATGTTGTAATACTTTTGATTCTGAAGCCATCAGAAATTGTCTGGCCATGCTGCACTCGTGTTTCTCAGCCCCAGTCTGGGTGTAAGCGTGCCCAGTTAGGCGCCACCTTTTGCTCATCTGTGTACAGTGCCACTGAGCCTGAAAGATGTACGGCCTTGGATGATGTATTAGGGACCGACTGCAGGACCGTCCTGTCTCCACTGCTGTTGGAATGCACGCCCCTTAATCCCTCTCTAGACCATTCAAATAATCAAAGCCATTTTCCCCAGTGATGAAGCCTCTTCTGTAGTGACTACTCCTGACTGAAGCTAGCTTTCCTTGTGTCCATGCTTTTTCTTTTTTTGGCTCCGCTGTCTCCTAAACTTTTGTTTTTGAAGATTCTTTTTTATTTGGGGGGGGGTCTTAGTGTTAAAAAAAACGACCCTATGGTCATCAGCCAGTAAATAAAATGTCCCTTTCCCTCTAGATAATGAACCAATCACGGCATATGGAGGCAGGCTCTTTAAGCCTTTGGCTCTTTTCGATGCTTTATTCAAGTCAGAGATGTTTTTGGAAGTGGAGGTGGGTAGAGTTCTAGATTTAGTGCAGTTGTCTATGTCAGAGATGTCTGAAAACATATTATCTCATATTCTAGATAAACAGACATTATCTGTTGCCATACATTTGGCAATTTGCCAAAAATCCTGTCCGCACCTGACCTCTCATTTGGGTGGGGCTAGCCATGGAGGCAGCCCTGGACTTAGAGTAAGTTAACTGAGGCCTTGTGCACATTTTACCACTTGGGTGCAAACGGCCACATTTCTGTCTGTCAGAAATTTCCCTCTTTCCAGTTGATTGTGCCCTGAGGCAGGATTACTGGCTTCCTCTGGTGAGGCAATAAACCTCGGAGAGGTCACTCGTGGCTTTTAGGCTTTTCTGATTAATTTGCAAACAGTATGGGAAGGTTACTAGCTTTGCCAATTATCTGAGAGTCCCATTATGTCTAGTGGAAACCTGAATTTCCCTTTTGTGTAGTGAAAGGGGGAATACTGCAGAAAGAAGCACCAATTACGTGTGAGATGTGTGATAAAGAGGCAGTTTGGGATGCCCATGAGCCAATTTCTCAATTCTTTTGCTAAACGACTATTTCATCTTGTAAGGTCAGTCCTTGTCATCTCCTCCCCAGTAAGTACTTGGTGAGGCTTCCTAAATACGTGCATGGCACGTTCTAGGGCTGGTGAAGTTCCAGTTCTCTGCCGAATGCCTCTGACACCATCACATATTCAGTAAGAACTGCACCCGTAACAAAATCCCCAAGGCATTATGAGATCCTTGATCACTTTCTACGTACTATATTTCTAAAGGAAAGAATGTATTTTAGTAGGATTTTAGTAAATGCTTTTGGTTTAAACCGTAGTTAGCCAGAGAAGAGTTCTAACTAGGACAGAAAATGCACCTGTTTCGCTCGTTGCTTTATCTTCAGCGAAGCCTGGCACCACACCTCATGTGGACACTCTAAATATCAGTAGGATGAATGAATGTACAGAAAGGGCCCTTGACCGAGGTTTTACTCTGTGCTTCCTTTCAAGGTGAATCCCACGTGTAAAATTATATACTGCTTCAGGGTCAAATGCAATGATCAGGAAGTCTTTACTGGAAATAGTGTTATTGACTTTTAGAGCAATCAAGATTTTCTAAGATCATCTTGGTCTAATGCTCCTTATTGACAGTAAGAAGTAGAATCACAAACATTAAATTATTCCATTTGTTTTTTAAAAATCAACAACGGAAGATTTCTTATTCATTTCTTCAAAAGTGAAAATATGCATCTATTTTGGAAACATTATAATTTTGTTGCCTTTTTGCTACTGGGTTAAACATATGAATCAGTTTGGCAGTTCAGTATTCAATTGATAAGGTCTTAGAGTTTCCTCAGGACTCTTTGCAAGTAATTGAGTTGAAGATTTAAAATTAATGGATATGTGTGAAAATAAAATAATATATGAAAAGGCTCCTACTATAAAGCCCTGATTTTGATATGAAAGCAATTCTTTTGGTTTCAGCTATATTATTTTTAGCTATTCTATAAAATAACTGATTGTTGTTGGAGGAAGAAACTAGGTAAGATGAATACTGCTAATGTCCAACATAGTATATTAAAGTAAAAACTGACACTTTCAATAAGTGATCACAAATCCAGCACATATTCACAAAGTATTTTTGGTTTTTTTTTCTGAGTTATTTTCTGCAGATGAGTGGACCAAACTGCCCAATGGAGTTATAAGGCCAAAAATGCAAGCTGTCTTAATGCAGCCTCATACAAACAATGTGACGATAAGTCTAACTTTGTAGTTTTGTTATATTTCTATTTCCTTAATAGCTCAGTGGGTAATATTTATATAAATTCTTCCATTTTTTCCTATGGTGTAATTTAGGATAGAAAAATCAATATGCCTTAAACTACATTCTCAAATAGTTGTTTTGAAACTGATGTTTTGAGATGCTGGAATGGCTAACTACTATTTTAAATAGAATCCGAGGAAGGAAAACTTCCAAACTCATTCTATGAGGCCAACATTGCCTTGATTCCAAAACCAAAGACTCCACTAAAAAGGAGAAATACAGGCCAATATCCCTGATGAACATGGATGCAAAAATTCTCAACAAGATACTAGCAAATCAAATCCAACAGTACATTAAAATAATTATTCACCATGATCAAGTGGGATTTATTCCTGGGCTGCAAGGGTGGTTCGATGTTCGCAAATCAATCAATGTGATACACCACATTAATAAAAGAAAGAAGAGCCATATGATCTTCTCAACAGATGCAGAAAAAGCATTTGACAAAGTACACCATCCATTCTTGATAAAAACCGCGAACAAAGCAGGGATAGAGAGAAATACCTCAGCATCATACACAAAAGACCCACAGCTAATATCCTCAGTGGGGAAAAGCTGAGAGCTTTTCCTCTGTGGTCAGGAACAAGACAGGGATGTCCACTTTCACTGATGTTATTTAATGTAGCACTGGAAGTCGTAGCCATAGCAATCAGACAACAAAAAGAAATAAAATGCATCCAAATAAGCAAGGAAGAAGTCAAACTTTCACTATTCACAGATAACATGATACTCTATGTAGAAAACCTGAAAGACTCACCAAAAAAAATTGTTAGAACTGATCCACAAATTCTGTGAACTTCCAGGATACAAAATCAACATAGAGAAATCTGTTGCATTTTCAACCACACCAATAATGTAGCAGCAGAAAAAGAAATCAAGGAATCAATCCATTTACAACTGTACCAAAACCCATAAGATACCTAGGAATAAACCTAACCAAAGATGTAAAAGAGCTATACTCTGAAAACTATGGAACACTTATGAAGGAAACTGAGGAAGACACAAAGTAATAGAAAAACATTCCATGCTCATGGATTGGAAGAACATTGTTAAAATGTTTTACTACCCAAAGCAATCTACACATTCAATACAGTCCCTATCAAAATACCACAAGCATTTTTCACAGAGCTGGAACAAACAATCCTAAAATTTTTATGGAGCCACAAAAGACCCCGAATAGCCAAAGCAATCTTGAAAAAGAAAACCAAAGCTGGAGGTATCAAAACTCCATAATTCAAGCTATCTTACAAAGACATAGTCAGCAAGACAATATGGTACTGCCATAAAAACAGACACACAGATCAAAAGAACAGAACAGAGAACCCAGAAATGAACCCACAACTGTGTGGTCAACTAATCTTCAACAAAGCAGGAAAGAATATCCAATGGAAAAAAGACAGTCTCTTCAACAAATGGTGTTGGGAAAACTGGACAGTCACATGCAGAAGAATGAAACTGGACTACTTTCCTACACTATACCCAAAAATAAATTCAAAAATGGATCAAAGACCTAAATGTGAGACAAAAAAACCATAAAAATCCTGGAGGAGAACACGGGTAGCAACCTCTTTGACATCAGCTGCAGCAACTTCTTACTATATATGTCCCCTAAGTTAAGGGAAACAAAAGCAAAAATGAACTCTTGGGACCTCATCAAGGTAAAAAACTTTTGCACAGCAAAGGAACCAATCAATAAAACTAAAAGGCAACCTTCAGAATGGGAGAAGATATTTGCAAACGACATATCTGATAAAGGGTTAGTATCCAAAATCTATGAAGAACTTATCAAACTCAATACTGAAAAAAAAAAAACAACCCACACAAATAATCCAGTTAAGAAGTGGACAGAAGACATGAGTAGATATTTTTCCAAAGAAGACATACAGAAGGCCAACAGACACATTAAAAAAATGCTCAACATCACTCTTCCTCAGGGAAATACGAATCAAATACACAATGGGATACCACCTCCCACCTGTCAGAATGGCTAAATTTAACAACACAGGAAACAATAGACGTTGGTGAGGAGGTGGAGAAAGGGGAACCTCTTACACTGTTGGTGGGAATGCAAGCTGGTGCAGTCACTGTGGGAAACAGTGTGGAGGTTTCTCAGAAAGTTAAAAATAGAGCTACCTACCACCCAGCAATTGCACTACTGGATATTTACCCAAAGGATACAAAGAGATTGATTCAAAAGAATATGTAGCCTGATGTTTATAGCAGCATTATCTACAAGAGCTAAACTATGGATTCAGCCTAAGTGTCCACTGACTGATGAATGGACAAAGAAGATGTACACACACACTGGAATATTAATCAGCCATAAAAAGAATGAAATCTTACCATTTGCAACAACATGGATGGATCTAGAGAGTATAATGCTAACTGAAATAAGGCAGAGAAAGACAAATACCGTATGACTTCACTCATGTGAATTTAAGAAACAAAACAGAGGAACACAGGCGAAAGAAAAAAAAGAGAGGAAGGCAGAGCATAAAATAGACTCTTAACTGTAGAGAACAGAGAGGGTTGCTGGAGGGAGGTAGGTGGGCAGGGGATATGCTGGAGGGGTGATGGGCATTAAGAAGGCCACTTGCGATGAGCTCTGGGTGTTGTAAGTGAGGAATCATTAAATTCTACTCCGGAAACTATACTGCACTATATGTTAACTAACTAGAATTTAAATAAAAACTTGAAACACTAAAAAAATAAACCCACTGAAACAAAAAATAAAGATAAAGCATACATTTAAAAGTATAGATATGAAACATTAACTTACCTTTTATAGAAAGAACTTTAGCTTTCATAATATTACATCTTAGTTTTGCTGTTGTCCTTATGAAAGATTTCTAGTTACAATTTTGTTTTTATGGTAGTGTTTTGGGTCCCAGGCCAGACTTTCTCAAGCTAACTATCTAAAGATAGGGACAAAATTCTGCATTTTTAGCAAAGCTGACACCTCACCCCAAGTGATTTTTAAGCCCACTAATGTTTGAGATCTATTGCCTTAGAATATTTATAATTAAGTTAAAAAGACATTGTAAAATTCTTAAAATAACTGATTTTAATCAATTTGAAACTTCAGATACATTCTATAACTCTTCTGGACAGTGATTAAAGAAAAGAGATGCTAAAAAAATAAACAGTAATACATTTACAAGAACTAATTAGTTCATGACATAAAAATAATTTGGAAAACATGTGCAGAAGATGAAATGGTTCTCTACACACTTGTCCATTCACAAATTTTAAGAGAAAATTGTGGGAGCCATTTCTGCTATATTTTTGAAAAATGATACAAATCAAAATATCCACAAAGTAGTTACTGGTAGCACGTCAACATGAAGTGTTTTCAAAAGCATTTTTCTGATCAAGATTATTTAGCATTTTACTTTTTAAAAAACAGGCATTGGTTGATTCTCTGAAACGGTTTTCCACTGTTATGTCAACTGATTAAAGAGGTTGAAGAAATACAGGGGTATTAAAGTACATGTAGAAACTCCTGACACGGTTTGGTTTAGCTCTTGTGTTTGGATGAGCCAAGAGTAAAACCAAGAAACAATAAAAACAATGTGGCTTAGAGCTATAAGGTAGTAAAGTATCAGTAGTAAAAAAAAAATCATGCTCAGGATCAGAAAACATCTTTTCTTGGGGAAAATTTTATAGGACAATTTAGAATATATTATATTCTCATAATACAGTAGACACTGTACAATTGATTAGGTTTATACTTGAGAGGCATTTTAAAGGGACAAAGTCACATTATTACCATGCAGTCACGAGAGAAAAGAAACCTTTTAGAATTCAGCAAGAAGAGACACAGAAAAGGTAGACACTCAGTTTTCTAGCTTCTGGGGATCTACTGTACAGCACGGTGACCACAGTTAACAGTACTGTATTAAATATCTGAAAGTTGTTAGGAGAATAGATCTTAAATATTCTCAATCCCCCCCATCAAAAATGGTAACCATGTGAAGAAAAAGAATTGTTCATTTGCCAGCCCTGCTGTGGTAAACACTTCACAATCTATTAGTGTATCAAATTACCATTCTGTCACATTAAACTTACACATTATACGTTAGTCATATCTCAGTAAGGCTAAGAATATAAAAACAGTATTTTTGAGATGGCAAAAAAAAAAAAAAAAAAAAGGCTGTCTTGTTCCCCTGGCAAGGTTTTCTTTAAGGCTTGTTATAAGAGTTTATCCAAAGCTCTGGGGCACGCCGATTTTCTATTTAGGGACTAGCTAAGTCTCTGAAATGGGTCAGTGTGCTGTAGGCACTCCACTGCCTTCTCCAGACACAGTCTTTAAGCACAGGTGCTAAGTGGAGGGTCTTTCTGAGCCTTGCTCGCCCTCTGACAGGAACTTGGCAATCCAGGCAGTTCTCAGAATTGACTGCTCTGTGGGATTCATGAGGAGGTATTTACAAAGCTTCAGCTGTTCACATCAAACAACTCACTCTCAACACGGGTGGGAGTGGGAGGGAGGGAGAGCAGAGCTTGAGCTGAAGTGACTGCCTTGCTTAAGAAAGTAAGAAAGTTTTCTCTTGGATTCCATAAATACACGCTTAAAAATCCCATATACCTTGAACAGTTACAACTTTAATGATTTTTTTGAAGTTCCTCAGGAATAAACCTGAGTGACATATGGGTTTAAAATGAATGTCTTCCACCATAATATAAACATATTTCTTCAATCAAGTTTTTTTTCTTCTGTGAAAAGTTAACAGGAAGTAAATACTGTCATTTCATCTCACAGTACAGACTGGCTTCACCAGACCTTGAAAAGAAATACCGCATGCTTTTTTACTTTTAACTTTTACAAATTTACACATTCTGATATAGCTGCGGAGGGAAACTGAAAAGCATCCAGCTTAGGGCCCTTTGATCTGAAGGAGGAATCTCTGAAGCATATTTCGGTTTCGATTTTTCTAGCTGAGTACTTAATTTATAAACTTACAAATTGCTAAGTCCACTACTACAAGTCAAATCATATTATTACCCAAACTGTATGTAGCAAAGTAACCCACAAAACATCATGCTACCATATTGCCTTAGCCAGGACGGCTCACTGTGGGTAAAGAAGGCGCACACATTTCTGAAACCACTAGGTGGCACTCATTCACTGCAACTTCAGGGCAATCACAGCTTGAAGCTTATGAGACGTAGGGTTAGGCGAAGGCAAATGTTACCCATTATTTGATATTTTCCTATCATTTCACACAATTAACAAAGCTCAATTTTACCTTTTCCTGTCTGCTTTAAATCAAATCAACGAATATTCATTGAAAGATTTATTAAGGGAGTCTTCATTTGTGACGAGAGTTGAAAACCATTTTCACTGAGGTGGTAATGCGCTAAAACATCTAGAAGAAGCTATGTCATGCACAGTATGCCATTTAAATTTCTTTTATTTCATTGCTTTACTACTTCATGTTGTTAGTTCTCATGTAGCTATTTTTCTAAAGGTTAGAAAAAGCACACAGTCATGAATACTGAAACTTTCTAAGATCCTAGATGGCATTAATCTTCAAAATTACTGTTTATGAATGTAGGAGTCCAAGAGCTCTTGGTGATTCACAAGAGGCCCTTGCTATGGTAGGTCTTTAAAGTGTGTGAGAAATAGTGCTGCTCACTGCACTGAGACCTACGAACCAAAGTGGCCTTTGGTAATAAAGGATTATGATTTAGTCTCGGAGATGAATCATGGAATGAACATTCCTGAACTCTGCACTTCAGACTAAATGGTTTGGAGAAAATGTTGATGGGAAAAAGTAAATCAAAAGTCAACTTTTTGTAGAAGGTCTAGGGTAATAATAAGATAAAATCCAGGACTTACCTGTTCTAATATGTTTTGAAGCCTTTCTATCTCACAGTCTATTACAAATTTCTTCTCTTGTCGTCTGTCAAGCTCTTCTAGAAGTTGCCTATAGCTGACATCATTAAAATTTTCCACACATATAGCGCTGACATGCCAACCATTTTGTCCTGCTTTTTCCATAATAGCTTGAAGTATTGAGTACCCTAGTGGGGAAAGAAATCCAGAAGGGTTACTAAAAACAGCTTTACTCCTCCTTAATAACTTATGCAGGCACTGAGTCTATGTCAACATTTTTATGTTGCAAATATACAATAAATGCTTAGAAACTCAAAAATCTGAGTGGTTTTCACTTTCTTTACTTGGGGCAACACCTCTTAAAAATATTGCTCAAATGAAGGAAGAACACCATGCCTTGAATAAGCTCTCATAGTCCCTCTACTAGAGAACATTACATTGCTTTAGACATATTTTTGATGAAATAAACCAAAAACCAAATTCGGTACCACCTGTAGTCAATAAGAATTTCATAAATTCTTCTTGTTAATTTTACTCACTAGACAGAATTAATTTTGAACAACTGTTTTGACTTTCCCTTTGAGCAAGGCAGTAAGGACATTTTTGGGGTCAGCTATGGAAAGGATGATATTAAAAACCAATGAAACAGTATTTATTGAGGACCCATTATTGTGAATGGAGGAGGCATTATTTAACTCTGTCTCTTAGCAGGGGGATGTGGATTTTGGGTGAATTGAGCAGCTACTAGGTGAGGCACCAGGCATTCAAACTCATAATCTACCAGGTGAAAAAGACATTCAAATAAACAAATGCAACTCAGTTTAAGACACTCTAATGATAGAGTGTTGGCCCAAGGGAACGTTTGGTTGAATTTGCCTGGCTGGGACATGAGGAAGAGGAGAAACAACTTGCACTGGGTCTTGAAGGTTGAGAAGACTCATCCAAGCTTGCTGAAAAGGGCGTGTTCATTAGCTGGAGACAGTCTTCCAGAGAATGGGGTGGTCAGTGCCCTGTTGGTCCACATCTCTCTGCATCAACCAGCACAGAAGGGAAGGGAAGTTGGAGGTCTTAGTGTCTGGGTTAAGGAAGCTGGGGCAAACTTAGGAACACAGCCCCTGGAGTGTTTCTTCATGCCAACACCGTCCTGAAATCTTGCTTTTTCCAGCTCTCAGTTTTCAAATGGCATGTAAGAAGGGAAAAGTCTTTGAAATTATGAATAGCCAATAACTAAGAACTGGTTAGAGTCAGAGCCTGGTAGCCAGTGATTTTTTTCCACTTGGTGCTTAGCATAAAAAAATATGCTCACCCTCTTTGAGAAGGTCTGACACTGATTTGAGCTCATCCTACAGCAGCTGACTGTGGTTTCTCCCTCCCTTGGTCACTGGAGTCAGAGTGTGGACCGGGTGGATTAAAAGTGACGACTTAAAATGAATACACAGCACTTGCAAGATAAGAGTGCATTTATTCAGGTTTCTGATTTGTAGGAGTCTCTCAGATTCGAGGATTCTGATTTTCAGGTATATATTCTACAAGTCAGAGTTTCAAACATTACGGATGCTCGGTTAATATCAACAGATGGAACTGATGATGAGATCATATTTGAAATATAAATTACCTGATATCCTGCCAAATGAAATACTGTGGCAGTCAGGATTCATTTTTATCTAAATGAAAAAAAATTCCCCAAAGAGGAAGACAGAGGGCATGTTAATTACTGTGTAATTATTCTGGTCTATCTAGTGCTCCATTCAGTCCTCCCGTCTGTAATGCACGCCCGTGACTATCTTTTCAGATCTTACCTAGATCCCCCTCGGCCCCCACCCCAAGCCCCTTGTTTGCGGTTTGACACTTACGTAACAGCATGGTCTGAGTGCTCTCTTAATGTAGATCATGCCTCATTTGTTCTGCTCTAGGGACTTGCTCTCTGATAGGAAGCGAGGCAGTGTTCCTTTTATTCATTTTTGACACCTACGAGCACGTTCTTTTAAAAAATTCCAACTGACATCTTACTTTTCCTCCTTTTAGTGTCATACCAAAATAATTCAAAGACATTTCGTTTGTTTGTTTGTTTGTTTTGCATGTTGTAAGAAATGATAAATACTGGCCACACACATCACAGTAGTAGTCCTGGGTCCTGGGATCAATTCACAGCTTGGCATGGTTCTTTATATACTGTATTTTATTAATTTTTTAATTTTTGGCATCATGTGGTTATCAGGCTTCATGTCACTCCTAGGCATCCAGGTTGTTATTTTCCTGCCTACAGGACCTTTACAGAATGTACAGACACAAACCTTCTGATGAAATGCATGTATGTGTTCCCATTTGCATAAGAGATATTTCAAGATTCAGACTAACAAACCAAAACTATAATTCAAATTCAACATTTTGCTATCTGATTTGTCAGATTTACAAATGACACTAGAACTGAAATAAGACAAAACCCTAGGACACAATCTTTATTAAATGGCAAAGAAAGTTGGCTGCCTAAGAAGAACCATTAATCACAGTCAGAAATAAATGGCATCTGTTCCATGTAGTGCAAAGGACATGCAGTTACAGGTTGGAAGCTTGAATTCTTTTATAAGCTATGTTTGATTTTCATACACTCTCTTGTTCATTGCTACTCAGATGTGTGTGTCTTATTTATTTGCCAAGATAGTTGGGAATATATTGTGACTTGGAGAAAATACTGCTGTTGAATCTGTGGTTATGTAACTTAGCTGTTATATAAACTAGAAAATCACAAGTCATGTCATACTAATTCTACGTCCGGCTATGATTTGTATCTCCTAGTTATTAGAAAATCTGTAATGCGGTGTTGTTGGCCATGAATACTGCAGTGTTAGGTGCATATCACAAGACTAACGGAGACTCCACTACTGTAAGGGATCTTTTAAGTCTCACTTTGACTTTAAAAAGCTGCCTAACATTTTAATTCAATATAATTTACTGAAAACCTACTATATCCAAGATCCTTTAAGGTTTGCCAAGATAAAGACATGATTCTTGTCTCTACAAGGAATTAACTATCTAGTCACTTACTAAGTAACTAACCATTACACACATTACACACTACTATATAAACAACCAAAATAATTTTATTAGAATAGTGGTAAAAGCGTACCATGGACAAAATCACATCACTGTATTACGGTAAGAAATTAAAGGCTTTCCATAGTTATTAAAGAACACTATCAGTTACACATACAAATATTGTTTAAAATGTTTTGATGCCATGTAATGATATTATCAATTATGCTGATAATTGATCATAGTGATGTAAGCTGTAAATTACTGCATCCGTGCACAGCAACGATGTTTCTATCATCCCTGGGGAATGACCTATTTTGGATGAGTAGAACCATCCAGAGATGTGGCTGCTAGCAACACAAGCTGGGTTTTATTTATTTGATGTTCTCTCTTTCAAGAGTTATTTGATTCAACTATCTGCACACAGAGGAGCAGGAGGAGAATCAGGAGAAATTTATGTCAGGGTGGATATAATTTCAAACAGAAGAGAGTTATCGATAAGCTGTTAAAAAACTTCACTTCGATAAAGACCGAAGAGCGCTCATAGTGCTTTTGAATTAGAAGTTCACTGGTGCGCTCAGCAGGAGCCGCGCCCGCGCAACGCTGGGTACAGAAGTGCTATTTCAGATGGCCGAGAGACTGAGGAGAAAGTGAGAAGAGGTGAGAGTGTAGACATGATCAACGACTGTCATCAGGATAACGAAGTAATGAGATGAAGGGTGTGTCCTTATGATGAATATGGGATGGAGAAACTCCTAGGTCATGGGAACCAGGATGATAAACACGGGATGCAGAACATCAAGGTGGTGGTGGTGGGAACCAGTGTGGAGAGGAGAGGACTGGGTCTGTCCCATGGTGGGGGCGGGGGTTTGAGGAGCATCAAAAGGAGAAGCATCAAAAGGACAAAGCAGCCGCTGGTGCTTACTCCAAGTATAAGCCCTCCCATCACCCTTGCAAACGGCTATGCAGGTCCCCACCGCTACACTACTGATGTCTCTGGTCTGGGCACAGTTCCCGGCATCCCACACACTAGTGCGTATGCCTGGAAGTATACTCCGCGCTGCGTATTAACCTCAGTCTTAGAGAAGGTCAAGGCTCTGGAATCCACACTGCACCCAAAGCCACCAGGCCGGAACTGCCGAACAGAATTAGCAACCATTTAGTTTGGACTCTTTCCAAAGCAGCTTAGCACCAAAATACCGTGTTAAAGGCTCCTGTCTGGACTCCAAGGTCTCAGCACACAGAAGGAGTAACCAACCTTGTAGCTGGGTTAAAATCATCGGCAACTGTGACTACTGCATTTATTCTATGCCATAGTTCAAGAAGGGCAGAGGGAAAACAAACAAAGATCTTCTACCTTATGCAGTTTGAGGCCACACATGCAAACGTGGTAGAAGATGGAATGTCTTGAGTTTTCCCTTGTCTACAATCAACAGTAAAAACAGAAAATCCATCTTTAAAGATGGTTATTCTGGGTCCTGGATTTTCCCTAAAGCCTCTCGTATTTTCTGACAAGAACATTTATTGTTTCCTGAACACAACACTCCAGTGTGCATAATTAATTCAGATGCTGTCTTACAGGTAAATTTGGTAATCTAAATCTGTAAAGTTTCTGTTCGTTGCAACTAAGCCTAACCCTCATGAATACAGGCATACAGCAGGTGTTTTCAACCATCTGCCACAGGTTCAAGCCCTGAACACCTCCCTCCAGGCATGCCTTAACACCATGTTTTTCCTCATTCTCTTGGGCTTTTCTAGAACCAGGCCACTGGAGAATTTGATTTCAGTACAAAGAATGGCTGAACCTATTAATTTATATAATCACTTGTTTCCATACCTGATTGATTTTTGTAGATAGAAACTGTACCACTTCCTCACAGTGCTTTGTGTTTGTTTATTCTTCTCTGATACATCCCCAAATCTATTTGTCTCCTCCCGCTTCCCAGTATCATCTTAGACCATTAATGTCTTTGTTTTCTGTCCTCCAGCAACACTGCCCTTCTCAGATGTTCTAGAAGGTCCCACCCATCTATACCTCACTGCCTCAGCACAAAGCTGTTTCCTTTTAAAAAAACCTGCTTCCTTCCACTTTTGCTTCCTTTCATCTTTCAGAACTCACTGCAAACATTCCTCACCCCTAACTAGATCACTTTCCCCTCTGCGCTCTTCAAGCTCTTATAGTTTTCTGTACATGTCTTTCAGAGATTTTCACCAGTTTCTAACTATATATTTGAATGATGATCTGATTAGCATCTTTGCCCTCCACTATACTGTAGGCTCCGTGAAGTAGGGACTGTCCCCGTGCTCAGTCCTTCTTTGGCCAATGGGTGCTTGGCACATGCTTAACAAAGAGCTGTCTGAATGCATGAATGAGTTAGCGGCAATTCACAGACAGGAGTCAGAATGTTAAAAGACTTGGTGCTAAGAAGCAGCATGGCAGGTCACATCCAGGAACCTCAAACACTTCAGTTTATCTAGTGTGTTTGGAAGAGCAAGGAGGATATGGACAGATCTGGTGTGGACTGTGGGAAGGGCTCAAAAGACAGCAGAGAGAAGCAGGCAAAGGTCGTGTCACTAGAGCTTTCTCTCATATCATAGAATTTGGTCTTTACTCTTCAAGGACTTCAGGAAGAGAATGACAAATGTGCTGTACAGCAATCATTCAGCTGCATTGTGGGAAATACAGGGGATGGAAGTAACAGGAAATGGGAAAACCCGTTTGGAGGCCATACTGAAGTCATTCAGATGAGGTGATGGGGAAGGAGAGTGGATTCTAGGTGAAGGGGGAAGGACGACTCCACTTGGTGATCCATAAAACATAAGGGATATGGAGGACAGAGATTTGGGCATAACACCAATCTGTTCTATTGGCGGTCACTTAATCTTGCTTTTGGAGGAGGGTTAGGTCTTTATGATGTCCTGAAGAAGCACATAATTTTCTACATGGATTTCAGATGTCAAGTGACTTCTGGTGAGAAGGCCTGGCAGCCCCCACTTTCGTCACCCAAACCAGTAAGCTAGGTGGGCACAGGCTTGACAAACCCAATTTCTCTCTTGGTACAGGCAGCTGTTTTTCTAGAGATCATCTCTGTAGATTTTGAATAGTCGCTAAGAATAAACTGGGTATCTTTGCAAGTTTGCCTTCAGAATTGTTTATCTCCTCAACACCATGAGCATTTATCAATATCTTCTTATAGTGGACAACAATCTCTTTTCATGCAAGAAAGGCATTCTTGAAAATTTTGTGTAATTTTAAACTCCAATAACTAAAGACTAGTTTCCTAATCAGAATAAATGTCTGGCATGATTCTATATGGTTATTATATTGCTCCTAAATTGAGATTATATCAATTTTAAATATCACACTATATAAAATTCACAGTTCTGATTAAATATTTTTTTATATCACACTATAAAAAGTTCACAATTTGAACTTGCACTAAATGCAACCATTGTATTTTTTTTCTTTTTAAAGATTTATTTATCCACTTTAGGAGGATGGGAGGGAGAGGGGGAGAGGGACAGAATCCCAAGCAGACGGCCCGCTAAGCATGGAGCCAGATGCAGGGCTGGATCTCAGGACACTGAGGTCATGACCTGAGCCAAAATCAAGAGTCAGATGCTCAACCAACTGAGCCATCCAGGCTCCAAGCACTGTATCTTTGTAAGGAGATTAAAATAGATTTGTGAATTAACAGGCAACCAAATAATGTTTGTCTCATATTAAGCATTTAAAATACTTAAGACCTAATTTTGCATGTTAAACTTACTCAGTATGGCAACGCTTTGGGAAAGCAAAGTGTTGAGTTGAGAGGCTGGACAGAGCCCCTTGGAGAGAGGACTTCTCTGCAGACAGAATGACAGGTGAGGATGGGGAGGGTCTGATGGACAGAGATGGTGACGAGCATAGGAGCCAAGGGCAGAGCAGCAGGAAGCTTGATGAATGCGTAAGAGATTATTAATAGTTAAGAGACTGGTTTGCTGGAGTGGTGGGTTCATAAACATACTAAGCTTTATTATTATTTGACAATTCGGTTGGACCTCAGGACAGCCCTGTGTAGTAGGTCTGTTCCCCTACACTGTGGGGGAACAGAGATAAAAGTGGACTACGTGATTCACATCAAATAGTAACCTAGCGAGTGACAGAGCTACAATGTGAACTCAGGCCCTCATTCTCAAGTGGAGGGGCTCTCGTAGCCCGTGTTAGCGGACAGGGAGAGCTGGAGATGAGACTGGAAAGGAAAGTCAAGGCTGTGTTGGGGAGGCCCCTCTACCTCTCAGGAACACGGTTAGTATGTTAGCGTATTCTGTCAGTGTGATCTTCAAAGCACATGGAGAATTGGACCGTCTTTCCCCAGCACTGCAGCGGCCAACACCCACGTGCCAACCAGCACCCTCTCTTGTCTGGAATGTGCAGCCATCTCCTGACAGGTGTCCTTGTTCTGCTTTTGCCCCCTTTGGATGGGTGGTCGCACGGCTGTGAGCGAGCCAGACCATCCTACTCAGAGCTCACAGCGGGCTTGTTGCTTCTTTACAGTGGCCTTACAGCCCCACTTTCTGACCACATCTGTGACTTCCTTGCTCTCAGACACGGGCAGCAAACCACCCTCCTGCCAGCTTTGTTCTCCCCTGGCTTTGCCCTGGAGTGCACTCCCCAAGGCGGGTCTGGGAGGCTCACCCTTTCACCTCCGTCTGGTCTTTACCCACCTGCCCTCTCTTCAAGGAGGGCGTCCCGATCTCATTCTCTACCATGTCAACTCTCTTGTCCTCAGATGTCACACACCCTTCTTTGCACTATTTTCTCCCTAACATCATCACCCAATGGACTACGTATTTTATTCATCTTATACATTGTCTGTTGCCCCCACTAGAGGGCAAGCTCATGCATGGAGGCAAGTTTTGTGTTGTTCACTGTACTAGAAGAATGCCTGGCGACTAAAAGCCACTTGAGGAATGTGTCTGAATAATTAAAAACTGAAAGTTAAATTTTACTTTGCTGACCACAGGGAAACATGGGAGGCTTTGGAGTAGAGAAGAGACAGATTATAAAATTGCTTTCATATTTAATATTAGCTTTTATACTGATGGACTCAAATGAAGGAGGAGGAAAGGGAACCCAAATAGGAGGCTACTGAAATGGATCTAAGTGTAGTGCGGTAATTCCTCCAATCTACAGCAGGAGGAAGAAAGGAAGAATGTTAGCTGCTCACTTCTCTCCAAATTCTGTTCTTTCCCCCTCATTTTGTACTCATCCATTGATGAGCCAGGAGCTTTTCATTTTATCAGGTTGGAACCATATGAGACTGCCATTTCTGTTAGTCTAAAATATTCAAATTTGAGCAATGTTTTCTGTTCCATTCTAGAGATGACTTCTGAATTGATGATAAGTAATATTCAATGGAATTAGAGTGGCCTGAAAACTACTTAATTTATGCATTTAGATGCAAAAATAATGTGGCAGGTAAATGCAAAAACTCCCAAACCGGGGCCGAGGGAGGTCATGAGTTGCAGGAGCCGAGAGCCTTGCACATCTCAGCGCTCCTTAGGGTATCCGTGGAAATTGCTCTACACTTTTCATTATCAATCTTTATAGCAACCATCTTGAGTCATTAACAAAGGCTGAAATAAGCCTCAAAAAAATTCAGAATTAAAGGAAGTTTGAAATCCATTTTAGAAAGAGCTCTATTCTAAATGCTAAAAACAGAAATACTTTTGGTTTATAAAAACAAATCCTCAGCTAACCCTGAAAAGCTGGTTCATTGGTTGAGGATAGCCAATGCTCCACACAGAATGCTGGTTCTTAAAAGACCAATTAATTTATTCTACCCTATGTTGAAGTCTGAGTCCAATAGATCTCATTAATTAATCATGAAAGCAATCACTGGCAACAAAACACATAGAAGTGTTACACAACATATTAAATATCGGTTTGTTACATTCACATGCCAGACTGTGTACTGTAAATAATATTAATTTGGATCTGGCTTTTACACACAAAGCCAAAACCATTCATTTTGGTCGATTTGAAAGTGATATTTTAAAATGTTACTTTTGTCTTTTCTTTAGAAAAGGAGTAGCAGTACATAATTTTCTTTAGATGATTCTGGTGAAAGGATTTGCATACAATTATCAAGACAATTTCTGTTCCTGGTGGGAACAAACACAGGACGAAGTAAGTATTCACCATATGATTAGCCTAATTTTTATATCCCACTGAGGCTCGCTCAATTCCAAGAAGTAATTGTAAACTCATGTCAGTGACGCAGAGTGAATACATTTGATTACTCACTATTAAATCTCTTTAGTGGGGCAATGACACTGAGGTGATCATCTAAAGGACGAGTGAGTCTTGAACAGCATGCCACGTGACAGATGATGGATTCAGTTACTTTCAACTGCAGCAACTGTGTTTTTAATTTCAACTATATGGTTCTGAGGCAGGGTATTTGAATTCCTTAATCATTCACTTTTGACTTCTATGCAATGAAGATGATTAAAGTAGGATTTTATTACATCTAGTAATCTGCTGCATAGCTGTTCAGAAAAATCACTTATATTCCCTGTGGTAGAGTCAATGTAGAATGCTCTTGTCCATGTGAGGGATGTACTTTGTGAATTCTGGGTAGGTGAGGGATTTTCTCCCTACAACTCTGGGAGACTCATAATGTATAACTCAACATCCCAAACCCCCTCAAAGACGAAAATAAAAACTTAACTCTTATTCTTGAATTACGTATTTGGTCATTAGCCAAGAACTCAGTTTAGTCAGAAACTAGGAGGATACTCTCAGACTTGTCACTTTTTTCCACCCTCATCTCAAGTCAATCCTGATATTTCTCCCAAAATACTGTATTTAAGATCTTCCATAAACACGTCCCTACTTTTTCATTTTCATTCAACAAATATTTATTGAGTGTCTACTGTATGCCATACCATTGCTCCAGGATCTTCAGATACAGGAATAACCAAAACAGTAAAATGTGCCTACCCCCATGAAGCTTATACTCCAGGACGATGGCAGACAATAAACAAATACACAAATACATTTATATGCATACATGTTATGTATGTAAATATATAACAAGAGGTGGTAAGTTCTATGAAGAAAAATGAAGGAAGAACAGGACAGAAATGACTGGGGGTGATGGTGGGAGGGCACTTATTTTTCCACACCAACCTCTCACTATCTCTCTGAGCTACATATTGCTCAAGTCACACTACTGATTGGCAGTTTGCCAAATAAACCAGGTTCTTTCTCTCTTGCTTACTGTGTTCCGATGGCTATTCCTTGAGCTGAGAAAGTCTGTATTCTTCATCCTCACTTGCAACTTCCAATTTTACTTTAAGCCTCAGCTTTAGCTTTAGGTCATTTTAGAAGACTTCTCTCATTGGGACTGCATCAAAATAAAAATCTTCTGTACAGCAAAGGATAATCAATGAAACTAAAAGGCAACCCAACAAATGGGAGATGTTTGCAAATGACATATGTGATAAAGGGTTAGTATCTAAAATATATAAAGAACTTATACAATTCAACACCCAAAAAACAAATGTTGCAATTAAAATAGACAGAAGACATGAACAGGCAGTTCTCCAAATGGGACATCCAGATGGCCAAGAGACATGAAAACATGCTCAGCATCACTCATCATCAGGGAAATACAAATCAAAACTACAATGAGATAGCATCTCACACCAGTCAGAAATGACTAAAACTGAAGACACAAGAAACAACAGGTGTTGGTGAGGATGTGGAGAAAGGGGAACCCTCATGCCCTGTTGGTGAGGATGCAAACTGGTGCAGCCACTCTGGAGAACAGTATGGAAGTTCCTCAGGACGTTAAAAATAGAACTATCCTACAACCCCGTAATCACGCTACTGGGTATTTACCCCTAAAATGCAAAAACACTCATCCAAACAGATACACACACCCCTATGTTTATAGCAACATTATTCACAATAGCTAAATTATGGAAGCAGCCCAAGTGTCCATCGACCAATGAATGGATAAAGATGTGTATATATACAATGGAATATTATTCATCCATAAAAAGAACGAAATCTTGTTATTTGCAACAACATGGCCGGAGCTAGAGTATTATGCTAAGCAAAATAAGTCAAAGACAAATACCATATGATTTCACTGAAATGTGGAAGTTAAGAAACAGAACAAACGATGGGGAAAAGAAAGAGAGAGAGGTAAACCAAGAAACAGACTCTTAACTCTAGAGAACACGCCGATAATTACAAGAGGGGAGATGGGTGGGTAGGTGACGTATGGAAGTGAATCACTATATTGTACACCTAAAACTAATATTAAACTGTATGTTAACTATACTGGAGTTAAAATAAAAGAAAAATATAAGATTTCTCTAACCTTTCCTAGTGAGTTGTTGTCTTTTTTCTTTAAATGTCCCTAGGTGTCTGTTTGTACAGTAATTATAGTTCATATCTCACTGAATTAATTAATAAATTATTTATCAAGCACTATATGCTATTTTTGGAAGTACTAAGCACACAGTGAGGCACAGCTGCCCATATGAAGGGTGCTGGATTTTAATAACTGTGATTGCTCATTTATCTGTCTAGTTCTCTTTAAGTAGGACGTGAATTCTTATTCACTTTTGTTTTGTTTTGTTTTTTCAACACAAAGGAAAGAATCTAGAGTGAGATTGACCTGAATGGCAAGGGTAAAATCCTGCCTGTTTTACATCACACCCTCCCCCATCTGATCAAGTATAATAATAATGAAGACAATAAAAATACCTAAAAGTTATTGAAGCCCCCTATCTAATCTGAAGCAGACACCATATTAAGTGTTTTATGGGCATGGTGTTAGTTTTATTATCTCCATTTTATATAAAGCAAACTGGATGACAGAGAAGTTAAATTCTTGGCTAAGACTGCTTAGCTATTAATTGGTGGAGCCTCGTTCAGTCTGTTAAAGTCTGCCTTTTATTCTCTTCTATGATACCGTTTGTAATACAGTGAACACTTAATTCCATTCTGTTTGGGTTAATTTTATTCCCCTATTAAGGATTCATTTTTGACCCAGGAATATCCCTGCCTGTGAAGTGTTTCTGGTGCCAGGGGGATCTCCCAGGAGCGCTATGTCTGGTTTCTGCCACTGAAGCTGGGGCGTGTGCTCACGGCTTTCACTCCAGCTTCACAGAGAAGCGACGCGCCTGCCCCAGCAGTCTCTGGCAGGTCTGGTCCAAATGTCACACCAACTGAGAAGATTACAACAATGAACAAAGTGGATTCCTTTGCAACAGTTTATCAGTGCTGCCCTGTGGTTAAGTTTGGTTACTGATGTCGCCAGGGCACCGCTCAGGACATACCATTAACTGCCTTCTCCCTGTCAGGATATCAAGCATTAAATCATAATTAGGTCATAGGAGAAAAGGCTTTTGAATTACTACTTAGATCTATCTATATGCTTGCCAAGCTCTTCCCTTCTAGAGTCACAAACCCTACAAGGCCATTTCACAGATTCTATTTGAATCATGGTGTGGGATGGCTTCTGCTGATGCAGGGGCTAAGATAGGGGAGTGTTCTGAATAGTTATGATAGCAAAACCAAAAAGCACTTGCATTTTTAATTAAAATACATTTGCCTGAAAATTAAAATGGATATAGAAACATCTACAATTTTATATTTGTAACAAATTTGAGCCATGTTTGAAAAATCAGATTGAACTATTTGTTTTTTCATCAAATACTTAGAATATGGCACTAAATCAGTATATCAGTCTGCTTCGCTCTTTGAGTCAACAATCTATGCTAAGAATCACTGACATTTTGATCGAAATTCATGGTTTTCAAGGTTCATTTTGACAAAACTAATGTCACTATCAAATTAATTGTGCTACAGAATTTGATTTTATTTGCTATTATAAGGCATTCCCTACATTAATTCATAAAGTTAGTACAAATTTCTTCGTTATGTGCTTTTTTAAAATGTAAAATTTGAGTTATGTTCTCTATTTTAATCTACGAATGTTCCCTCAAGGCTCAAACTGTTATTAATATAATTACAATACTTAAATTCAACTATTGTTTTTGTTCTAAGAAGCTTTTAGTGATGGGTGTTTGTGAACATATAGTTCATTTCTGAAAAATATGTCCCTTTGCAGATAGATACTCAGAGTTAAATGATTATGGGATATTTCCCCAAACACTGTTAACTTCCTTAAACATGGGCTGCTTTATTTATGACACCCCTTTCTAAGTTTGATAATTCTAGCAATTTCCATAGATTGACTCCCTGTAAGCACTATTTCAGCATGATCAGAAAAAAAAAGCTTTAAAAAATTAAATTGAAGAACTCTAGAGTTAAAAGGATTTTTATTTTTTCTTGGGTCTCACCTCTTTGTATATGTAGGGTGGTCCTGTATGCAGAAGAAAGTATAAATTGGGATTCTGAATTTTGTAACAGAATGTGAGCTACCCCATAGGTATACCTTTTACATAAAACATATAAAGTCTCCCTGTAATTGGAAATGCAGAGCTTATGCGTTCCAACTCCCCTAGCATACTAATCTAAACCTTTGCGGACTATTTGCAGCCCAAAGAGACTTTAGGTATAATGTAGTCCAAACTCTTGACTTTGAGAATATGAATGCCCCTCCATCCACCAAATATGCCTTACCAAGATATGTGGTAGGTATGGTAGAGTGTCAAGCAGGTCTCCTGACTGCTAATAAGTATACTTTACTGAATTTCACTGCTTCCTGTTGAAATTTGAGCTCAACAACCACTGTTTGAGGAAGGGGACCTGAAGAAAGTGACCAAGGATGTAATTCTCAGACATGAATTTTTACATTGTATTTATTTATTTAGACTGCAGAATCATATATTTTACAAAAAAATGAAACAGTCCTAATGTCCCTTATTTAAGAAAGCACCTCATGATAAATTCCTTTTATAATGCAGAATAAGGAAAGGGTCTGCCTCTCCTAATCTAGATCCTAATCTAATCTGGATCCTTTTGTAAAACAGTATGAATACAAATCTAGCCAGTCATGTTTCCTGTTCTCCTCTGGATCCCAAAGAGATAAAGTTAAGGCTAAAGTCATGGTATATCTATCCCTGATGAATATAATTCTATGGTCACATGGCACCATTTTTCATACACTATTGTACTAAATGCAAGGCAACTGTTATTTACTACCAAATGTAAGCTGATGATCACAAGTGACCCAGAGAGTGGGAAGGTGTGTCTGTAGATGTACTAGCCCTGCAGGAAAATAATTTAAAATTTTTGACAATGGCTGAGCACTTACTGAATGTGGCTGAGCACTCTTTTCATATTTAGCAAACACAAAAATTTAAAGATACAAGAACTCAACTCTTTTACAAATAAGGGAACTGAGTTTTAGGGAGAAGAAATGATGGGCACCTCTTAAGAAGTCACTTGCGAAATCAGTACCTCAAGAATAGAGGGTATAAAAGACAGCCATAAAATGAGGACCTGGAAGTCTCTCTCTCTCTGTCTCTCTCATCCTTCACCCCATTTTCTCTCCCTTTCCTTTTATTCTGTCTCTCCCCTTCTATCCCTCCTGTATCATCTCATGATCTTGCTACACTGAGATAATTTATATTACATTTTACTTTACAAAATGGGATTTACTATACCTCTGGAGATAATATTCAATATATTTAACAACTCCTGTGATATTGGTCAACCAAAATGACCACCAGTGCAGCACTGTCCTGTGGGGAAGAATATTATATCTACTCACATGCTTTTTGTAACCCCATTTTTCTTCAATAATAGATCATGTGTATGTTTTCAGGTCAATAAACAGAATTGCATGGTTATTAATGGTAACACACTATGCCATTGCATGGTGCATCATATTTTATTTAACATTTAGGTTATTTCCATTTTGCCTATTGTATACGACGTATTAATTTTTCATTTATTCGGTGGTGCCTAGGCTGACTCGGTCGGGGTAGCATGCAACTCTTGATCTCTGGGTTGTGAGTCCGAGCCCCATGTTTGGTGTAGAGATTAGTTAAAAATAAAATCTTTAAATCAGATCAAATCCATGTTCACTGATAACTTGTTGAGGAATTAAAAAACAGACTAAAATGTAACAAATCATGTTTGTGTTTAATGGATAACATATCATTACTAAATTGCAATATAGCCATTTGGCTTTTATAAATAGAAACCAAGTAGTACTGGAATGTTCTATTTCCATCTAAAATTCTTTCCATGAATATTTAAAATTGCATATAAAAATGAAACTGATTTCTCCTTTCCTTAGTGGTTTTCTTTCCTTTTGCCTTTACTTAAGTCTTTAAATTTAAGCATCAGCCTAAAAATGTTAAAGGCTCTTAAATAATGTAGTAGCTGCATCTAAATGAAGAATATCTGAAAGATAAACCAAATGTACCATTTGAGAAACGTAGCCATATAAAATAAATGTGCTTGTTGCCAATTTGTCTTTCTTATGCCTCAAGAGCTCTGATCTCAGTTTTAATGCACAGCTGGAACTAAGAGCAGATGAAGTGTGAGATGGGATAACTTCTCTTCCATGACAGGCTCTGTCCTGGGTCTTTCTCACCCCGATCAGGGGATCAAACATTTCCCAGATCACTCAACAAAGTCTCAGATGGCAAATCAACACAGAATTTGTAAAGAGACTTTGCTCAAAGAAGTATACCTTTCTTGCTTACTTGTTTCTTTTTTAATGCCTTGTTGTCTACCCATCCTACCTGTAATGTCAAGATCCAGAAGTTGAGAAGTATTTTAAAATTTGTAAGCATACTTCTCATACCTAAATCACTTTTTAAAGGTTTCCACAGATTTTTTTAAAGTGTAGCTACTTAACACTTTCCTATTTATAAAAGCAATTCATATATAGAGAAAGAGAGGGAGAGGGAGAGGGAGAGAGCACACATGCGTGCAAGAGATAGGCATAAAGTAGAAAAAGATAAAAGAGACTAACCATGTATCTACCCTCCAAAGCTATTAATATTTGTTGAATTTTTTCCAGTTCTTTTCATTTATGTTCTCACCAATATGAATGCCAATATTGTATGTACACGTTTCTTCCACAAAACACTTGTTTATGCTATTCAAAACTTAACAAGCACCATTTTAAGGGTTGTGTACTATATGGCCTGATGCTTCTCTAGAGCTCACTTATATCCCTGTTTAGATTGTTCCCTTTTTTGCTCTTATAAACAATATTGTGATGTATATTTGGCTTCTAATGCTCCATTTCAACTGTTTTGTTTTGCTTTTTTTTTTTTTGTTGTTTTGTTTTTTAAGAAGGGAACATGGAAGGAGTATCATGGAGGGAACATGGAAGGAGTATCATATGTCAGTAGATATTCTTAATGCTAAACCAGTTCTGTTTGTTTTATGTTTGGGAAAACATTGGTATCATCCTTCTAAAACTGCAAAGGCTAGTAAGGCAGTAAGCCGTACAGACCACAGGAAAAAAGATATTAAGTAATTTATTAGGTTCAAATCTTTTTAGTAGATTTTTTTTTGAAGCTTTGTTAAGAAAACATGAAGAATGATAAATTCCAGTAGGAAGTGCTAGAGTTGGTTTATTAGGGCTAACTGTGAGCGAAAAGTTTGAGGTGTTAATGCCCTCCGTGATGTGTCTTCGGAGTCAAGGTTAGAGAAGGGGCGGGATCACCACTGCTGTGTGATGGCTGCTGGTTCTGGCTCAATCAGTCCTAGGACAGCGGCCTCCACGTTTACATAGTTTGGCTCTTTGTATCTGGGGCTTGTACACTGGTCCTCCCTCGTCTGATCCATTACTGCACACTGAAGACGGCGTGGCCTGTGCTGCTGCTGATCTGATTATGCAGCCTGTATGGCATCAGTGCCAAATTAGCTATTTCAATTCTCAACTAGCTATTCATTTTACAAAAGGCAAATCAGTATATATTCAAAATATAGATTGACATTTTGCTGGTCATATCTGCTCAGAGTTTATGCTAGGTGACTTCTTACAAATTGTACTGGATTGTACATCCAGACCTGCTCTTCGTTTTTCACTACCCTTCCCTGTGTTGATGGTCAAGAAGGCTGATCAGTATGGTCGGCATCCATGACCTCTGACTTCCAGTTGAGGGGATTAAAGGAAGTCATGTGCCACACACCCAAGGGTTGGAGAAGAGTGAGGTCAGTGTATTTCCATGGTTCCTTTTCCTGCCACATCAGCATCCCTTAAATAAAGGGCCAAAGTCCCTGCCACTCAGCATTCTCCATACACTTACACTCTCTGTATAAAACAGACACATCCTCCACTTCCTTACCTTCTCAGATGTATGGTGGTAAAGGCTCCCTGTTCTTGCTATCTCTGGGATACAGCTCGATCCCTTTTCTCGTTGGTGTCTCTAAACCCTGCTCACACCTTTTTTAAAGCAGTTCCATTATTAAGCAGTTATTGATTACTGTTTTAGACCATCTGGGCTGCTATAACAAAAATATCACAAACTAGGTGGCTTATAAATAGCAAACACTGATCTCTCACAGTTCTAGAGGCTGGAAAGTCTCAGATCATGGCACTGGGAAGATAAGATCCTGGCTCATGGCATGGGCCAACTTATCTACTGACGCTGTTTCTCACTGTAACCTCACGCGGTGGAAGAGGGTAGGGATGGGCTGGCTTTCTGGGGTTTCTTTTATTAAAAGGCACTAATCCCAATCATGAGGGCTCTACCATCATGACCTATCACCTTCCAAAGGCTCCACCTCTTAATGCTATTACATTGTGAATTAGGGTTTCAACATACGAGTTTGGTGGTGGGGTGCAGTGCAGGAGGCACAAACTCCAGACCATACCAATCACCATGTGTCTCGTACTGGGATAGCACCTAATATTAGTAGCTTTGAATCCAAAGAAATATGTGTTTGGTAGAAGAAACTTATAGGCATAATTATTCTACCTGTCCTATTATATCTCTCACCTTAATATTAAATTTCAAAAATTGCATGAGTTGACTGTGTTATCATTTTTTCCTTCTATCAGAAAGAGCTTATGTTAACCCTATGCCCTCAGATATCACTACTTCCAAATACACTGCATTTTCATATTGCTTCAAAGTTTAAGACCTAACACAACAGTTTATAACTTCAAAGAGTACAAAAAAAGGACCTCTGGCCCTCCTTATTCTGGGGTTATACCTTAGTAATCTTGCACTCTTTTTTACATCTTACACAAAGGCTTTCTAATAAATAATAAGCAAATGTTTTACATTATGTTAGTGACATGAACCAGATACAGTCTGGAAAGACAAAGGCTTTTCTGGTTGCTGCCGCAAAGTGTGGCTTATTTGACAAAAACAAAGAAAAACATGTCAAAATTAAAATTATTATTTGGGTAGACATTATCCAAAATTAAATTGGTTAATTCTACAAAACTCCATCCTGTATACCTACTCATTAAATTACATGGAATACACCTTCCACCTTGCCCATACGGGCAGGCACACCAGACGGTTACACGGTCCATAACCAGATATTCTACAGGGACATCTATAGGATTTTCAGTGGTTCAAATGGGTCAGCTTTTTAAGATTTATTTATTTATTTGAGAGACAGAAAGAGAGAGCATGAGAGGAAGAGGGAGACAGAATCTGAAGCAGACTCCCCACTAAGCACAGAGCCCGATGTGGGGCTAGATCCCACAACCATGAGATCATGACCTGAACCGAAATCAAGAGTTGGATGCTTAACTGACTGAGCCACCCAGGCGCCTCTCAAATGGGTCAATTTTAATATTTTATTATTAAAGTTATTTTAAACTGTTATTTTAAAGTTTACCAAATCCAAATATTTTTCCAATATGATATGGAGCTCTGGGGTCACAATCCAGCAAGTAAGAGACATGTTTGATCTGACAGGTACAAAGATATTTTGCAGGAAACATCCTAGCTTTGCCTACAAATACTTTTCCACAGGGAGACGGGAGTATCTTTTCTCTAAGTTTTTCAATATTCGAAATAAAATATCTTACCCTGCCACCCTGATCATCTGGTTTTTAAAACATAGGGATGCTGACTCAGTCAGTAATAAAAAAATTAGCATTTTAGGCCCGCATTAAACATATTCTTGAATCATCTACCATCCTTTTATCAAATGCTGATGCAGAAAAAAGTGATTATTTTCCCCTTCAGTTGCCTGTACATTTTACACGACAGCCTGTGGCAGACTGGGTGACTGGACGGCACTGGCTCAGCCCAGCTCTGGAGCTGAGTTCACAAGGTATGCTGTTATGGGAGGCCTCCAACCTTTCCTTTTAAGATTTTATTCATTTATTTGAGAGACAAACAGAGGGAGAGCAAGTGCATGAGCAAGGAGAGGGGCAGAGGGAGAAGCAGGCTCCTCGCTGAGCAGGGAGCACAATGCAGGGCTCAGGGCTCAATCCCAAGACCCTGAGATCATGACCTGAGTCGAAGGCAGATGCTTAATTGGATGAGCCACCCAGGCACCCCTAAGCCCTCAACTTTTATGGAGAATCTTTACAATAAGTAACACTAGACAGTTTCTTCATCTGTTGTAAACCTCTTTACCTTTTTAGAGAAAATATACTTTACCCAGTTCTCTGAATAATGTATTATGTTTACTCTTTCTTTATGATTCGTTGTCAGGATGATCCTTCCTGGTGAAGTTGTAAACTCAGTATTTTGTGGTAACAAGAATTACACTAACAGTAGTTCCATCTCCCCCACACACTGATTACCAAGCAGTTCAGGGTAAATATGATGTTCAATCATTATAACTGTATCGGTCCTTGTTTGCATACTCATATTTTCCTTCCTTTCCATGCTTTTGCCTTCTATTTCTTTTAAAGTTATACATATGTGCATGTGTGTGATATTTATATATACATTACGTGTATGTGTGTAACTACATACATATGTGTGATTCCAAATATGTATATTACATATTATGCATATATGCCATCATTATATAATCAAACCATCTCAGCTCCATTTTGTTAAGAGGTAGGATGTGAACACACATGGAAATACTTTCTCAGGTTATTTTAGTCAATACCTCTTCTTCAAAATTAACTAGAGGTACTGTCAAAACAATTTATGTACAATGGACATTAAAAAATCAATTATTTTAAAATGGACTTTATTTTCCAAATTCCAAATATAAGTTTTCTAACTTTTAGAATTAATGACAAAGAAGTATTATACATAAAAAAGAAACAGTATATGTAGATTTCCAAAACATTCAAATACTGTTGTCAGAAACCTCTTGTCGTTCATTTTGCAGGTAAATGCACTGAATAGTTAATGAAAATGATCTTCTTTGCTTTGACAATGAAAGCAATCCGTCTAAGAAGGAACTGCATAAACTACAGCTAACATTTGAGTGCTTACTACGTATGTTAAGGGCTTCGCATACATTTTTCTTATTTAATTCTCAAAACAACTTTAAAACGTATTAGGTATTCACCCATATTTTTTCAGATGATGAAACAGAATTAGCAACCCTAGTAGCAGAGTATGGTCCAAGGGAGCTGCACTAAAATCTCCCTTCCCACCTGTCTTCACAGGACATGAAATTGAGCCTCCTCCCACATGGCATGGGGGGGGAGGTGTCAAAGTTCTCTCCCCTTGGATCCAGTAGGCCAGTGACTGAGTGATTTCCAAGGTTAGATCATGAAAGTCGATACTGGCTTCATCCTGGTCCCCTTGGGATGCTGACTACAGAGAGCAAGGAAGCCCAAGCAGCCAGTGTAGAGGCTACAAGTGGAGGGTGACAGCTGACAACCACACATGGAGTTTCAGCTGACAGCTACAGTCATCCACTGGACACGTGAACGAGACAGTCTCGGAGACCACTCCCGCCCCAAAGACCATCTAACTGCAACTACATGGGAGACCCCGAGCGAGAATCACCTACCTAGCTGAGCTCAGCCATTTCTAGAACCATGGCAGGTGATGTAAAATGCTGTTAGATTTGGGGGTGCATTTTTACACAGCAATAGATCACCAGCCACGGAGCAAGGTCACACAGCTAGCGAGCAGAGCCTGACACGGCATGCGAACACATGGCGATCCTACTTCACCATCTCGTCTATGCTTTTAACCGCTGCACCGTACTGTGCCCTGCTGATGGCCTTCTGTAAACTGTAGAGATGTACACAGCCTTCTTTATATAGATGCTAGGAATAATGTGTGTGTGCATGTGTGCACGTGTGTGTAGAGTGGTAATAGTACTAGAGGCAGGATCAGCAGCAGCAATAATAGCTTCTTAGTAGCACCGGTAATAGTAACAGTAGTAATCTCTGGATAGCACTAGAGTGAATATTATTTTTAAAGAATGCTAGATACAGGAAAACAGGTCACAGAGTAGTTTAACTTTTAGGATCTTTGGAGAAATATTTATATTCTTAATGCATTTTCCCAGTACTGTAAATTCTAGAAGTTACAAAGACTACATTATGCAGTAGATGAAAACCTTATTAAAAGTTGTTACTGAATAGTTTGTTCTTAATGCAAAAGGTCCTGCTTTACAATTGCTCTGCAATTCATTAATTTTCATTTTATTCCCTTCAAGGGCATTTAGGGTCTGGGATACACAGTTGTAAAACATAGCTCTCGCTAGAATTCATAATTTACTGGGTCTTAATATTCCATTTGAAGAGGCTCTTGGAATATGATGAGGTCAGAAGAGAAGAATAAAAAAAAAACCATTTGGCATGCTTAATAATAGACTATTTATCCATGGCATAATCTGAAATCTTTTCAAGCACGGCTGAAGGTGACCTATATCTCCAACTTATTCACACTGGATTGGTCACTTTATAAGAATTGGAGGGGGGTTATATACATCTCATTAATTTTCTAGCTCAACAATATTTAACTTTGATTGCTTATTATTAGAGTGACTGCACAACTAATCATACAAACTCAAACACTTTTCGACAATAAAAGGGGGGCACTGTTAAAATTACGCTAGGCTATCAGGTGTAAACCAGAACTGAGCAGGCAAGCCAAGATGTAGGGCCAGCTCCCAGGGAGGGCCCTGGGGGAAAACAGAGATAAAGAAGGCACTGCCCACACACAGTGCCTAATCTCCCTCCTCTTCCTGTGTTGTAACTGAGAACTAACAAAAAACATAGACAGAAAAAACGCCAGTGGGAGAAGTCAGGTACAAGTCCAGAAGGATGATCTGTGAAGAGGTCCTATTTGTCCAGGCAGTCCTGAGTCTTCCTCTTTGCTTTTCTCCTTCTTATCTGGCCAGATGTTAATTAATCCATGTCTCTGAGGAATAACAATGATCCTATCAACACTTCCATTTTTTTTAATCTTGGAAAATTGGGATAATATGAGAAATTCTATGAGCTGTGTAGAAATGAGGGTCAGGAACTAGAATCTAGTGTTTGAGATCAAAGAATTCTGGATCTCCAGTGTTTGCAGGATGTTGGGACCATGGTTATTGGAATTGCATTGGAATTCCAATGGAAATCAACTCACACTTTCTAAGTTTCAGAAGACACTGAAAAGCATAATACATTTAGGTTAACAGAATGGGTTCAATGGATTCTATTCCTAAAAAGCCAAATTAAATTTTAGACATATGAGAGTATTCAATCATAGGGTCTGATAAATTATGTATTGAATTTTCTTGTTTACTGCATATTTTTATATTTTCCAAACCAATTTAAAAGTGTTAACAAATAAACATAATAGTATTTTTTATAAAACAACATAAACTAGTAGATTTAAAGATCAAGTGACCCTATCAGGCACACAAATTTCACTTCCAATTCTTTTTTTTTTTTTTAAGATTGTATTTATTTATTTGACAGAGAAAGAGAAAGGGAGAACATGAGCAGGGGGAGAGGCAGAGGGAGAGGGAGAAACAGACTCCTTGCTGAGGACAGAGCTGGACATGGGGCTCGATTCCAGGACCCTGAGATCATGACCTGAGCCAAAGGCAGACACTTAACTGAATGAGCCACCCAGGTGCCCTGTTACTTCCAATTCTAATCTGTGTTGAATCAGAGCATTTCACAGCTGAGAGGAATCACAGAGCAATTTAATCAAACTTCTGATGTGGACAACGGCTGAGTCAGACTGCTTACAGGACTTGCCCAAGGTAAAGTTATTCATGGGAAAAGCTGGCTGCTGACATAGAAGGATCTAAAAAAATCCCTTTTCATGTCTTTGAGAACACTGTCATTGTCTTTGGGGGAATCTGGACAGGGCAAAGCTGAGGAGGAAGTCCACCATCCCCAGAGGATGTGATCTCCTATTAGCTTAGCTCTTGCAGAACAGAGTGAAGGAAGAAAAAGAACAAAATAAGGACATGCCTATTGAGCTCCCATTAAAATAAATAAATCTTTTAAGAAGGCAGTTAAGGATTATCCAACAGTTTGGTACTCTTTTCCCCAGCACCACATTCTTCTAGGAAAAGATGCACAATAAGAATTATTGATCATTAAAATATACTGCAAAGCTATACTAATCAAAACAGTATGGTACTAGCCAAAAGCAGATACACAGATTAACAGAACAGAACAGAGATCCTAGAACTAAAGCTACAATTACATAGTCAATTTATCTATGACAGAGAGGCAAGAATACACAATGGGGAAAAGAGAGTCTGTTCAACAAATGACGTTGGGAAAACTGGACAGCAACATGTGGAAGAATGAAACTGGAGCACTTTCTTACACAAAAATAAACTCAAAATAGATTAAAGACCTTAATGTAAGACCGGAAACCTTAAACTACTAGAGGAAAACATAGGCAACAATCTCTTTGACATCGGCCATAGAAACATTTTTCTAGAAACATTTTCCTGAGGCAAGGAAAACCAAAGCAATAATAAACTATTAGGATGATACCAAAATAAAAAGTTCTTGCACAGTGAAGGAAACCATCAACAAAACAAAAATGCAACCTACTGAATGGGAGAAGATATTTACAGTGATATAGCTGATACAGAGTTAACATCCAAAATATATGAAGAACTCACATAAGTCAACACCAGAAAAACAAATAATCCAATTAAAAATGGGAAGAGGATCTGAAGAGACATTTTTTTCCAAGAAGACATCCAGAAGGCCAACAAACACATTAAAAGATTCTCAACATTACTAGTAATCAGGGAAATGCAAATCAAAACTACAGTGCAATATCACCTCATACCTGTCACAAGGGCTAAAATGAAAGACACAAGAAATATCAAATGTTGGCGAGGATGTGGAGAAAAAGGAACCCTCTTGCCCTGTTGGTTGGAACTCAAACTGGTGCAGCCACTATGGAAAACAGTATGGAGGTTCCACAAAAATTAAAAATAGAATTACCATGTGATCCAGTAATTTCACTACTGGGTATTTACCCAAAGAAAATTAAACACTAATTTGAAAAGACATATGCTCTCCTATGTTTATTGCAGCATTGTTTACAACAGTCAAGATATGGCAGCAGCCCAAGTGTCTGCTGGTAGATGACTGGATAAAGATGCAGTATATGTGTGTGTGTGTGTGTGTGTGTGTGTGTGTGTCTATATATATATGGTATATATATATGATATATATATATAGACACACACATATACATGATATATATATATGAAAGAAGAGGTGTTGGGGTTAAGGTTTTGTATGTAGAGACAAGAGTGAAATCTAAAAGAGTTAAGGACTTTTCTTGGGAATACCCATTCTTCACCCCTTTTTTAGTTCACGTATCTGAATGCTCACTTCTTTGACTTTACCAATGAGAAACCATGCTGTTAAGAAAGGAGGGTTGAAAAGAATCCATTAAAACACAGAGGTGGAATGCTAAATCTGGATTTGCCGTGGAATAACCTGGAAGGCTAAAGAAGCCCAAAATGAAATTCAAATTTGTAGGGTTTTTTAATAAATAAGCAGCCTACACAGTCTGACTCCTTGCTTGCTTTTAGAGTTTTCCATAAGTCATGGAGGGCAGTGGTATATTTTTTTGAGGATTTAGGATGGTTGATTATGAAAAAGCCCAAAATGTAAGGAAAGGTCAAACCTTTTGGTTAATAACAGATGAAACCACACGCACACTGAAACGGAGGATTTCTGATTCCAATTTCTTTATAAGACCAGCTTTATAACAAATGCACATTTTTCAGCATATTTTGAGTCTGTGAGATGTTTGTACTTTTTGATATCAAAAGTTAAACTTACAGAAGATATGCGGAAATTGAGAGCCCCCTTGAAGTGATTTTGGTGACTGCTGCAAGATAGCAAAGAAATTGCACTGTTCAAACCCCATAGCTGTATGGGGACACGGTCCTTTATCACCAGTATTACACAGTGCATCCGAATGCATCATGCTATGTTAAGAGGGCATCCTAAAATGCTATGCACACATGCTGTAGGTATATTTGGAGATTTCTGTCAAAACAAACCATTTCATGTTCCCCTATCATATTATACTTATTAAGCTTCCCACGAGTTATGCTGTCAGTTTTGAGGGACAGTCTTGAAATTTTAAACAGAAATGATGTACTTTGGGAGCATTGATTAGAGAAAGAGTATTTACAGTTTAATGCCAGTTATATGACTGACTTTGTTGTGGGTAGTTAATTTGGTTATTAAAGATTTTAAATAGTATCAATGAGAAAGGCTTGTGTCCAAGAGTCTATAATGGCAGAAAACTTCAGTTCAATTTATTAAAACAAAAATGTATTGACTTAAAAATAAATAAAAGTACTCAAGAACTTTAATCTACTATTCAGAGTAAATAAAAACTGTTTGAAATATAATACTATCTAAATATAACAACTTGTCAACTATTAATTAAATTGTTTTAAAACATATAATTTTTGTTTTGGCAATAAGAACAATCTTACAAGGCCTACTTAATTGCAGACTTAACTAATTCAGCTTTTGTAAGAAGTTTAGATAAAGTAGGACCAGGTTTATGTTCCTTTAGCTTATTAATATAATTTTTTAAGAATATAATATTAATAAAATAACTTAGGAAAAGTTGAGTATGTTTAAAGCTATACTTAAGAAACTTTTCCATAGGATGATTATGATAATTATAATCTCGTTAAAATATACTGCAGAAACATTTCTCTAGAAGACAATAATTACGGTAATTATAAAAACCGTTACACATATTACAGAAGACCCCTAAGAAATTCTATTTGCTCACAACTGTCGGTCAGCAGTATGCGATAAGATACGCTGGATTCACATAAAATGCTATTTTTGTTAAAATGTTCTAGAATTCTGACTTACAGGCAGAAGTAGTAGATATAATTCAAGAGCTCCAGATACACTTCTGTGAAAGTTCAACGAAAATACCGTCTCCTATTTTGTAGAGTAGAATCTGCCATATATCTGTCTTCCAAACATCAGAAAGGAAGGGAAGGAGCCAGGGGAGAGGAGGCCAGAGGAGGCCTGCACACGGATCGGACAGGAGGAAGGACCTGTGTGTGTGATGGGTGCAGGGGTACCCGAGACCCCAAGGAAGCAGACGAGATAGAGCTGGGGACCAAGAACCAGAGCAGGTCTCCAAGAAGCAAGCTGAGTAGAGCCCAAATGTCAGTTTCATGGAGGGGTCAGGTCTCGGGGGTCTGCCGGCAGCCACTGTCCTGTCCTCAGGTATTTTCTGCAGCACTCCGGCTTCAGGCAGACTGGACACAGCTTCATGGTCAGATGAGTGTAAGTGCTTCTGCTTCTGTTTGGCCAATCTTCCTTAGATCATTCTGCAGGACCAGAATCCAAACCAGAAGTGCACAGGCAAATGCTGACCTGGGAGCCCGGGGAGTATGAGACCTGCAACTGCAAAGTAGCAGGTGGGTCTGTAAACTCCACAGCAGAAGGAACCCCATGACTTAACACAGAATAAAAGAGGCCTCTGGTCTCGGGTCAGCACATGTGCCACCCCATCATGCAGGCTCACCTAACTGCTTACTTTGTAGAAATGGAAATTCTAGGTCTCAATTTAAAACTGAAAACATTTTAACTCACAAAAAGAAAACCATAATTATTTGATTAGGTGATTTCAGCTTTATTAGAAAATAATGCCAGTGTTAAATACTTGGTTTTTTTTTTTTAATCTTCACCTTTTATTGAGCTTTGTAATATGATTCTTATCAAAGTTTAATTTATTCTAATGATCAAAACCTTAACGTGAATTTTAGAAATTGCCAGAAATAGGTCAATAATTTTGAAACCATCTAAATAAAGAGCTTTCAGATGAGAGGGACAGCGTGGGCTTTATTTCTTGAGCCCCGTTACGAGTGTACTGGGAAGATAAGTGATTTCAATAGAAACAGAATTAATCACTGTCACGTTTCCTCACCTAGCCTGCAACTCGTGATGAGAGTTCTCTTTTTATTTTATAATAATTTTTTATTATGTTATGTTAGACACCATACAGTATATCTTTAGTTTTTGATATAGTGTTCCATGATTCATTATTTGCGTATAGCACCCAGTGCTCCATGCAATACGTGCCCTCCTTAATACCCATCACCGGCCTATCTCAGTCCCCCAGCCCCCTTCCCTCTGAGGCCCTCACTTTGTTTCCCAGAGTCCATAGTCTCTCGTGGTTCATTCTCCTTTTGTTTACCCCCCCTTCATTCTTCCCTTCCTTCTCCTACCGATCTTCCTGCTATTTCTTATGTTCCATAAATGAGTGAAGCCATATGATAATTGTCTTTCTCTGCTTGACTTATTTCACTTAGCATAATCTCCTCCAGTCCCGTCCGTGTTGCTGCAAATGTTGGGTAATCGTTCTTTCTGATGGCTGAGTAATATTCCATTGTATATATGGACCACATCTTCTTCATCCATTCGTCTGTTGAAGGGCATCTTGGCTCCTTCCACAATTTAGCTATTGTGGACCAGGAGCACAGTAGAGCAGATCAACAGAACTAGAAGCTGGTTCTTTGAAAGAATAAATAAGATCGATGAGCCACTGGCCAGACTTATTCAAAAGAATAGGAAAGGACCCAAATTAATAAAATTATGAATGAAAGGGGAGAGATCACAACTAACACCAATGAAATAGGAAGGATCATAAGAAATTTTTATCAACAGCTTTATGCCAATAAATTAAACAACCTGGATAAAATGGATGCCTTCCTGGAAACCTATAAACTACCAAGACTGAAACAGGAAGAAACTGATTATTAAAACAGACCAATTAATTATGAAGAGATTGAAGCAGTGATCAAAAACCTCCCCCAAAACAAGAGTCCAGGGTCTGACGGATTCCCTGGGGAATTCTACCAAACATTCAAAGAAAAAATAATACCTATTCTCCTGAAGCTGTTTCAAAAAAATAGAAACAGAAGGAAAACTACCAAACTCATTCTATGAGGCCAGTATTACCTTGATCCCCAAACCAGGCAAAGACCCCATCAAAAAGGAGAATCGCAGACCGATATCCCTGATGAATATGGACGCCAAAATTCTCAACAAGATCCTAGCTAATAGGATCCAACAGTACATTAAAAGGATTATCCATCATGACCAAGTGGGATTCATCCCTGGGATGCAAGGGTGGTTCAACATTCGCAAATCAATCAGTGTTATGGATCACATCAACAAGAAAAGAGTCAAGAACCATATGATCCTCTCAATGGATGCAGAAAAAGCATTTGACAAAATACAGCATCCTTTCCTGATTAAAACCCTTCAGAGTGTAGGGATAGGGGGTACATTCCTCAATTTCATAAAAACCATCTATGAAAAGCCTACAGCGAATATCATTCTCAATGGGGAAAAGCTGAAAGCCTTTCCCTTAAGATCAGGAACACGACAAGGATGCCCACTCTTGCCATTATTATTCAACATAGTACTAGAAGTCCTTGCAACAGCAATCAGACAACAAAAAGGGATAAAATGTATGTATCCAAATCGGCAAAGAAGAAGTCAAACTGTTTCTCTTCACAAATGACATGATACTCTATATGGAAAACCCAAAAGACTCCATCCCCAAATTACTAGAACTCATACAACAATTCAGTAATGTGGCAGGATACAAAATCAATGCTCAGAAATCAGTTGCATTTCTATACACGAACAATGAGACTGAAGAAAGAGAAATTAGGGAATCCATTCCATTTACAATAGCACCAAAAATCATATGTTAACTCGGAATTAACTAGAGAGATAAAGGATCTATATTCTAGAAACTACAGATCACTCTTGAAAGACATTGAAGAAGACACAAAAAGATGGAAAAATATTCCATGCTCATGGATCGGAAGAATAAACATAGTTAAAATGTCTATGCTACCCAGAGCAGTCTACATTCTTAATGCCATCCCGATCAAAATACCAATGACATTTTTCAAAGAGCTGGAACAAACAGCCCTTAAATTTGTGTGGAACCAGAAAAGGCCCCGAATCGCCAAGGAATTGTTGAAAAGGAAAAACAAAGCTGGGGGCATCACGTTGCCAGATTTCAAGCTATACTACAAAGCTGTGATCACAAAGACAGCATGATACTGGCACAAAAACAGACACATAGACCAATGAACAGAATAGAGAACCCAGAAATAGACCCTTGGCTCTTTGGGTAACTAATATTTGATAAAGCAGGAGAAAACATCCAGTGGAAAAAAGACAGTCTCTTCATGTGCTAGCATGGAAATTTGCTATATTCTCGACTTAATTAAAAGACAATAATGATAAATATCCTACTAGAACATAAGAAAAAAGAAAATTCAGGAATTTGAAAAATCTCTTCATACTGGGAGAATCTATTTTGTGATAGTACAGAACGCACTCATTATTCCTGACTAAGTTCCATGGGGTGCCACCTCTCTCTTCCCTGCTGATTTCCGGACTTAGTGTCCCTGTGTCGTGGACTAATCTTACCTTCAGCAGGTGGCCTTCCTGTGCTACCTGAGAAGATAAAGGACATCTGTAAGCATATCCTTTAAGTACTCCCCAAACCTTGAATCTACGCTGTGCTCTTTATCCTTTGTTCAATAATGGAAGGACTAGGTGCATTTCCTTCTCTCTAATGAGCATGACTCTGGCTGCGGTCTTGGATCCAGCATGTGAAGATCTGGTGTGGTCTTAAGGTGTCTGTGGGAACATCGTTGCTAGTAGGAAGCACTAACTTTAACTCTGTCACCTGACATCCTTCTGCTACTTCCAGAGTACTATGCAGATACTGTTTGGAGCATGGATTATCAGACATATAAAACATAGAATAAAAGTGATCACTCTGAGAAGTAATAGACACACACACAATGTACTCATCTTTGTATATCACTTAGGACTGTTTCTCCAAGTGTGATGTTCAGATCATCTACATCAGAATACCCTAATGTGCTTGTTAAAAGAGAATATGCCTGGGCTATACACCACACCTTCTGAATATGAACCTTCCAGTGTGGGACTCACAAGCTCCCTAAGTGATTATCATGGGAAATCAAGTCTGGGTGTCACTGACTTAATATCATTGCAGAGACAGTATTAGCAATGAGTGCTCTGAAGCTGAAGCCTTAGGTAAAGAAAAGTGCTGGTAATTTGAAGGAGGAACATCAGTCAACGGAGGGAGACAGAGTCAACAGTGGGCGGACAGCCTGATGGGGAGGATTGGAACCCCACCATCAGCTGGTCTATGCTCTTCATATCACTGGTTCTCCCATGGTTATTCCCAGTTCAATGGCTAAACGCTTTGGATCAGCCACCAGCAAATTTAACATCCCCACAGGAAGATTTCTCACTGAAGTTAAGTGAGGTGGTCCCAATGTTACCTCTTCCCTCTACTGCTCACAGATAAAGGAGTTGAAAAGAGCAAGTCAGGGGCGCCTGGATGGCACAGCGGTTAAGCGTCTGCCTTCACGCTCGGGGCGTGATCCCGGCGTTATGGGATCGAGCCCCACATCAGGCTCCTCCGCTATGAGCCTGCTTCTTCCTCTCCCACTCCCCCTGCTTGTGTTCCCTCTCTCGCTGGCTGTCTCTATCTCTGTCAAATAAATAAATAAAATCTTAAAAAAAAAAAAAAGAAAAAAGAAAAGAGCAAGTCACCAACCAGTACTTCCTCCCTCCTCTCCTCCCTCTCTCTTATTCTGGGTCTGGTGAAAGGGGAGGGGGAGGGGAACACAATAAAATCACTCCTTCAAGAATCCCCTGCCGTCAGGACTAAGGACTTTCCTTCTCTACCACCAGCCTAGAGGCTTTAACTCTTTACTATTAAGAAAAGCCAAGGAAACAATTACTGAACTGAAATTCTGTTAATTCACAACACATTTTTGTTATCACTTTACCCTCTTCTCCAAGATATTAAAAATGTCCTTCTTTTATTGGCTCTGTATCTTCCACCCTCAAATTCAAAGCCCCTTTCTTCTTTTTTTTTTTTTAAAGATTTTATTTATTTATTAGACAGAGAGAGAGACAGCCAGCGAGAGAGGGAACACAAGCAGGGGGAGTGGGAGAGGAAGAAGCAGGCTCCCAGCAGAGGAGCCCGATGTGGGACTCGATCCCAGAACACCGGGATCACGCCCTGAGCCGAAGGCAGACGCTTAACGACTGCGCCACCCAGGCGCCCCAAAGCCCCTTTCTTCTTAATAAACTGTTTATACTTTTCCCTTTTAACCTAATCAATCATTGTCTTATTTTTCTTCTTTCTTTCATTACTAAATTTCTCAAATGACTAGGGTTTATCTGCTGGATTCGGTTTCTGGCAGCCCACTTCATTCCTAGCCCCCACATTGACTGACACTGTTCTCAATATCACCAATGGTCTCTGCTCTTTTAAATCAAATGACTTATATTTTTCTCCATGCTGGTTGAAAACTATAAAAGAATAATATCATTTAAATGTATCACCTGGGAATCCAAATGGCTAAACTGTTAATTAATCCCAAGTTTTAGTATAATAATCAGTTAATAAAAGCCCATGGCTTTACAGATATTTACTTAGATGTTCATGGTTACATTTCATTTCCATTTGGGTCTGCCCACTGTTGCATTCATAAAATTATTTCTTAATTATTATAATAGAGGATGAGAATGGAAAATCATAGCATAGTATAATTTAAATAAATATCACATCACATACAGCTGTGTTTTAATGGATTTGGACCTTTGTTCAATTTATAATATAGTGCTCTACAAATACATTAGTAAAGGCTATGTCATGCAATAGATGTATCCCTCATGCATAAATAAAATTTTACACATCTGATCATAGGATATTTTTTACTCATGACTAAAATTTTCTACTTAAACGTGGGCGATGTAATTACTCTTTTGTTTTGCTCAAATTTCTAAATAATTAAGTATAATGTTAAAAAATAAAATTAAATAAAGTATTAAAGTAAATTATTAAATATATTTTTCTTTTTCTTTTAAAGATTTCATTTATTTATTTTAGGAAGAGAGAGCATGTGAGTAGGGAGAGGAAGAGAGAGCATGTGAGTAGGGAGAGGAGCAGAAAGGGAGGGAGGAACAGAATAGAGAGCCCAGAAATGGACCCTCGGCTCTTTGGGCAACTAATATTTGATAAAGCAGGAAAAAACATCCGGTGGGAAAAAGACAGTCTCTTCAATAAATGGTGCTGGGAAAATTGGACAGCTACATGCAAGAGAATGAAACTTGACCACTATCTCACACCATACACAAAAATAAACTCCAAATGGATGAAAGACCTCGATGTGAGACAGGAATCCATCAAAATTCTAGAGGAGAACATACGCAACAACCTCTACGACATCGGCCAAAGCAACCTTTTTCATGACACATCCCCAAAGGCAAGAGAAACAAAAGATAAAATGAACTTATGGGACTTCATCAAGATTAAAAGTTTCTGCACAGCCAAGGAAACAGTCAGAAAAACTAAGAGGCAGCCCACGGAATGGGAGAAGATATTTGCAAATGACACTACAGATAAAGGACTGGTATCCAAGATCTACAAAGAACTTCTCAAACTCAATACACGAGAAACAAATAAACAAATCAAAAAATGGGCAGAAGATATGAACAGACACTTTTCCAATGAAGACATACAAATGGCTAACAGACACATGAAAAAATGTTCAAAATCATTAGCCATCAAGGAAATTCAAATCAAAACCACACTGAGATACCACCTTACGCCAGTTAGAATGGCAAAAATAGACAAGGCAAGAAACAACAATTGTTGGAGAGGATGTGGAGAAAGGGGATCCCTCCTACATGGTGGGTGGGAATGCAAGTTGGTACAGCCACTCTGGAAAACAGTGTGGAGTGTCCCTTAAAAAGTTAAAAATTGAGCTACCCATGATCCAGCCATTGCACTACTGGGTTTTACCTCCAAAGATACAGACGTAGTGAAAGAGAAGGGCCATATGCACCCCAATGTTCATAGCAGCAATGTCCACAACAGCTAAATTGTGGAAGGAGCCGAGGTGCCCTTCAACAGATGACTGGATTAAGAAGTTGTGGTCCATATATACAATGGAATATTACTCAGCTATCAGAAAGAACGAGTTCTCAACATTTGCTACAACATGGACAGCACTGGAGGAGATAATGCTAAGTGAAATAAGTCAAGCAGAGAAAGACAACTATCATATGATTTCTCTCATCTATGGAACATAAGAACTAGGATGATCGGTAGGGGAAGAAAGGGATAAAGAAAGGGGGGGTAATCAGAAGGGGGAATGAAACATGAGAGACTATGGACTATGAGAAAAAAACTGAGGACTTCAGAGGGGAGGGGGGTGGGGGAATGGGATAGACCGGTGATGGGTAGTAAGGAGGGCACGTATTGCATGGTGCACTGGGTGTTATACGCAACTAATGAATCATCAAGCCTTACATCGGAAACCGGGGATGTACTGTACGGTGACTAACATAATATAATAAAAAATCATTAAAATAAAATAAAATAAAATAAAATATTAGAAAAAAAAAAAGAAAGGGAGGGAGGGAAAGAAAGAATCTCAAGCCGACTCCCCGCTGAGCACAGAGCTCAACACAGGCTCCATCTCAAAACCCTGAGATCATGACCTGAGGTGAATCCAAGAGTTGGCTGCTTAACTAACTGAGCCACCCAGGTGCCCCTAAATAAATTATAAAGGATATGGAATAAGGAATAATATGTTTCAGCTCTTTGGGATTTTCAATTTCTTATTCACATTTCTAGAATGTTAGGTTCACTTTCCACTTTATAACAAAATATAAATAATTGGAAATCTTAATTATCTCCTTATCTTATCCATATATTGATCAGAAAACTCATGAACCAAATGCACTATACTAATGAAAACTATATTTACTAGGGTGATGTTAAAATTTATTGGAAACTATTTGCAGGCTGACATTTAAACAGTCAGCCCGAATAGGTTTTCTCTTTGTTAGTACATCAACCTGCTGGAGGCATGCTCCAGGCCTGGATGTCTGTTTGAACCCACAGGGAACTGAACTTATCGGCTCATGCCACACAGCACGGTGGCTAGAAAAGGTCTTTATGTAGCAGGACAGTGATACTCATATCTGAACGTTTCTTTAAATAACTCTTTATGTTTCCCTGCATATATCTAGGTGAAAACCACATTTTCCCATAATTTCTCTGCTTCACTTAAGACCTTTTTTGTCTTCTTATCCTTAAAATGCTAGCATGCTTCCTACAGAGAACATTAGCATTGCTATTCCAAAACACACTTCATTAGTGGGGCCAAAGCACAGCCGCGGGCCACCGTGTCACTCTCTGTTCAGTGGTGCTGCAGTCTGTGCTGGTTTCAGCGTGGAACCATCAGGACTCTGTAGTACCTACCCCAGAGGTATGGGCAGCATGTGCGGGATAATATGGGCTCCAAAACCTCATCGTCCTTACATCCCTTCCCATTGGTCTTCCATTATATTTGCACAGATTAATTTACCATGTCAATAATTATTATATTGGATAACTGAGATATTAAAAAAAGACTGAAAGATTGAGATATGCTGGATGGATTGTGTGTGTGTGTCTGTGTGCACATATATAGCACAGAGGCATAGAAGACAGCAACTCTGGAAGCAGTGTTGGCTCTTCCACTCTTCCTCTCTCCTTTTACCTAACTATAATTTACTCTTAGCTGTTCCTCCTGGCATATCATAATATCCTATATTCCCAAGGTCATGACAATTAATTTTTATTATAATTATCCTTTACATATTGACCATATTGACAAAATCAACTAATCAACATATGAAGTAAAATATTTTGGAATAAAAAGGCATAGTAAAATGATTGTTGATGAACACTGATTCCATTAAAACAAATAATTGAGACTTAATGGACAGGAACTATATCTATCAAAAAACAAAATAAATGTAATAAATACTGATCATGTAAAAATAATAATATAACACAAAAAATTGGAAGGTGGCTGGAGAAAAGGTAAGGAATTCCATATTTTATACAACACAGAGCAGTTGGCGCCTTTCAAAATAGAAACATGTAGCTAAAACAAAAACAAAAAACAACTGTAATTACTCCAGCCTCTTAAGCTCGTTCAGTCTTTGTCTCCATATTTAAAAAGTCTTGTAGAAAATAATATCATTTATCATAAAGAAATCTATTGGAAGTTCATCAATTGCATATTTCCTTATCTTCTAAGGCATTCAGGTAGAATAATTATTAATTTCATATGTAAAAATGGCATTACTGTTTGAATTCAATTTTGTGAGATTATTTCCATTCTATTCTCCCTCTCAATATATAGATACATATATTTCATTATATTTTCAAAAATTAATTTACAAGGTTAATACTGAGTATCTTGAATAATTTAGATACTACAAAGAGATGGAAGGGCTGAGATACGGAATAGGAGTTTGAAAATATGTCTAAAAATTTATAGAAAATGTCTGTAAACCTATAGATATGTTTATAAATTGATCTGTATTTATCCAGAAATAGTTGAAATAATGCTCAGCAAATAACAACACCAGTTATTTTTTGGAAAATAACCCTGTTATAACTCAAGAATATTAAAGAGTGTCTGATACCTGTTAAGCTTTTAATAAATATTGTTGCATGAGTGATGGGAAAGAAGCACTCTGCTTAGAAATATGGGGTAAAGTAGTGAACAACTTCAGAATAAAGTTTCGATGGGGGAGTGCTAAAAAAAGGGTCTTGCTGAAAGATATGGGAATTTGATGGAAACACTATTGTTTAACCATTAAGAATATGTTCTATAATTACATAAATTTGGGAGGTGAAAAAACACTGAAAGGTGTTCTGTCAATAAAACACATGTTTGCTTTCCTGGTTTTAAGCTTTGTGCAAATGCATTCCTAAAGGCAGAGAGAACCAACTGATTTTCTTTGCGGTGTGGAAGAAAGTAACATATACTCTGAAATTCATGCGGCAGAAAGAGTGGAATGCGCAGCCACAAAAACACAGAAGGAGGGCAGATGTCAGCCACCCTAGAGTCCCAGCTGCTGCCACATCTTGCCAGGACCCTTCACTCCCAGTTTAGATAAGCTGGGGTCCGCGTGGACAAATGAACAGCAAGGGCTTGATCTTTAATGTAACCGAGCGGCTCAGTGGAAACAGACCTGCAGTAGGAGTGAGAGGACAGAGCTCTACTTGGGAGTGATCACTGCTCTTGGCTTCAGTTTGCTCATCTGCACAATGAAGGTACTAATACCTGCCCTGCGCACTTCAGAGGGGGATGGCAGAGAACAAATGAGATGAAGTGAATGTGCTCTATAAACTGTAAAGCACGACACGAGGTAAACTTATCATTATTTAAGGTCAGCCTTGATACTCTGCAGCAGGAGGAAAGTCAGAGAGAAAATGCAGCTTTACTGTGAATTATCCCCTTGTCTCTGGGAGACTCACAGAGCTTGTGTAAAGACAGTGATAGAAAGTTAATTGCCCCTGTTTTAAGTGGAGATTTTTATTTTTTTAGTGGCTTTTACTGATCTGCCTTATCCTAGCAGATACATGTCATGTTGTGGCAGCTTTCTGGCTGCTCCATCTCTGGATGCTTCACTGGCTCCCATCGCTCTGTCTTATACATTACAAGGTGATTGTTTCCGGCTCTTCCTCTTCTTTCCAAACCTGCTGTCCTTCAGTGGTCTCATCTATTTCCCTGTCTTACTCTACTCCCAGTGAATGTTTCCTACTATCCATCACACACTTTGACATGGATGTTGAACAGGCACCTCCAGCTCAGTGTAGCCAAAATGGAACTCATTATCTTCCCCTATTTCCCTTACACTATTTTCTCTTCTGATTTTTCTGTCTCAGTTAATTGCATTCATACAGTAGTCTCTGTGAATGGAGCCAATGTTGTGCGGTGTACAAGCTGCATAACCAAACATGGCGGCCCTCCCAATAGCCTGTTCCATTATTTCAATGGTCACTAACTCCTTGATTTTTCTACACCTGAATCTGTGGACAATTCTCAAATTATGAGAGCCTCCCTTAAACATTAATGCCACTTTATCATGGTTGTAACTTCAGTTGATAAGTTAGGGACAGTTTCTGAGTATGGATTGTTATATGTGTGAAAATTATAATGCAGGAGATTTATGTTTAATTTAAACATATATGTTTTAACACTTTCTACACATGTATGTGCGTGTGTTCAGTAAGGAATCTCTAAAGGTAGCCCTCAGCAATCCTCTCTCTCCATAAGCTCATGCTGCTCCTCACAACAAGAGGTAGAACTTATTTGCCCTCCCCTTGAATTGGTGTGGCTCTTGTGACTACTGTAGCCAATGGGATATTACCAAGAAATGCAACTGAAGACTTGCTAAGTCTTGAACACTGGGATTGGTTGGTCCTTTTGAAACACTTTCTTAAAACCCAGCTGCCATGTTTTAAGAAAGATACAAAGAGAAGAACTAAGGCATGTTGGTTAACGGACCCAGCCAAGATCCCAACTGACAGCTAGCAACAATTTGCTACCATGTGGATGAGCCACCTTGGACCTTCTAGCCCCGTCAAGTCACCAAATAACTATAGCCCCATCCATCATCACAGAGAGCAGAAGAATTGCCCAACTCAGCAAGTCACCACAAAAAGTCATTAACAATAATAAATGCTTCTTTTAAGTGACTAAGTTTGGGGTGGTTTGTTACCCAGTGACAGAGAAGCAAAATTGAGAGTGTGTGGGTACACATGAATGTGCATTTAGCTAATCTCTTTAAAGAGCCCAAGATAAATGCAAAGAAGACTGTTAGATAAAAGTCGTATGTATACTTTTGGTTGAAATAGTTTCCAAGATAATTCTCTGCAATATTTAGTAAAACTATCTGTTAAGGCCATGGATAAATAATAGAAAAGAAGAAAAGAAGAGAATGCCCCAGAGATGAGGAAAACAGGATCTGATCCCGAGTAGAAAATGTAGACAATGGGTCTTATAAGCTTCTGGTTATCTTGTTATATGTTATACTCATGTCCAGCTGAGTTGATAAAACTTCAAGTGAACAACACTTAAGACTGTGGAGCTTCAAGCACTTCTTCTACCTTGAAATTCCACAGGAAGAGCCCCAATGCCTGGTCACTTGTCTGTAAGGTCAGGAAACCTGCCGAGATGTAGCTTGTCATGTGTGACACTAGTCCTGCTACCAACTCTATGGGTGCTGTGAGCCAGGAGGGAGGAGTCTGCTTTTCTCTTTCCAAGTCCTCATCTCATGTGGGTTCTCCAGGTTTTATCTAGAGAGCCTTGAGACAAGTCATCCTGCATCTGAGAAAACTGTGGTAAGTCCTGGTCAGTCTTTTGAAAACCAAGCCCAACACAATTCCCATTCTCGCTTTATTTGAGCTCATATCCTCTTCATCTTTGAAACTGAACCACTACATACGTCTCCTTTATTGTGAACTCCTGTCTGGAGTTTTCATTTCTTTTCACACATGCTCCACCTGATCTCAGTGATATTTCTAAAACACCAATCTGTGCCCTCGCTGCCCAGTTAGAAAAGTTGCTGCTGAATTTCTCAACACACAGAATGGGGTAATCATTAAGAGTGTAGGGATGACAGAGCTTGGCTGTCAGGCTGAGGAGTTTGGATTTTACACAGTAGGAAACAGGGATTGTGTAAGGATCACTGAGGAGGGGAGAGGAATAAGCAAAGCAGTGTTTTGAAAATGTCTTTTCTACCCTCTCCACCAGATTCAGTTATTGCTTTTGGTTTTAACTAGGTCTACTAGTATGCTAGTTTTAGTTCATAGCAACTAAAATCATTTCTCGGGGCCTCTTTTTTGCTCTTCCTCCATTCTCACCGCACAGTCTCAGGCTCCAATTCACGTGCCTAGTCCTATCACTGACTCAGCCCTCCCTTACTTTTCCGTCTCTCTGAGTCCATAACTTGAAGCTTAGATGTACATATGGATAAAATAGCTTTCTGCTTCCCCCTCCAGTTTTTATTGAAAGAAAGTGGAACCAGTCCCAATGGATCAGATACATATTTCCCTTTCCTGCAAACATGTCCCCAAACAGACAGAAGCACCTCTGTGGGTACACGATGACATGGACTAGGGGAGTAGGTCTTCTAACTGGGCTCCTTGAAGTGGTCCCTCTGGCACTAGGACTCATTCTCTGTGGGTAGCTGATCATATTTCATTGTAAGCTGCCTGGCAAAATCCCTTCACTTTGCACACACAATTGCAGGGGCTGCTCATGGAAGCCAGCAGTCATTGCTACTTTTGTCACTGGCAGATGAGGCTGGTAATTAAAATCAGTCGATGGCCATCCTCTGAAGTCTTCTCAAGTTGTGGCAGATTGACTAAGAATATGAAACATTAGGAGACATTTCTCAACTCCGTGTAGCCCTGCTCAAGAGCTCATTATTGCTCTTCGTTACCAGAAGGCGGGACATCAGCTTACAAGGGACCTGGTGTTTCCGATCCTCGTTTAGACATACCATCAGCGTGAGTCTGTCTCCACCTCACTAACTAGATGGCCTTCCATACGTTACGAAGTCTTCAAGAGTTCCACTATTCTCATCTGTGAAAGGGTTATAATGGGATCTGCTGAGAATTAAGGATTAGCAGGATGTGCGTGCACGTGTGCATGTGTACGCAGGTGTGTGTGTGCCTGTGTATGTGTGTCAGCATCACCCGACATGGTGCACAGTAAACGGAGCTATTATGTTAGGCGGTTCTAGAACTCCGAGCCTATTGCAGATACAGCAGGGAATACTGGGAATGCCGTCTCTCCTCCTCATTCTCCAGTCTCAGTTTGCAGTATCAACAAGCCATTCTCTGTGCTAAATCTGAAAACTGTCTCTGAACATTTGGAGGACTTTAAGTGGCTGAATATAAGCATCTCATGACAATCTCATGTCAAAAATCACATCCTGTGACCCCCAAAGATGGGAGGCTGTCATGCTCTCAGATAAACTGCTCCTCCAGAACTGTACTGTGGCCCTTTGAAAATTCTGTGACACCATGTGGGACAAGTCAGACCACAGAGCACAGAAAAACTGAAGACCTGAAAGACTTATATTCTCTTTATGAAGACACTGGGATTTGTCTTACCAGCCTTTCATCTTTTAGAAGGTCCGCTGACCAGCAAAACGTCATGTTTAACTCTCTCCTTATTTTGAATTGTGACTGGGAAGTAGTTTCTACTAACTACAGTTTTCATCCATTTTGGGAGCTTCAGATGGTACTCTGTATTGGTCGTCTCGGGCAGGAACTGCCAACAGCGCAGAGGGAGTATTTCCAACATATGGAACCACTTGGGTACGTACCACACACAGGGTCAGTGGGGGCTCCCTGTGCCAACCACAGCTTTTCATGCATAAGAAATGGATGCTTGGCTATGTCACTGGTCCACCTTTAAAAATCATTCTGGATTCACCGTGAATGCAGTGGCTCGCACATACAACAAAACAGGTGGGGAGATTTTATTTTCTCTCTACAGATGCCTACAGGCACTCCCTTAGCTAAGAAACAAATTAAGTTCTGCAGAGGAGGAAGAGAAATATATTTGAAATATCCAGAGTTGTTCCTTTTCACTTGTATTTAAAAACGAGTCATCTGATTTAATTCACATTTGTGATGTCAATTGTCTGAATGAAATAAAATCTTGCAGGTCTATTTTTAATGACTAAAAATAGTGTCACAATACAAATTCTAACTAAAAACGCAGCTCTGTTCCACTGACAGTACCTTAACCAAGTACCAAATATGAGAAGCATTTGCCTCATGGTCTTTTAAAATGTGCACTAAAATTCTTCTTTATGCCTGAAACATACCAAGTTTGTTGGCATTATTAATCTCTGCATATGTAAGAAAGCAAATTTAGTTAATACTCTATTGATTTAACTAGGAATGTTGATTTAAAGATACTTATGAAGTATAATAAAAGGTAAGGAGGTTTTATAAATGCATATTTTTCCTTTTGGTATCACCATTAATTTCTTTTCTGTCCTTTGCATGAGGAAAATCATAAAATAATCAGCAGTAATATCATAAAGCTCGATCTCTTCTCTGGCTGTGAAGCACTGATGAATGGAAAAAATTTCAACAGTTTTTGTAGCTCCCATTATAGATCCCTTCTATGAAAGACAGCAGTACCAGAATAGCTACACCATTCTCTTCTCTATTATCCTCTGACTGTAAAGTAAAATTACAGAATATTTTAGTAAACTTACAAAATGAAGTAGATTGATTTTAAGACAAGTTGCCGTAACAGAAAAATTTCTGAAATAAAATTCAACTTCAGGGTAATTTTTCTGGCTTACTGTTTTTTTCTGCAAAATATTTTCTATTCTGCTTAATTAGGAATCAATCAGCAATGTAATTTAACAAACACCATTTAGACAAGGCCACTAGCATTGGTATCTTGTGTTGAAAGGCATTTCTAGGACCAAGATTGAGCCAAGTCTGCTGGGGCGCCAACTCTGCAAACTGAAACTCAGAACGTTCGTGTCTGTGTAAATGCTCCGCCGGACCCCACACGCAGTACAGCCAATCAGCCAGCCCTCAAACGCCAACCCACCTCTGGGCTCTACACTTATTTCCTTGGTCCTTACTCATTTTCTGTTTTTCTTTCCCTTGTGTCTTATTCTTTATCCTATAAAAGCTTCCTATCTTCTGCCCCACTGTGCAGTNCTCGGAAAGAGTGCCCACTTCACTAAGGGTTAAATAAAGTGTGTTTTCTCACCTAAATTGTATTCTTTAATTATCTTTAACACTTGTACATAACAAAATGTCCTTATTTTACTAAGGCTGTGTTTCATGAATTCTTGGTTTGAGTGAATGTTTTTGGAAACTGTTTGGATTTTAAGCAGACACTTTGGAACTATGGAAGCCCAAATGCTTTAGAGTGGCAGCCTAGTTATTCTGCTAGGTCATTTGAAAACAACTGCTGACCTTAAGAACTTCCTGACATCTCCGAAGCTTTAGCAATAATGATGCATGATTAACATAAGAAATTCGCATCTCACCTATGGGAAGTGAGAGTCCTTTCCTACCATGCTTCTTCGCATCTCTGTAAAAGTCTATCATAGTTAAATATGGTGGATTGGATACAAATGTATATTTTTGCTTCCTCTTGAAATGCAACTAAAATGACTCTGTAGTGAGATAAAACTAAGGTTACAAAGCCCACAAAAGCAAAGAAAGCTGGAGAAGATAGGAGAGCACGCTAGAGATATGGAGAAATGCTTGGAAGCTGGAAAGCAGATGGACAGGTGGTGATACTCATTCCAGCACAGAAAGCTGGAAGCTGTGTGTCTAAAATGGAAGAAACAAGAATTCAGACTAATGCCGCAAAATGCCAGAATGTCTCAGGCTTTAGAGGTGTCCAATACTTCTGCAGGCTGAAAATTGGTAGGGCTAAGGAACAGAAAGACAGTGTGTCAGGCAACCAGGTTCCCTCTTAATCCTGGCAAGAGACAGGTGGTTTACTGGCCAGAGGGGACACGAGCAGAGCTCTGGGTACGGGTACTGAACTGAACAGAGGGGGTAACATGAAAGTCTATGTGTTGAGAGGTAAAGAATTTCAGTCCCTTCATCTCCAAGAATTCTGGCAGTCAGGGTTACATACAATAAGCATGAGATTTATGATTTCTCTCTGGGGATATTGACCAATGCAAGAGGAAGGACCCAGAGAGCAGGAACAGCTACGTCTCTGCCCCATCATCCCACAGTGAGGTCAACCACTTGAAAAGCTCCAGCTATTCCAATAAGAGCTTCCAGGCTGATTTCTGGTGCTCTCAATCTCACAGAAGGCTGAATAGGGGAGGGACATCACAGATTTCAAGAAAGGGTTTATGATTATTAAAAATAGAGACTAAAACAAACCAACAGGAACTTAAAGGAAACATGACAATGCAGGGGACAGAAGAAGACTCGGAAGACAAAAAGCCATTACAACTGGTATGCTCAGAGAACTAGGAAAAAACACTGTACCCATGAAACAAAAAAGAGTAAGTTTTGAAAAGAACCATTCAGAAACTTAAAAGAAGTAACCTAAATTTAGAAAATTTAAAAATGATGGCAGAAATTAAAAATTTAGTAACTGAGTTGGAAGAGGAAGTTTAGAAAGTCTCTCATAAAATAGAATAAATAGAAAAGGAGAAAACAAGAGGAAATAGAAGAAAATGAGAAGATTAATCCTGAAAACTATGTCGAATAATCGGGGCTTTGGAAAGGGAGACAGAGAACTGAAGAAGAGGACATTACCAAAGAAACAATAAGGACGTCTCCAGGAAAGAAAGGCATAAATTTTAAAACAATTTACTTGGAATAATTAATTCTAGAACAATTGTTTACCTTGCACTGATTGCTGGGAGACAATTCTCCATGGTCTCTCACACTTATGCATGTCTTGTGAGATTGACCGTCTTTGTCCCAGACTATCTTTTCCTGGATATTTGTACAGCACACAGCCTTGGAAAACAGCATCTCCCTCTGAGGTAAAATCTGGGTTCGTTTATAAAAATCAAGATAGTGTCTCCCTCTCGAGTATAAGGCAGGCACGCTTACTGCCCATGATAAAAAGACTCGGGATCCCAAAGTGCAGGGTTCCTTTCCTTAGATGCAAACTACCATCTATGCATGTGTCACCTGACTCTCGTTTCAACTTCTGGAAATTAGGGCTTGGGCAGATGACAGGAAATGATACTGTAGCTACTCTGGGGGCTGTGAGTAACACTGTCCTTCACCTTTGATCAAGAAACTTTTGCCTTCTTCCAGCATCCATGAAACCATGGCAGGATGACTGGTTAGCTGTAGATAGGGTAAAATCTCAGATCTGTTACAAGTGTTTACAGTTTTGGAGATGAGGATGGGATGCTGAGAGATATGGCTTTCTAGAAGCAGAAGGACAAGGGTCTCATAGGCTGACTGACAGGATGTGAAGGAAATCCATAGAAATCAGGAGCAAAGATGTCAACTGAACTGTATGGCCAAGCTGGCAGTAAATGATCCTCCACTTTAGGGGTAAGAGGAAGTAGGTTCAAAGGTAACTGCCTAATTAGTGCCCTAGTTGTCGCTAACCCTATTCCCGATGGGAGACTCCCTTGCCAGTCTGGTGTCCAGTCTCAGTCTGCCCAGTGTAACAAGCATTACTAATATTTTTTGTGCAGCAAGAAGTTTTTTCTGCCTTTCACATAGTGCTTTCAGAGTTGGGCACTCTCACTGAGGGAGAAAGCAGAGAAATCTGTGGCTGCTATAGGCAGAAACCAAATACATTATTACAAACTCGACTGGTTCCCTTGGAAGACTGAGGGAGGGCGTGTGATGCTTGTTAAGGAAGGACAGCCCATCATCGGGCTCACCCTTGTCTGTAGTTTATCATGACAAACTTAGATCCATTCAGAGAAGATTATAAAAGGTCAAAGACTGGTTTTTTTTTTTTTTTAACTTTTTTGTTTTGTTTTCTTTTTTTGTTTTGCAGTAGGTGCTGGCTGCTGAAAGGGAGCTTTGGACCTTTTGGGTAGATTTTCCTGAGATAGACAAACTCTAATCAGAAACCACAGATGATGCACTGACAGGTTTCTTTTTTTTTCTTTTCCTTGATCTTGGTGAATCATTTTTAAATGTGCTGTTGGATTTGGTTTGCTGATATTTTGTTAGGGACTTTTATATCTATGTTCATCAGAGATATTGGCCTATAATTCTCTTCTTTTGTAGTGTTTGATTTTGGTATCAGGGTAATGATGGCCTTGTAGAATGAATTTGAAGCTTTCCTCTCTCTCTCTTTTTTTTTTTGGAATAGTTTGAGAAGAATAGGTATTAAGTCTTCTTTAAAAGTTTGTTAGAATTTGCCTGTGAAGCCATCTGGTTCTGGACTTTAGTTTGTTGGGAGTTTTTGATTACTGATTCAATTTAATCACTAGTAATTGGTCTGTTCAAATTTTCTATTTTTTCTTGATTCAATTTTGGAAGGTTATTTCTAGGAATTTGTCCATTTCTTGTTAGAGTCTAACTTGTTGGCATATAATTTTTCTAATATTCTCTTGTAATCACTTGTATTTCTGTGTTCTTGGTTGTTATTTCTCCTTCATTTCTGATTTTACTTGTTTGAATCCTCTCTCTTTTTTTCTTGAGTCTGGTTAAAGGTTTATCAATTTTGTGGATCTTTTCAAAGAACCAGCTCCTGGTTTAATTGATCTGTTCTACTGTGTCTCTATTTCATTTATTTCTGCTCTAATCTTTATTATTTCCTTCTTTCTACTGGCCTAGGTTTTGTTTGTTCTTTTTTTTCTAGTTCTTTTAGGTGTGAGGTTAGGTTGTTTGAGATTATTCTTCTTTCTTGAGGTTGGCCTGTATTGCTATAATCTTCCCTCTTAGAACAGCTTTTACTGCATCTCGAAGATCTTGGACTGTTGTGTTTTCATTTTCATTTGTCTCCATATATTTTTTTTATTTCCAATTCACTGCAGTTCTTCTAAATGCCTGGGCCTCATTCACTGGTGGTTCAGTTAGATTGAAACCCAATCATGTCTGCTGCAATGCTGTATCCAGACAGACTCACTGCCACCAGGTAGGATTAAAATGGATGTGGTCACCTTGCTCGGTGGGCAGAATTCAAGTTCATTCTCGTGGCTCTGGTTAATGTTCCTCTTCATGAACTTTGTTACATTTTTACTGACTCATGGGCAGCTGTCAACGGCTTGGATTTTTGGTCTGACACTTGGAAAATTATAGACCTGCTAGATTAGTCATACTTCTCTTGGAGACCACAAATTCTGCTGACTGAACTATCTGAGTCACTCACTGGCCTCAATGACTAACAATGGATATGGCCCCATTCTCTGATAAGACTGGAATCCAAGGCTGATGGAGCCGTACCACTCAAAATGCCACTCTTGCTCCCTAGACACATCTGACCTTGGGATCACATCCACCATCACAAGACGGGGCATGAAATAAAGGGATCCAAGTGTTAGGAAACACTGGAAGTAGATCATGTAGACTTCAGACGACTGTAGAGATCTCTCCAAAATGAGGCTACCCTTGATTTATTGGAAGATGTTCCTGGGGAGATAACTAATTTGTTACTTGTACACAATCTGTGAGGCAATTATTAACTCCAGGGAAGAAAATATTGTACAATTATAACCACGGTGCTCCGCATGGTCAACTATGAATAATATTTCAATAAGCACAGACATCAAAACACCAAATATTGTGATGGGTGTATCTTGTGAAGATGGGGGTGACAGATAGATAGGGAGATGTGTTTGTGATACTGGAATAAGAAGTAGTAGGAAGTCATTAGATGTTGCCTAATGGAAAATTTAAGAGATAATATGAAATGCTACTTAAATATAAGGAGGTACATACCAGAAGCAACAATGGAAAGAGCTAAAAGTGGTTACCTTTGGGATATGGGACGTGGGATAAGCAGGGGTGGAGCAGAAGACTATGGGGAGTTTTTAAGCCTAACTAAACTGTTGGACTTTTTAAAACCACATGCATGCCCTAGTAATTTCCTAGGACTGCTGTAACAGAATACCACAGGCTGGATGGTTTAAACAACACAACTGTATTTTTCACAGTTTTGGAAGCTGGAAGTTTGGGATCAATGTATCTACAGGTTTGGTTTCTTCTGAGGCTTCCTTCCCCAGCAAGCAGATGGGTGCTCTCCCTGTGTTATCATGTGCCCTTCCGTTTCTGCATCCCTGGTGTCTCTCTGTGTGTCCAAATCTCCTTAGAGGGATACCAGTCAGACTGGTTTAGGGCCCACCTTAGTGGTCTCATTTTAACTTAAGCACCTCTGAAACCACCCTACCTCTAAATACGGTTGCATTCTGAGGTTTGGTGGGCTAGAACTTCAACATATGAATTCTAGGGTGACAATTCCACCTGTAACTCATGTATTAGTTAAAATGATAAAAAAAAAAAAATCCTATGTCAGAAACACCCTTCAGAATTAAACCACGCAGGACTTCCCAGTTCCTGGAGCTTTAAACTGTTGTCAGCTCCAGCTGCAATATCCATAGGTTCCATTATATTTTGCACAATATGCCAGAACTTGGAGAAGAACATTTAATTTTAGATTCATTGATCAGGTTTCAAGCAAGATAGCAGTAATCACAATAATACTGGGAAAATGACACCCCTACTATTTCCATCAGCTGCTTCCACTCAATCTTGCAAAACACTTTCCGCCACCTGCTTTCTCAAGTTCACACTAGCAGTTCCTCAAGCTTCTTATCCATGTTTTTAAAATTTGTTTTGTCCTCTCTCCCCCACTTTTTTGACCTCTCCTCTTTCTAGCTTAGTATCTTATTTATTCACAAGAACCTAATAACCACAGAATTCTTGACTGTTCTTGTAGAAGAACTAGATGATTATAGCAAGAGGAAAAAAAAAGAAATCCCCCTCTATGGTCTGCAACTAATTACTTCTGCTATTTAAGATCTGTGCTATAATAAGTCAAAACTAGCGCTGGTTAAATCTGTTGGGAGGACATACAGGAATCTGCCAACAGACACTGTGATTCCAAATGAAGTTTTGTAAGCAGTGATAAGGATCCTGCTTTATCACAATGCCTTTGAGATGATTCTGACAGAAATCCTGAACAAGATTAATGGGGAAATATGAAATGGGGCTGAACTGAGAGAGAGTTAATATACTGCCCAGTGCCACTGTCATTCTGGAAGTACAGAAAATACTGGGGGCAGCCTATAAATACTAAAAAGCATGGAGTACTAAGAACACTATGGAAGTAGAAATGTTCAGGACCATCATTTGTAATTAAAGGTAGGAGAAAGGGATTGACCAATAAAACTATATTTATTCAACATTTATACTGTACACAGACCTTGCAAGTAATTTCCAAATATACACTTCCATAAAAACTCCATTTGGGTTACATACTTTTAGGACATAACAACTCCCTCTTCTTTTTTCAGATGGTTTCACCCTTTTCCCTACCATTATGCTATATTATTATATGAAGAAGATATTTTAAATTCCAGTTCATCACACCTCAGTTACTCAATTACCAAAACACAACAAAATGTACGTAAGCTTACAAAGGACAAAGAAAAACAATGTGAGCAAATAATGATGAAAAAAAGAAAAAAATCAACACATTTCCTGAGCATCCTACTATTTGCCAACATTATGCTAAATGTTACACATGTGCGGAAGTGGTCAACACAGATTTCCTTCCCAAGAATTTAAAATCGGACCCTGATGTGCGTAAGCATAAACACTTACAGTAAGAATCTAAGTTTCCCACACTGAGAAATAATCCTCTAAAATCAAACCAAAAGAAAACAGAAAGGTCAGTGAACTGCAGCTCTTTTTTCTCAAAGACCCACTCCGCTTTCCTCCGGAGGAGGCTGAAGCAGCACTCGCAGCAAAGTCTTCTGTCTGGCATTTAAACTTTATCTTGGTTATTACTGCATACCAGTCATGAAAATATATTTATATTATTTGTCAAGTGCCTTATTACCTTGAAGAATGAAAGATTCTATAGGAGTTAAAATAACGTTATGTCTACAAAGGGATGGCTCAGGCTTAAAGCTAAGCATTTCCGTTCCACTTAAGCTCTAGGTATTACCGTCCCTTTGTAATGCAAATTGTTCTACAGCAGAGGATCTTCCCACTCTGGGAACCTCACAGCTAACAAAACTGAGACTAGCTCATCTGCAACACACCACAGTTCTGCTGCATTATATGGATGCCTCAGAGCAGCAGTAAAATCAGCCAGATTGTGCTTAATATGGTAAGTCATGGTTGTGCCAGCCATTGGCCTAATGTGGTGTGTTGGGTGCGCATGTGTGTGATTTCTTAACATAAATTTTATGAAGAAATCACATATAAGTAAAAATGTCAGAATTCAAATTAGTAAAACCCACCCCAAATTTCTTCAGGAGTGATACTTCTGAAATTAAATTGCTTCAAAACAATTTTAATTAAATCATTGACAATTTTTCCCCTTTGTTTTTCTAGCATATTATTTTCTGAAAACATTTTGTATAATGCAACTTTTGAGTCTAAGTTTCCATTTCACCATTTTATTGAGTATGGGGATGAAGTGAGCTCTCAGTTCAGGGCCTTCCAAAGAGTCAGTGAGATTTCAAATCGAACAGAAGGCCCAAGGTCGAAAAAGAGGGTTATTAAGAAAGGCCCAAGAGGGAAGAAGTGGGAAGAAGAAGTGGTATAAATGGAAAGCCAATTAAAACACAACAACAACAATAACAACAACAATGACTACTGGAAGTCCAGGCCTCATATAATATCTTGGACATCTTCCTTCCATCCCAATCAGTCTACTGATCAATTTCTGGGTTGGAGAATAGGCCAGAGATTTCATGTGGCATGAGCATATGTAGCAAAACTACGTTTCAGAATTGTGAGGTCTACATAAAATTTCCAATATATTAGTCTATTGTTCCTTAAAGGACTTATATTTATAGTCCTGACTCTAAGAAACTTAAACTTCAGCGAAGCTAACAGACTGTTCCAGGCTACTCATAACCTACAGACACAACTGAATGACATGAGGGCTAAATGGGATAAAGACTGATAGGATATGGGAATGAACAAGAAAGAAAGGAGTAATTCTGACAGGTAGATGAAACATGGATTTGGGGTGTTTGACTTGGCAGTTGAAAGATGAGGATTTTCATGAAGGGAAAAAGGAGGAGAACTTATTTCAGGTTGCAAGAACACTGCGTATGAACATTGCCCTGTGTGATGCCTGGCACAGAGGAACAGTCAACAAATACTGTTTCTTCCCTTGGATGGAAGACACAGCATGGGCACACCTGGCAGGGGTGAGGAAGGGTTAGCTGGAAGAGCACAGCTGGGTGGAAGGTACGTGAAGGAAGTAATGATAGAAAGAGACAATACATATTTTCCTTTGCCGACTAAATGTGTGATGTTGGATGAGTCTCTCAGTGCCTGGATTTCCTTATTTGCAAGATGGGGATTGCACTAGTTTCCCGAGGCTGTGATAATAAAATGCCACGAACTTGGTGGCTTAAAACAACAGAAATGTATTGTTCCACAATTCTGGAGCCTCAAAGTCTAAAATCAAGGTGTCTGCAGGGCTGTGCTGCCCCTGAAGCCTGGAGGGGAATCTTTCCTTACCTCTTCCTAGCTTCTGCTGATTTGCTAACAACTTTTCGTGTCCCTTAGGTTGGAGCTGCATACCTTCAATCCCCGTCCTTGTTGTCACAGGACATTCTCCCTTCGTGTCTCTCTCTTTACGTGACTGTCATCTTTATAGGACCCTAGTCATATGGGATGAAGGGCACCCTAAGGACCTCATCTTAACTAACTGCATTCTCAATGACCCTATATCCAAATAAGGTCAAGTTCTGAGGGATATCAACATATCATTTCTTCTTAAGGAGACACAATTCAACCCATAAGAGGGAGAGTAATATATACTTACTTCATTATATTGTTGAGAGGCTTACATACAATGATATGTAATAATGTATGCATGTTATAAAATACAAAATAAATTGAGTGTGTATGTTCGCTAACTGGAATTTAAATAAAAACTTGGAAAAAATGAAAAAAAATTAATTGAGGGCATGCTATATGCTGAGCACAGCTATGAGTTAATTGTAAGAATTAATTGTCACCCAAATAGGTCCACGATCATTCTCATTTCAACAGAAGGTGAAAGTGGGTACAGAAATGTTAACTGCCTTGCACACAGTCACATAAATAGTAAGAGGGAAAGCCAGGATCCAATACCAGATAGTAGGACTTCAAACCAAAGGCTCTAGAATTCCACCCTATGTGACAATCAGAGGAAACAGATAAATAAGTAATGACCCACCTTCTACTTTTTTACCCTTACTTGCCCTAGTTCTTCCTGAATGTTTCACCATACCTCAAGGGACAAATTATATACTAAAGTACACTGACGACATCCAAGCTTGAATGGCTACTTTTTAGGTCCTTAATACACGTACTTTAGAAAGATGGAGGGAAAGGTTTCTTCCATTGTCCTAATTTCCTTGTCTAAAATGCATGGTCATGAACTCTAACCTAATTCACATAGCTTGGCTCTCTTATAAAATCATAAAAAGTCAGATTAAAAGCAGAGGAAGAGTTTAGTTTTAAAAAATGGGACTTCTACAATCCCATATCAAACTTGTAGCAACACGTTGACATCAACGAGTAGAGGTCACTTATGTGGGGCTATTAGCACAAGCCCATCTCTGCTGCTTTTTCTGTCCTGCTGCTTGCCCTCTGGCCATTTGGTTTCCATTACGCCCTCTCCTGTGCACGTGAAGGGAAGATGTCAGTAGGTGAGAGTTGTATTTTTCGTGAAATTGCTCTCAGCAGGCGTTCTGTGCTCACGCAGAGAAGTTTGTGCCCACTCTGAGAATGTTATCCATCTGAACTATCTGTCACTATTATCATGTGTAATAAAATATCACATGAATATTTGGAGAAAAATAACATACACTCTTTACCTGTAAATATCAATGGTTATAACGGGTGGAAGCATCACCAACCAATGTGACACGCAGGTTATTGTCATGCAGTAGGTCATCCACGACACTCCACGAATGTGAAAACAGTGTAACCTGGAAGTTACATTCACCTCTCTCCTGAGTAAAAGACCAACACTTCCAACTCCCTAAGAGACGTCTCCTTATAAGGGTGGCACAGGCACTTCTAACTCATCAGGCTAATTATGCGTTTGGTGGATTTTCTGGGTCTGTCTTCTGTAACTGCAATTTGCTACCTAATTTCTTAAAAAGCTTTAGTTTAACCATTTTATTTTGCTCACTTGTGATGACCTGTACTGTACTTTAGCAATATCCAGTCTAATTTTTATTTCTGATTCATTCATTCATACATACATACATATATACATATATACACTACTTTCCTGAACTTTAGTCTTGAGAATCTATATCTCTGCTTTGTCCTCTTGCTTCATTTAAGTGCTTACATCAAGTTAAAATGTTTGCTAGAAGTTTTATGGGACTCAATTTGTTGTTGCATGTTTTTTAGTTGTTATTTGTTTCATCCATTTCTCCACCTCACCCCCAGGTACCCTTTTTGATTATTAACCTCTGTAGGAGGCCAGTTTTTCCAGAAGTAGTTATTCGTAGGCAATATATATTGGAAAGGGATGGGTGGAGCTCTTTTCTAGGAAAGCAGAAATTTTCCTTAATAGCTTGGGTTTTGCCTATGGGTTTCCTTACCTTGTACTTCTTCCCATTCAGTGGAGAAACAGATGCTAAATTAATGACAATGCAAAGACTCTTCTCCACCAGAACCCCTCCTCTGCTAGCTACAGGGATTGAACTCCTTGCAAATACAGACTGTGTCAGTCCTTACTTAGCAATGTCTCCTCAGTCCCAAAAGAGTGCAGAGAAGCCCTCACGACCTTGATATATATGCTGTTCCAGTGTCACAGGCACAGAGTTTAGGTTACACCTCAAGCTGTGCCTCTCACTTTAAGAAACATGGTTTTCTAGTTCTGAAATCTGCAGCTTTGATGTCTTTTCTTTTTTTTTTTTTTTAAAGATTTTATTTATTTATTCGACAGAGATAGAGACAGCCAGCGAGAGAGGGAACACAAGCAGGGGGAGTGGGAGAGGAAGAAGCAGGCTCATAGCAGAGGAGCCTGATGTGGGGCTCGATCCCATAACGCCGGGATCACGCCCTGAGCCGAAGGCAGACGCTTAACCTCTGTGCCACCCAGGCGCCCCCTGATGTCTTTTCTACATTGTCTTCCACCACAACCCTGCTTGATACCACTTTGGGCAAACTTTTTATAAATAAATAATTATTGTTTTGTTTTAAGGTTTCTGTTCTTTTTTAGTTTCACCAATGATGGGCTTTATGATTGTTTCTAGTTTTGCTGTTTGTTATTGTGGGAAATTTTCAAGAGGAGAAGCAGCTATTTTTACTTCGCTATATTTAAAAAGATTTTTTATTTATTCATTTGAGACAGAGAGAGAGACACACACACACACACACACACACAGAGCGAGCATGAGCATGAACAGGGGAGAGAGACAGAGGGTGAGGAAGAAGCACACTCCTCACTGAGCTGGGAGCCTGACACGGGGCTGGATCCCAGGACCCTGGGATCGTGACCTGAGCTGAAGGCAGATGCTTAATTGATTGAGCCACCCAGGAACCCCTATTTCAGTATATTTAAAACGAATCTGAATGTGATAAATGTTTTTAGGTAAAAATCTATAAATATTCCATAACATTTTGCTTATCCAAGCGATGTAGTGATGCTGCTTTTCTTGGACATGCTATCTTTTAAAAAACATTGAATATAATTCACATACTATAAGATTCACTCTTCCAAAATGTATAATTAATGGATTTTTAATACATTTACAATGTCGTACAACTATCACCACTCTGTAATTCCAGAAAACACTCATCATTCCATAAAAAATTCAGTGATCAGTTCTTGCTCCTTCTTCTTCACAGCCCTTCTTTTCATCTCTATAGATTTGCCTATTCTGAACATTTACTATAAATGGAGTCATGCAATATGTCTCTGGCTTCTTTCACTTAGCATAATATTTTCAAAGTTCATCTATGTTATAGCAGGTGTCAGTATGTTGTATTTCATTCCTTCTGATGCTGAATACTATTTGGTTGGATAGACAGACCATATTTTGTTTATCTACTCAGGAGTTGATGGGCTCTTAGTTTACATCCAAGAAAACTAGAACTGAGTAGAAAAAAAAAAGTAGGTACATAATATTTACTGTATTTACTGATCACTTATAATATGTAAGACCCTATGAGAAACCACACATGTAGTATTTTTAAATATAAAATACCTTAAAGGGTATGTATTAGTTTCCTACATAGGAAAGTAAAGGTCAGAGAGGTGAAGTGCATAGCCCAATGTCATAGACCTAGGATGAGTGCACAGGGACTCTATGCATAGAACATCCAATATTTACACTTTCTTCATGATCCTATGATGACTCTTGCTACATCAGGCTGTCCACACAACACACCTAGAGTGGTATGTGTGGTATGGGGGTGGGCTATTGGGCATGAAGGAGGAGTAGTATCTTAAGTCATTCCTAGAAACATGGATAAATATCTTGGCACATTAGTAAACTCAATCAACTTCAAAGTGAGAGATTTCATAAGAAGGTATGACCTTTTCCCACTAAAATTATATGCTCCAAGAAGCCATCTGACTTCCTAAAATATTCACTAAAAAATTAATATAGCAGGAATGACTTCTAAACTCCCAACTCTGCCAACGCTTTGGAAATAAGAAAGAAGAAATCTTCTTACGACTCATCCATACAAGTTTTGTTTGGTGTTTTTGGTCGTTTTTCATTCATACAACCCTCTTAAATGTATCTGTTAGTGAATCTAAAAGTTTCTTAGTCAGCTTTCAGCAGTACCAGCATCACCAGCAGATGGGCTGGATGACAGCGAGCACCCAGAGTGCTCTCACAATGGAAGCGAGATGGTGTGAAGGAGGTCAGGAGTCAGGTGAGAGGACAGACGAAGAGTGGGAGGAGCAGAGCAGAGGGCTCTGGGAAAGAAAGGACATTTCCGTTTACCTTCCGATGAGATGAAAGAATCTTAATAGTGACACATCTTAGCTGATTATCTTTCTAAGGGCCTTTTGCAAACTGAGTAAAGGATTTGCTCTGGATAACAGAAAATTTGTGCCCAAAATGAATGCATATACTTCGAGAACTGATTTTAAATTGCACTGGTTTATTAGACAGGAGTCTTTGATTCATGACACCGGTTTAAGGCAAAAGGTGGAAAAGGGTTTGTTTATACATCCTTCTCAGCATTGAATTCCCTGTCTCTGGCAATAAGAATGTCTATTTTCTTTCATCCAGGTACAGGGAGGATACCTTTCACATGGGAGATTGAGAAGGGTCAGTCTTTCTACACCAGCTGTTTCTTAAATGATTCAAAATAATCACTATGCCAAAATGGCACATTTTGGGGTGTCATATTCTGTACCCCTTCAAACCAATTAAGATGTGAGAGAGAGTAAGGGTCCTGGAGGGGGGTTGGGCTGCTTTTAGACAGGTGGTCCTGGAAGCCTCACTGTGACCTGAATCATGAGAGAAACAGCCCCCCAAAAAAACAACTGAAACAAAGACGAAATCTTTCCAGAGGATGAAACAGCAAGTATGAATGTGCTGAAATGAGAAAGAGTTCAATGTGTTGCAAAATGGGCAAGAGGAGGGAGGGTGTGATCTGAGGTTAGTGAGGGAAGCAAAGCCTCTTAACCCATAGTAAGAAGTCTGGGTTTCATTTTAAGTGCAGAGTGAATAAATGAAGATTTTTAAATAGGTAATGACCTGATCTGATTTATAGTTAAAAAATAATCACGTGGCTGTTTTGAGAAAATGAATATTAGTGGCTGATACGCAGTAAGTGTCCAGTAAATGTTAGTAATTAATGTTATTATTACTTATTTCATAATACATCTGCTAATCATTATTGTTGACATTACTCTTGATGTGTGCTCAGAGTATTAACGACGGTATCATGCGTACAGTGACCATTTACAGAAATAAAAATGACATGGTCTGTACCATTAAGTAGGATAAATTCATTTGCAGCAATTGTTGCTTTCTGTGTAGCCTTGAGCAAATTAACCTCTCTGAAATTTAGTGACTTGATTTGTAAAATGGTAATAATGGTAAGGCGGTTGTAAGATTCAAACCAGAAAACAGATATAAAATTCCTAGTGGAGAGGCAGATAGTAGGCAAATAACAAATGCTACCCATTATTATCATTTTAAGTGTATACACAAAGGGAACAACAAAATTAGATACATTCTTCAGCCTTAGATCCTTCAGAATGCATGCAATATATAGAGAAATAAGTGCAGAGCAATTAGTGTGAACATCTATTGTCATATATTCTCGTCTAGCTCTTCCTCTTAATACTGCTATGGAAAATCTCTGCCAATTCATGGGGAGTCCCTACCAAGGATGGGGTAAGATCTTGTTCACCATCAACCCCAGACCTGAACACGTGACCTAGGGTTGGATAAGCTACAGTATGCTCCCCCAGCCACAGTATCACTGTGAGATCAGCATGTGACCTGAGCTTGGCCAGTTAGGGACTTCTGTGCCCCAGCAATAATAAAAAACTTTTCGTTGGAATGAATAGGTAGATATGTTGAGTCTGGGGCCACCAACGATCCTTTTCGCTCACTGAGAAAGGGGGGAAGAGAGTTCTGATGACAGAGTTTCAGGCTCTAAGTCAAGCAATAGCTAAAGCCAGACCTTCCACTGGATAGCTCCAGTTACACGAGTCAGTTGTTACTTCCCCAAGCCCAAGGTTATTTCTTTTGTCCACTGTCTAAAAGGTATAAAGGCTATTTTCTTTGAGTCTCATATCTCCAGGAGCTCAGGTATGCTCACAATTAAAGTTTTTTTTCTCCTGTCAATGTTTTATGTCAATTTAGTTATTAGGGCAGTCAAGGAACCTGGAAGGGAAGGAGGGAAAAGTCTTCCTCCCATGCAGTTTCCTTCATGGTTCTTCTAGTCTATAAATGTCTACTTCGTGTTATTCATGTTTCCTCAACATTTTGAGCACAGGGCCAGGCACATACTAGGCACTCAGCACTTTCTGAAGAGAGAAGGGTTGTTCACAGTGTCTTTTTTAGTGAAGCAGACACTATTAGAATCTCCCTTCATACCGATAAGGAAACGAGGAGTTAGATGGGCTTAGGTAAAGTGTCCAAACACTACATAGCTAGTGAGTGGCAGGGTCTGCTTTCAAAGCCTTATAACCTGACTCCTGGTCCTACATGCTTACTGACCTTATTGGTTTGGAGCTTTCCTAGATCCCAACTAGAGCTGGAATTAAGTAAGTGTCCTCATATCATTTCTCCCCAGGGTCCAATAAGGGAGAAGAAGTGGAAAGGAGGGAACACTGAGTCTCCACTCTGTATTAGTCACTTGATATCCTCTTTCCCACCCCACCTCAGAGCAAAGAAAGAGGTTAACGACTGGCAAGCTGTCTTCCACGCAAAAGTCGTTATCTGACTGTAACTGCCCCCCCACAACACCGCTGTCCACATGGCTGGCGAACTCACTAGCCAACGGTGTCACAACAAATAGTATCTTCCTCTGCACAGAACAAAAATACTTCTCTTAAACTGCCTTTACATTTAAATTTTTAAAAGAAATGTATTAGTGGCAGTCACGTAATGCCTCACATTTCTTAAGCTCCTACATTTCTGAAGGAATTGATCTCCTTCCTGTAATACATGCGGTTTATTATTACTGCTTTTATTTCAGGTGGAAAATGAAGCATACCCAAGTTACGTGTTTGAATTTTGCTCTACCATGAAAGCCCCAACCCGAGCTCCAGGCTGGACCGATGAAGGCCACGATGCAAAGCAAAAGGAGAGCTGTCCTCACCCGTGCAGGTCAACGGTAAGGAGTCAGCGGAACAGACTGAGAAAATGTGGAAATCAGTGAGCTGAGTGCTCCCATAACAGGTAACAAAGCTTATCCTTAAATCCCTGCAACCGCTTTACAAACTATTAGAAATGATGCCTAACTGATCTAACATCACCTTTATTTGATCATTATCTGAAAGAAAAATTTAAATATGTGCATTTATGCCACGAATTTGTGAAGCTATTTTCCTCAGAATTCATTAAACTCCACGCCTGCTGTTATTTATGAATTAGCTGTACTTTTTGTTCCCCATTTATTATTAATATTTTATTTTCTATTAGTTAACATACTTTAAACTTAGCACTTATTTTAAATTCAGGGGATACAGACTGAATCTGTATTTTACTACTTGTGAGGCAGGCTACACACTAGCATTTATTCATATTTGGGGAGAAGATAGACTAAGATATACTTTTGATCAAAAATATCTATCAATTTAGTTTAAATTTGTATGTGTGTTGATCTGCCAGCTATCTGGTTTTGTTGTTTCTGAGGAAAGGAGAGAATTACAGGAATGAGAAGACTTGCCTCAATTTCTTTATCATAATTAAAATATTTTAGATCAAGTACAACAGAGAAGGATAGAGATTTTTACACATCCTGAATTTAGTACCATAACTTTTTCCAGTGAAAATGGATCTCTACTTGCATTTTTCCCCCAGTCTGCCTTCTGATCTTGGATCCAGAGAAAAAGGACTCTGAGCTCTTAGGCCATAGGGAAGAAACATAATTAAAAGTTGCCCCCCACCCTTTATTGTTTATCTTTTCCCCTTTGGTCCTAGACTTGGGTAGGATTTTTTTTTTTTTAAGATTTATTTATTTATTTGAGAGAGAGAGCATGAGTGGGAGAGGCAGAAGAAGAAGAGAGAGAGAGAATTTCAAGCAGACTCCCTGCTCAGTGTGGAGCCTAACGAAGGGCTTGACCCCATGACCCTGAGATCATGACCAGAGATGAAACCAAGAGCTGGATGCTTAACTGACTGCCACCAGGTGGCCCCCCGGGTAGGAATTTCTATTTCAACCAGGATTAGCAGGTGAGTTTTATTTTTTATTTTTAATTTAAATTCAATTAATTTACATATAGTATATTATTAGTTTCAGAGGTAGAGTTCAGTGAGTCATCAATTGTATAAACACTCGGGGCGGTGGGGGGATGAGTTTTAAAGTAGCCTTTCAAATCCAGAACCAAGATCAACAAATTGAACTCATGGATCAATAAACAGAAAACAGTAATATTAGGTCCATGAAAATGCTTCTGGCACACACATATAAAGATGAACAACATTGCAGAAATGTAGAGAAGGATACATCTCCCTAATTACATTTAATAGATTTCAAAAAAAAATAATTTCTACAAATAGCTATTTTTTAAATTAAGTAGAAAAAGACAGTACCAATAGAAATGATCATGACATGAAACCTGAAACAGACCAAATAAAATTAACACTGAGAATAGTTAAAAAGTAACAGACAGATTATCTGAAGTTATATAGAAGATAACTGTGGATAAATACCCAGAAAATGAAGGAGGTAAGTAAAGAATCCAAAAAATGTGAGCAAAAAGCAATCAGAGTGGGGAAAGAATAAGGAGAGCTATTTTATAATTAACCAAAGTCTCTGAATAAGAATGAACATAGTTAGACTCAATAATTAGTATAGACTAGGACAAAAATCCTTTGAAAGCCCTGGTAACTCCTGACAGTTTTTGACTGAATTCTGAATATCTGAATATATATGTTCTGAATATCATACTTATACTCCTACTTTCTTGGCCTTTTTTGCAGTGTTAAATATTACCTACTGACTTTTTGCCATGAAAGATGAAGACCGAGCTATCTTGATTCTGTTCAATACGCACCCACTTATCTTACCTCTATTTTCTTCCTTCTGATATAATTGCTATAATTAGGGTTAAGATCAATACACAGTGTTATTTTACTCCTGGTTATTTGTATTAGGCCACTTGATTACCCATTCTGGAAGCTGTTAACATCCACCCTTCATTCTCAGTGTTCTTAAATCATATGAGGATATGAATAAGACTAGCATTTTTTCTGCCATTCACTGTAAACTGTCTGTGGATCTGCTCAGTCTGGAAACTCTATCTATCTATCTATCTATCTATCTATCTATCTATCTATCTGGCTAGCATGAGCAGTGGGAAGGAGGAAAAGGAGGGCGAGAGAGACTCAAGCAGACTCCGCACTCAGTTCAGAGTCTGACATGGGGCTCGATCCCACAACCCCAAGATCATGACCTGAGCCAAAACCAAGAGTTGGATACTCAACTGACTAAGCCACCCAGGGGGTCCAGTTTGGAAATTCCTACAGTTGGAGTCTATAAAATTTTTAGTTTTCCCTGTTCCGTTTTAAGAATTCCTATTACTTGGACATTGGGAGTCATACACTGATTATGAATTTTTCTTAAGTTTTTCACTGCTATTTTTCTTTTCTTTGCCTTTTCGTTGCACCTTCTAAGAGATTTTGCCAAGTTATACTTCTTTTTTATGTTTTTTTGTGTTTTTGTCATTTTATTTTTACTTTTGAAGAGGTTTTTGTTGTTCTCTGAATATTCCTTTTCAGTAATCTGTTCTTGCTTCGTGCATACAGAGCACCCTTTCATCTCTGAACAAATGTGTTCTGACATACTCTTTGTCTTCTGAACTGAAATCTTTTTACTCCAAAATCATTTTCCTTTTTGCTGAATAATTTTCTAGTTGAGGCATTTCACAAACTTCTCATGGGGTACCTGCTAATATTTATAAGTAAGGTGCTAAACAACCGACTAGAAGGGGATTACCATTCAATATACAGCACTTCATTTCACAGCCTGTTTTCATCATGGCATATCTTCCCTAAACTCTGCTTCATGTCCTCAAGGCTAGGATATTTCTGCTTTATTCTCTTTAGAAAGTATACATCCAGATTTGCATGGGGTGAGAGATGGGCAAATGCCAGTTACCTGACTTGGGAAAGGAATGGGGAGTGTGAATTTTTATTTATCTATTTTTTTCTAAGTAGACTTTAGACCAATGTACCTATTTCCAGCCCCAGAGATATTCTCTTTTCAATAGAATTGGTGCCTTCATTCTTGAACCTTCTTAGTGGGGTCTGTGCTTCTGAATTGTCCCTCCTTTGGTCTGTCTTCCTCTTCCCACTGGGCACGAAGCTCCCTCTGTTCTGCTAAATCAAAGCCTTGGAATCTCCCCTCTTTACAGTCTCCCCAAATTCATTGCCCTCCCATTCCCACTGTTCAGTAGGTTGTTGGCCACACCTCACCATTTATCTTTTTGCCTGTAATTTTAAGGAGGCTATTAGAGACATGGTGGTAAATAAAGAAGTGCAGTTCTTCTTATTTAGCTAGAAGTTTCAATGTTTTAAATTAAAAAAATATAGAATCTCAGAATTATTGGTCTAAGGGAGGGCAAGGAAAAAAGAAAGATGAGTTACTTTTATTGGATTAAAAAAATCAGGATAGCTTTGACTTCATCTTCTGCAATTACAAATTGCTTTGGTTCTGTACTATTTTAAGGCCTAATTCTTTCCTTCTTATCTTTGCTTCTTAGATAATGTCATTCCCCTCCCCCCCTAAATTTCTTGATTAAATGGAACTCTTAGGTCAGACCCCTGGTTTCCAGTTAGGCCACATTTATGAGTTACTAAAGAAGGCTCTCTGCCACAAAGTAACCTTAACATAGTCTGACATTCTGTCCTTTAATAATGGAATATACACTTTGAGTCTAGAAGGCTTTTAAAATTTCACAAATCCATACTGAAATGTAAATGTCTATAGATGGGTTAACCTCCCAAGCTATTAGCAATTACTATAGTCAAGAAACCCAGAGCCAGAGGGAAGTGCAGCTGCTCACATATACTGACCTTTAACATTCTAGAATTTTTTGTTTTTGACTTTTACATTGTATTCCTTTAATTGAGCCATTTATCTTATGACAATGCTCTGACTTTGGCTATTGCTTTTTGCTTCCGTTATTCCGAAGTTTGACATCTGATATAGTTTCTTCTTCTTGTAGCCATTTTCCATTGCTTTTGTAATTTCTTCCTACCAACTTAACCTTCACAATACTTGGGCATTTTGAAGATTCAGACTGACTTGAAAGCCATTTTAGACTTAATTGTTCATGTGCTCCCTTTTAGCCATCAATTACAGGCAAGTGGGTCATCTTACAAGATCAGGAATGATCTATTCTCTGTTCTCTAATGACTTTTCACATATGAGTCACATTAAAACAGACTTTTTAATAATATACTACTCTGATTCCTTGTTGGCATTCTTACTCATTCCTAATGTGATAAATAGATATCACATTACAATAGCAGCATCACGGAAATAGAATGATGAAAGACCAACTTAAAGTAATCAATGCAACAAAGTATTAATTTAAAGTATTAGCAACCAAATTCTCAATCTAATATAAAACTATTTCAAATTTAAAAATGCTGTGTCTGAAAGGAAAAAAAAATCTCTGAAATCAGTTGCTTTAGCTTAGGAGGATACAGATAACCTCCAAAGTGTATATTTCTATTATACACTCACATACATCAAAGTAGGTTTTTTTCCCCCCATAAAGTCATTTTTATGTTCTCCTTGAAAAAACACATACTGCTGTGTTCTAGCCATTTAACTGAAAATACCTTTGCAATGATCTTCGCGTTGAATACATTTCCCCAGTGGTTTTCATATAGGAAAGTAAAGCATACTTTCAGCCATTCAAAGAGGCAACTACTGGTTAAAAAATGAAGCCCATTAACTTACCACCAGCTACTAACATGCTCTTGGCATTTTAAAATTGTGCCATCATCCATGTAAAAATTATTTATTTTTATAATAGTTTTCTCCTTCTTCCAACCAATTACAGTTAGCTATGACTTAGTTACTCTCTTGATATCTCCAACAATCCTTATCAAGATCTCCTTGTGTCTACTGTCATTTTTCTGTATAGGAGTACACAACTAAAATACATTTAATCTATTCTACAATATAACTCATGGCCTAAAATAGCTGTTAAGAAGGCAATTCTGCTTTTTTCCTTTAAGGAAACGTGTCATTTCTTGAGAATGGTCTAGCGTGTGTGTGGTGGGGTATGTGTGTGTGTCTCTGTGTGTGTTTTAATTAAATGGAACCAAGAATACTTAACATCCAGAAAATTGTGTTTATTTATTAGGGAAAACTGAAGATGGCTTTATTACTTACTTACTTACTAATTAATTAATTTGAGAGAAAGAGCGTGTGCACACATGCGAGCAGGGGAGTAGCAGGAGAGGGACAAGCAGATTCCATGCTGACCACGGAGCCCAATGCAGAGCTTGATCCCACAACCCTTGGATCATGAGCTGAGCCAAAATCAAGAGTTGGATGCTCAGACAACGGAGCCACCCAGGCACCCTGAAAAACTGAAGACAGCTTTAAATCATAATATGCCTCTAATAATCAGGTTCATATTCTTCAAAGTCTTAGTGAAATTATTTTAAGAAGTTGTATCGTGTGGATTTACTAATTAGGATGTTTCATTAACACTTCCGGTGTGTGTAATGTATGAGCGAGTCACTAGATCACCAATCTACACCTTAAATAAACGTCACATCAAAAATGAGGAGGTAACAATGTCTCCTGCAATAAAGTCTCCAAATGTAGCAAATTAACAAGTTTGTTAATTTTTTATGCTCAAATTCCATATCCTTCTCATCTTCAGATATGCTTTTAGGCTTTTTTAAATCTAGAAATGTCAAACATACAAGAGAGAGGTATTCTCAATTGTAACCTTAAAGATATTAGTCACCATGGCTCTTTGCTCTTCTCTGGTATAGTGTCAGTCACAATCACCAACTTACTCCACCCACCAACTGTACTCTAATGTAAGCTTACCACAACTTCTACATTTTTGAAGCCTCAAACAAAGCTCATTAGGAACTCATAGACTATTCTTTATCTGAAAGGTATACAATGTGTGTTGCTTAACTAATTAACAATTATGATGGAGACAGCACTTCAATTTATTTAGCTGTTCATGAGCATTGATCTAAAATATTGCTCAGGAAAGCGTAGGTATTTAATTACCTCAATTAAGCCTTAATTCAGTTAAAACAAATAATTAACTTTTCAGTATGGTTTTATTTTCACATTAGCATGTATTATAAATAACTTTTGTTACACTTTATGAAGTATAATTATGTCACCCATAAGATTCTCATATATAGAAGTACAGTATGTACACATCTGTGCATATGTACTTGTGACAACACAGATGGACCCCGAAGGCCTCAGACTAAGTCAAACAAGTCAGAGAAAGACACAGTATGATATCTCTTACACATGAACTCTAAACGATCCAAAACAAACCCTAAAAAAACCCAATCTCATAGATAACAAGAACACATTGGTGGTTGCCAGAAGTGGGAGGTGAGGGAGAAGAAATGGGTGAGGGGGTCAGAATGAAAACAAACAAAACTGCAACACCTGAAGCTAGAGGAAGACAGTTGTTTTGAATATATTTGCATATACTGGAAGAAACGGAGAAACTCAGTTAAAAAGGAAAAGATTCCTAGACCAGGAAGGTGATATATATTTAAATACTGAACAAGATGCATTAGCTATGGATTCTAACAACCCAATAAAGTAGGAGCCATTCATCCCATTTAACTGATGAGTAAGCTGAGTTTTAGCAAATGTACAGCTAGTAAATGACAGTGCCAAGATTCAGCCCTATTTTCTATCTGAAGTCCAAAGCCCAGGCTCTTTTGTTATGCTGACTCTAAAAATTTTTTTAAAAAATAAAATTATGCAGTGAATACTACTATTACAAGATTCTACTATATGTGCCTGTGTGTGTGTATGTGTGGTGCTCATATAGCTACATAATATCTATAATATTTATATTATATTAACTTATGTTATATTATATTATTATGTTTATTATATATTATAATGATGTTATATTATTTTATGTTAACTTATGTTAATAAGATATAGCTATCAAATAATCTACTTTGAAGAAGTAAAGTAAAAATAATTTTTCAATGACATGAGTTTTAAAATCCAGTTAACGTGCTGGATGTAATTCAGTAAGAAAATTATATTTAATATGCTTGTAAAGAAAAACAATCTTGGTAAACATTAGAGAAATACCTAACATTTTCATTCATAAAAATTTCTTTAAATATTTTTTTATTCGAGTATAGTTGACACACAATGTTACACGATTTTCAGGTGTACAGAACAGTGATTCCACTTGTCTATATATTATGCTGTGCTCACCACGAGTGTAGCTCCCATGTGTGACCATATGACGCTATCACAGTATCACTGACTGTATTCCCTATGCTGTGCCTTCCATCCCCAAGTTACTCACCCCATAATTAGAAGCCTGTACCTCCCACAACCCTTCACCCCTCTTCCCTCAGACAACCACTCATTTGTTCACCACATTTATGGGTCCGATTCTGCTTTTCGTTTACTCGCTTCTTTTTTAGATTCCACATATGAGTGAAATCATACGGTAAAAATATCTTTTTTGATTTAATAAGTAATATCTAGAAAACCCTTCAAGAGCTTCACTAGTTGTTGAGTAGAAGAGAGAAAATATCTTACTATTGTAATAGACTGAAATATATTTATGGTTAAAAATTACCTTTATTGATGGGCTTGATATTATCTCAGACCATTTTACTTTCATTTTGGGCTCAAAGTCCCATTTGCTACTACTTTCTACCTCTTGACAGCTGGAGTCACTGATAAGAACTAAGTGCTTGGATTTTGTTTGTTATTTATGTATGCCTGGAAGTACCTGGTTACGTCGGAGTGCTCTAAATCTAATGGAGATTGCCGCGGCTCTTAAATAGGATGCATCGAGAAGCTCCTTGTCCAGCACTCTGACATTCTGGCTTCACTCTTGCTGCTCTACCAGCAGACGGATTCTTGCTCTTGAACACCACCCTCTGTCTGGCTGCTTTCTGTTCCTCTGCTCCATTCTTCCACTTATAGTCTCTGGAACTCAGATGTCCTGTAAGTTTGTTTTGGGTCATTGACCAGACTGATGAATCTTCTTGATGGGGAAGCATCAGCCCATCTGGACCCAGGCAGGCTGTCTGCCCATCTGGGCCTTTGTTAAGTCATTCCCTTCCTTGGATCTCCACTAATTGCCTGCCTTGTTCTGCTCGAATTGGCACTCCAGATGCTGGCCTTCTCTTCAACCTTGCCTTACGAGACTGCTATTCTGCATGCCTCCTCCCCTGTGACTCATACCTAGGTATCACGCTTTTAGTATTACAGACTACTTTAGTTAGATATCATGAAATATTTCCTTGAACAACTCCGGTGATCAGAAGCACAATATCTGCCAACAAACTCAATTCCACTTTCATTACACTTATTGTCAGAAAGTTCTTTCTTATTCTGAATCAAAATCAACCTCCCAATAGTTTATTCCCTGGTTGGCCATGCTAATAATGGGCATCATGCTCGTGCATTGCAGTCAGTAAATAGTTGCACTTACTATTATTTAGAACTCAAAGTTTTCAACTGAAAGGTTTATCTCCCCATAGAGAATAACATAGCGAAAATAAAAAAACTGAGGCTCAGAAAGTGTAACTTGCTAAAAGTTACAGTTAGTAAACTGTGATCCCAAAATTAACATAGACTATCTTAATTTTATTAATTCTTTTTTCCCAGTGATCTTGACTTTACCCAATCACACTGTAGCCATTCACTCCAATGGTTATAGTCTTTTTTTTTTTTTTTAAAGATTTTATTTATTTATGTGACAGAGAGACAGCCAGCGAGAGAGGGAACACAGCAGGGGGAGTGGGAGAGGAAGAAGCAGGCTCATAGCAGAGGAGCCCGATGTGGGACTCGATCCCAGTACGCCGGGATCACGCCCTGAGCCGAAGGCAGACGCTTTAACGACTGCGCTACCCAGGCGCCCCCCAATGGTTATAGTCTTGACATTGATTAAAAACTGCAACCCTTAGATCATGTCAACATCAATCAGTCACTCTCTAAAGTTCACCTCCTATCTCTCCAACCAACTTCCTCTAGAGCCATACTCCCAACAATCTTTTGACCCCAACAGAGCCATCAATCCACTGTTCCTACTGCTTTTGCTCTATCCCTTATTGTTCTTGTGTGTTTTCTTGCTTTATTGGGAGGAAATGAAGGCAGGACCACAGGAGGTGGGAAAAAAAGACCCAGCAGAACTGTGTGGGGCAGGTTCCAGTGAAAGGGGAGAGATAAGGAGCTAAGATCTGAGCTAGGGAAGATCATATCTAGCTAGACTTTAGAATCTAGAAATTCAGATATCATAATAACACATCTGAGCACAGGCTGTTCAGTCAGCCCTGGGTTTAAATTGCAGTTCCACCTTTTACTTGCTGGATGACTTTGGCCAGTTCACCAAATTTTTTGAGCTACAGTTTTTTTTTTTTTTAATTAAGTTTTTGCTTTTAATTCCAGTTAGTTAACACACAGCGTAATATTAGTTTCAGGTTACAATATAGTGATTCAACACTTTCATACATCACCCAGTGCTCATCACAATAGGTGCCCTCCTTCATCCCCATCACCTTGCCTCCTCCCACCTCCCCTGTGATCACCATCAGTGTGTTCTTTGTAGTTCAGAGTCTGTTTCTTGGTTTGTCTCTCTTTTACCTTTGCTCATTGTTTTGCTTCTTAAATTGCACATATGAGTGAAATCATATGGTATTTGTCTTTCTCTGACTCATTTCACTTAGCATTATACTCTCTAGCTCCATCCATGTCACTGCAAATGGCAAGATTTCATTCTTTTTTATCACACCTGTATACACCCTCGACTCCTTTACCACTCTCTAGTTTATCATATTCATGTAACAAAATTCCAGCCCAGATGAAATATAATTCGTCATCACTCTGAGCCTACATCTATACGGCAGAATGTGGCTAGATAAAAACTCACAGCCATACCAACTCATCTCCCTTTAATGGTGTCTGAGAATCATACTCTATCTCCCTAATCTATTGTCTTTCATACTTAGATGGTTTTTAAATCTTTTCTTCTCTTTCCTCAAATATACCACCACTTTTCCATATTCTCAATTTCAGCAGATGACCATAACTTCAGTTTTATCTAAAATTAAATCTGTTAGAAAAGAACTTCCACAAGCCAGATAAATACCATTATACTACACATGCATCTGACTCTATGTGCAAATATTCTACTTAAGCCTCTTCTTACTATGGGTGAATGATCTGTGCTCCTAGGTAAGATTCAGTCCTCTATGCATACCCTAGATCCCTTCTGACCTTGCCTATTCAAGGACATCTACAGAAATGTTCTCCTTTGTCTCCAGCATCACCATTTTTTCCCTCTCTACCCATCATTTATCAGCTAATAGATATGCTATTTCTCCCATATCTTAATCCCACTTTCCCTCCAGCTACTGTCTCATTTCTATTCTTCCCTTCATAGCAAAACTTCTTGAGAAGGAGTCCTTTATTTTTGCTGTCTTCAATTTCTCTCTTTCTGTGCTTTCTTGATCATACTCAAATTAGGTTTTCACTCCTTCCAGTGAAACTGCTGTTCTGAAGGTCACCAACGACCACCATGTTGTTAAATCCAGTGGGAATATCTCAGACCTCATTTTACCCAGTTGATCACTCTTCTTCAGAACCACTTGATGCTTGGCATCTAGAACTACCACACCCACCTAGTTTTCTTTCCATCTTTCTAGCCACTCATTTCTCAGTCTCTTTGCATCTCATCTATCTCTATAGATCACAGTGCCTCAGGGCAGAGTTCATGACTTCAGTTTCTCTTTTATTTCTGTCCTCCTGGTCTAGGTGCTGATATTCTCTAGAGATGTCTTTAAATAGCATCTTAATACTACTAACTCCCAACTTTTTATCTTCATCCTGGTCCTCTCCTCTGAATCCTAGACTAACATATCTGTCTACTTCTCATCTCCACTTGGTGATTTAATAATAAGCACTGCAGAATTAATATGTCAGAATCTGAGCTCTCCTTCACTCCCTGCAATTGTTCTTCTGTCTATCCTCATCTCAGTAATGACAATACCATCTTCTGGTTGCTACAGCCTAGAAGCTTGATGTCTTTGGTGGTGATTCTGCCCTTTCTCCCACAACCCATAATAGCAAGTCCTGTTGGCTCTACTTTCAAAATATATTCTGAATTTGACCACTTCTGACCACCCCCAGTGTCAGTCTGTGAATTTCTTGCCTGGATTATTGACATAATCTCCTATATGTCCTCATGTTTCTGCCCAGTCCCATTTTCAGTAATGAGAGATATCCTGTTAAAATGTAAGGCAGATTGTCATTCTATTTTCACTCAAAATGAAATCCATGCAAAGTCCCATATAATAAAGCATCCATTATCTCTTTGAGCTGACTTCCTATTCTTCACCTTCTTGTTCTCGCTTTCCAGCCACTTTGCTTTGTCACTATTCCTTAAGAACTCAAAGGAAGATGCTTTCTCAGTCAGGTATGTACAACTGATGTTTTTCCCACCTGAAAACTTTCCCACAGATGTTCTCAGGGTAAACTCCCTCACTTCCTTCAACTCTTCCTCAAAGTTACTTCCACAGGTAACTCTATCCTCCTTCATATCTCTGTTCCCTGCTTTACTATTTTTTTTCTTTGCCAAGCTATTATCTGGCATACCATTTTTTTTATTGTCACTAAATTTATTGAATAATAGAAAAATTAAAAAAAATTAAAGACTTTTAAGGAACCTTTGTTTTATTTTCAGGTAAGAGTACTCTGTAATTTTCTACTGCTACTTCTTAAATTTTTAAAAATTTTATTTATTTATTTATTTATTTATTATGTTCAGGTAGTTGCATTGACATGGATGGAACTGGAGGGTATTATGCTAAGTGAAATAAGTCAAGCAGAAAAAGGCAATTATCCTATGGTTTCACTCATATGTGAAACATAAGAAATAGTGCAGAGGATCATTGGGGAAGGGAGAGAAAACTGAAGGGGGAGATAAACCATGAGAGACTCTGGGAAACAAACTGAGGGTTACAGAGGGGAGGATGGTGGGGTAATGGGATAACCAGGTGACGGGTATTAAGGAGGGCATGTGATGTGATGAGCACTGGGTATTATATGCAACTAATCAATCGTTGAACACTGGCATATCTTTTTAATCATCTGCTTCTTTTACATGAAAGCAAGTTCCATGGGTATAGAATGTGTTGTTGTTGTGTGTGTGATTTTGTGTGTATGTGGTTGTACTTATTTTGCTTTTGTTGCTAAATCTAGAATAGTTGCTGGGACACAGCAGGTTCTCTATAAATCCTGGTTAAACAAATCGATAGAGGAGAAAGAATTCAAACTTAGCATACCTCTGTTCCAAGAATTAAGGTAGTTTCTGTTGTTTGAATTTTAGTCAACAATCATTGAAATAAATGAACTGAGCTCTATGCTGTATGCTAGAAGGATTGGTGACATGGAAATTTACATTCTTTCTGGAAAGAAGATGAAGCCAGCAGTAAAGATCAGAACTTGGTCTATAATTAATTCTCATTGGTGTGGTGCTGATTACAAGTCCTAAGACAGGGAAATGAGCAAGATATAAAGGAATTCATTACAGTTTCAAAAACATGGTATAATTAAGGCGATTTAAGTGATGGGTGATATGTAGCCAGATTATGGGAACAAAGCATGAGTTAAGTTGGAAGGATGTTGGAGACCTGACTAATTAGAATGGATTAGGAGTGAACTTAGGAAATAAATTTTAATATGGTGGTGATATTCTAAGAAAAAAACCAGAAGAACTGAGACTCTATGCAGAGGTAAATTGAGAGTCAGAGTGTAATCACAGACCTAAAAGCTCACTATATAATCAAGTTATGTGATTACTCATATTTGGAGGAAAAAAATTTTTGATTTTTTTTTTTAGGTACACATACATCATAATTATCTTCTAAAAGGTGCACACTGCTCATTAAGCCTTTATTTTGTAACCTTGCATTGATAGTGAACTCTATTTGTGTCCTGTTTCTCATCTAAACATTAGTACATCTTATATGTCAGTGCTTCTAATGCAATGCCTTCTGCATCATTTCTGATTTACTTTAGGATTATTTCTTCCCATTATCAAAATAAGATATCAAAGTTTACATTGTATGGAAAAGAAAGGCAAATTATAAAAACTGGAAACCATTAACGAAACAGAAGGCAACCTACTGAGTGGCAGAAGATATGTGCAAACGGTATATTCAATAAGGGGCTAATATCCAAAGTACATAAAGAACTTCTACACCAGGAAAACAAATAATCTGATTAAAAAGTGGGTAGAGGACCCAAACAGATATTTTTCCAAAGAGGGCATCCAGCTGCCAACAGTCATACGAAAAGATGTTCACCATGACCACCAGGAAAATGCAAATCAAAACCACAATGAGATATCACCTCACACCTGTCAGAATGGCCAAAATCAAAAGGACAAGAAATATCAAGTGTTAAAAAGGATGTGGAGAAAAAGGAACCTTCATGAATTGTGGGCAGGAATGTCAGCTGGCGCAGCCGCTGTGGAAAGCAGCATGGAGGTTCCTCAAAAAATGAAAAGTGGAAATACCATATGATCCAACAATTCCACTACCAGGCATTTACCCAAAGGAAACAAAATCACTGATTCAAAGAGATCCATGCACTGCTATGTGTACTGCAGCATTATTTACGAAAGCCAAGATATGGAAGCTGTTTGCGACAAGAACTGACCAAGAGGGTGTCACGCTTAGTGGAGTAAGTCAGAGAGAGAGACAGATACCATATGGTTCCCTCATATGTGGAATCTAAAAAACAAGTGAATAAACAAATGAAAAGCAGAATCAGACCCATAAATACAGAGAACAAACTGATGGTTTCCAGAAGGGAGGGCCGTGGGAGGATGAGCAAAATGGGTGAAGGGCAGTGGGAGGTACAGGCTTCCAGTTATGGAATGAGTAAGTCACGGGGCTGAGAGGTACAGCACAGGGAATGTAGTGGATGGTGCTGTAATAGTGTTGCGTGGTGACAGACGGGAGCTTCACTTCTGGTGAGCACAGCATAAAGTAGAGATGCTGAATCCCTATGTTGTGCACGTGAAACTAATGTACAGTCTGTCAACTGTATTCAAAAAACAAAATAAAACTTCTATCAGCTCTTTATGCAACAAAAGCAAAGTAGCTTGGAAAGGATTAGCCCACTGCTCAGTGTAAGTTTGGTATAACAACTTTAAAAATTTCAGGGGCACCTGGGGGGCTTAGTTGGTTGAGGGTCCAATGCTTGATTTTGGCTCAGGTCATGATCTCAGGGTCGTGGGATTGAGCCCAGCATCGGGCTCTGGGCTCCGTGCACAGTCTGCTTGAGATTCTCTTTCTCTCCCTCTCTCTGCCCCTCCCCCTGCTCTATAAACAAACAAACAAACATCTTTAAAAAATGTTCAGAGGAAAATAGATTTTACTTGATTTACTTAAAGTCACTTTATTTTGTAAGAAAGATAATTTTTCTTTTTGTTATTTTCTTCGGTTCCCATGTGTTGGTACTTTAAGTAACTACGTACAATTTACTTGTCTTCTCTTATACCTCACAGGACGATGGAGGAATCAGAACCCTGATGGAAACTGCTTCACACAGGAGAGAATGGTTGCAGGTAAATGGGAGTAATTACAATGTTTACCAAGTTTTGGAAATGTAGGACTACAGTGAGGACTGATATTCGTGAAGTACCTTACAGTGGAATCTAGATGCTTTTAAGAGGCCAGCTTACAGTGTGCAGAGCTCATTCATTGTATCCAACATATATAATAAAAAAAAACCATTATAAATGATGTATAAAAATCATATATAAAAATGATTCTATGTAAAAAAAAAAGTTGTATTTAGCTTTGAAGGGTTTGGAAAGAATACAACAGTTTAACATTTAATCAACAGAAAGTACGCAAATAAGTGAACACATGGCTACAAAGAGCAAATTTTGGACATGCTTGCCAAACAATGTACTCCATTTGATTTGAGGATAATGGATAAGTTGGATGGAATCAATGAAACTGCATCCTGAGGAACAAACAGTACAGAAAAGAGAGGATTTGGCTAAAGATAAAATTAAAATAGAAGCAGCTGATATAAATGTCCTTTAAAATGATATAGCTTATCAAGAAACCACTATGTCCAAATTGGAGGCTTAGAATAATGATTAGAAAAGGGTCCCACGGCAGGCAGTTGGCTGACCATCTTTCTTGCATGGACTCTCAGCTAAAATGCTATTTGTTGTTTGCTGAAGCTCCTACCTAAATTCCTCTAACTTACTTTGAATTACATGAGCCACTAAAAGATATGCAAATGGTTTGCATTAGGCCACAGCAGTAAAGCCTGTGCTGCTACCAATAATGACAGTAGGTAAACTGGGTATGACAACAGAATAAGCTTTGGTGTTCTAGCACCATGTTGGTTTTCTTTACTTCCATAGTTTCCTAATGACAATGCAGGTCTCCCACAATCTCCCTGAATGATGGTAACTACACTGATTGCTCTCCCTGCNNAACGCTTCCCCCTCCTGGAATCACGGTCTCTGGAGTGATCTTCCTACGTTCAGTTTTTAAAACTCACAAGTAGCTTCTCATCATCCTTAGAATACAGTGCAAACTCTCTGGAGTCTTATTTAAGTTGGCCGCAGTTAAATACACTCTTCAAAAACCCCCGAACACCCACTTCCTCACACACTCAAACTCCAGTTCTTTTTTGACAAAGTTCCTCCAGTTCCTTGAACACATCAGACTCTCCTGCTACTTTTTCAGGGGGAGCAGAGGCATGCCTTCTCTGGCCACCCATACCAGACCGTGCGTGCAATGATAGCAGCTTATGCTTCCCTAGTCAGTGCATGGGCCGTATGTCTAAATAATAATGACTTCCCCAGACCTGGAGTTCTTAACAATTTTGGTGTCATAAACGTAGGTAGCATTCTGGTGAGGTCTGTAGTTCTGTTCTTAAAACACTGTTTTTGAATGCATAAATTACTTAGGATAACAAAGTAAAACAGTTATATTGAAATATAATTTCAAAGTATTAAAAACTAAATTGATATCATAATATACCTGCTTCTTATTAATACAGTAAGTAATAAAACCTGGTGGTATGTCAATAGCAAGCAACTTAAAAATCATGACAAGCTAGGGGTGTGTGGTTGGCTCAGTCAGTCAAGCATCTGTCTTTGGCTCAGGTCATGATCTCAGGATCCTGGGATTGAGCCCCATATCAGGCTCTCCGCTTAGCACAAATAAGTAAGTAAAATCTTTTTAAAAACATCATGACAAGCAAAAACTACATTTTCAGATATTTAAAATGCTAAAATGGGATATAAAATTATCTGTGATTTTTAATGGTGACAAAGTCACAGGTACTGTTAATACCTATATGGTTTGTGCCCTATATTTATAATTAAATTTAATACTAAATTTCAGTTACAGGTTAGGGAAAATAAAGATGCCATTTTTTTTTTCTCCATAAAAGTTGAGAATACCTCTCTGCCACCCTAGGTTGAAACCCCTATGCTAGTGTGCCAACCCCATCAGGACAGGCACCGGATCTGCTTTGTGGATCAATAATCCCTGTTATTTACTGTATCATCATATAACCATAACTATAACCATAACTGCATATATAAGACTTTCTGTTCTAGACGTTGAAGACAGAGCTGTGAACAAGACAAAAGCCCTGTGTCATGGAGCTTGCATTCTGGTGGGAGAGGAAAGCACTGCCCGGCACATCACAGATTCTCATATTGTTTGTGAAACTGAATGTTCCTCTTTTGCCTTGACCTCTTCTAAGATCAGTAAGTGCCTACAAACATCTACCCTAACAGTTTTTTAGTAGGTATTGAAGTTCTGAATTAATTGGCTGATAATAAAGAGATCATTTAAAAAACTGAGAGAGATTACTATTACCCTTTAAAATACACATTTTCATAACTGCCTGCTACACTTAGGGCTCCCTGATTTGCAGAATTATCATTCCTCTATCTCTGTGTCCTAGCTCATGAAATTCTCTCTTCCTTGATCCTCGTGTTCCTGCTGCTCCGGGTTAACAACTAACGCTTCAAGACTGGGGTATCACTTATTCTGGGAAGATTTCTCTCCACTTCTCCCTATGTGGCTTCACCACCCTGGGTAGGAATCCTTCTGTTGTGTTCAAATAGCACTTTGGGCATCTCTCTGTTTCTGGACAGCTGACAGACAGGAGTGAAGTTATCTGTGTCATATCCTCATTTTCCTTCCGCTAAACTACGGTACCTTCTGGCTCTGCTGGAGCTACGAAGCCTTCAGCAAAGCAGACACACTGCTCTCCTCACTGAAACACTGCTTCCAAATTCCCAAAGGGAAGGAAAACCTTACAGGAGGCTTTCAAATCTGGGAGCATCCATTCTGGCTTTATTAAGAATGTGTAAAGGTCAATTTCAAGAGAGGTAGCAGAGCATCTGTCTGCATTTTCGAGTTCTCAAAACCCTTTCAGAAGGGACATTATATGCACTTTCTGAGCTCCTTACTGTTGGCTTCTACGGCACCAGCTCCCTGCAGGAGACGGAATCCGCAGGACCATGTCTAGATATGGCGATTCTAATGCCTGACCTGTGCTATTCTTCCTCCTCTCTTTACACCTGAGGAAGTGGTAAAGCAGGGTCTGTGTGGCATCCTTGTTACTTGTGTTTACCTTTAAAAGTATGGGAAGTAGCACTGGCCTCAGGTATGCACTGGTGGGACTTGTTGGACCTCACTCACGTCTGCGTTGTCTAACCCCAGTACCCCAGGGGGTAGTGTGGCCCACTCTCATCTTTATTTACATCTCCAGGAGTTAGCACAGTGCCCAGCATATGATAGTTCTCTATAAATGTTTCCTGAACTGAACTAAAGTGACTTTAATGAGATTATGAGATTTAGTAGCCTGCTGGCACAAGAACGTGTTTTTCTGTGGATAATGTATGCTTTTCCTTAAATAAGGGAATAAAGGGAGTCTTGACAATCTGATATAAATTTGGCTCTATTGTTTAAAGTTGCAATAATTTAATTCCTGTATAAACAGGGATGATACGCAGCCTATCTTTGTATGTTGGACAAACTACAGTCGGTAAACTGGCATAGACCAAACCACATGCCTGGGGAGGACTTTAAATATCAGTTTCATGTCTATCTCCTGCTCCAGATGATAAACCACTTGAAGGCAGTGTCTTAACCCATTAAATCATATTTGCTGAACAGTTTAGATAAGGGTTTAATTAAAAATTAAAATTAAACTTATAGGTACCAGAAGAATAGTATGTATAGCCATTAAGTGTCTTCCTGCTTACTGATAATTATTGGAAAAACTAAAAAAATGCCTTCATGTATGTTAAAAATATGCATTCCTAATTTTAAATACTTATATTGTCAAAATACAGGTAATGAATGTAAAATTATATTGGGGTGACTGAGTATATATTAAAGTTATGATTAAGAGCTGTGTTAGTTTTCCATATTGAAAAGGACTTAATTTATTCTTGACGAGAAATCTCTAAAAGTGTTATGGTATAAATGTCCAAAAGTTTTACTTGTTAAGTGTGAGGATTTTATTTGCACTGTTAATCTCAAAATTTCTTCTTCTCATAGGAACTCTTCTGAATAAACTTGGGCAAAATAAATTGTGTATCTGACTATGGCCACTCCCCTTGCAAATTACTTTTTATATCTGAATGTATTTAAAATATTTTTAAAATAATTTAAGTTCTAGATTTTGATGCCAGTTTATTTATTGATGTGCGTTATGTCTACTTTTTCATATTCTACAGCCTGGTGTTGATTTCCTCCTAGAGACAAAATAGTTCTATGAAGTTCTTTAGATGAGAAGAACCAAGGATAGTTACTCTTTGGCATCCTTAACATTTCTAGTGTCTTTAACATATGGCATTTACAAATCCTATTTTACAAGCATTCAGCACCTAAGGGGACATGACGGTGCTGCTCCTATTTCCCTTTCAGGCAACACTAGAGCAGTTGCATGGAACCAACTTTCCTACCTGATATATTCCCTGAGAATCTCTTCAGCCTTCTCTACATCTCTTCCTGATCACATGGGGATAAATCCTTTACTAAGCTTTAACGTTTCAGGACATTGATGACGTTGCCCAAGTGTAATTCGTTTTGGAATTAAATCTCTATAAATATTAATTTCAAATGGATAGTCAACCGATAGCCAAAATTCATATTGCTATGCATCTTTATACATTGGATGTGTCATTATCCTGCACACTTTATGATGACAGATTCTCTATAAATGGAGCCAGGTCATTCCTTCTGAACATATGAAAAGATCCTTGAGTGGCTAATATTACTAGGAACGAGCTTTTGTGCAGACACATGTTCCGGGTAGGTGAGAAGACTGGACAGGTTTAGGGCTTGGCACTCCAGGGCACATTCGGTGACTGGGGAAGAAAAACCACCATGAAGAATTCAGAAGTGAAATGAGGGTACCCTCCCTTAACAACATGTGTATACTGAGTCTACTGTAATATTTTTAACTTTGAAGAAGTTAATTAGAAAACAATTCCAATGTCTTCTATAGAAAGGCACTGTGAATTAAATGAACAATCACTGTTTTTTTGAGACTGAGCAAAAAAACAGAACACATTGGACCTGTTAGTATTGATATATAGAAACACCACAATTTTTTCTCTTTAACACGGAGGAAAATACCTTTATTTCCATAACCGTCTTTGGTTTTTTAATTAATAATTTAACTTTATTATTATTTTTTGTTGGCTCACACCAAACTGCCTCAGATATATCCTATATTAAATGAGTCAACGTAAGGAAGAACAAAACAAGACAAAACAACCCTCAGGCAAAATCAGCAAGAAGGCCATCTGGGCTGGAAGCTCCCTCGGCACTTTCAGGGTCGAAACAGTGGGGCTCATCATCCACCCGGCTGGAGGACAACTCTCGCCAAGGCCCCTGGATCTGCGGACACAGACTCTGGGGGATGACAGGTAGGACAGAATGCTATCAACACGAAGATGGTTTTGCAATGGACAGCCAAGGTTCTTTGGGGACACAGAAGCAGGCCATTGATCCAGCCACGTAAATACAAGTACACATGATTCCACAATGACTGCAATTTTAACTCTCCTTTTTAGGCCTTAGTTCTATTCGCCATTTTTTTTTTTTTTTAAATCTCACAAAACTTTTTTGATACATCAAAGCCTTAAATTTAAAGTATCAGTAGTAACATGGTAATTCTCCTGTATCTTGCAAACCTGGACTAAGGCCTCCATGGACTGTCACATTTTTCAATTTATAGCATTACATCTAATCCTTTTAGTGTCCTGGCTGGAGGCAGAAAGGTGAAAAGTAATGGAAGAATGGTGCACAGGGGCATTAGGGTTATATCATGGATGCTTCACATTTTTCCTTAATTCTCTGTGCTGACAGGGTAGTTGAAAAGCTGGCAAGGGAGCCACAGAGGTAGATGTCATTTTTTGCAGCATGGGAAAAGATAACTAGGCTCATAGATCACCAGCTACCTGTGTCTGAAGCTGGTGGGTAACACACAGGCCCCTAGTGACTGACGTAGCTAAAGAGAGTTTCCAGACAAAGCTCAGTAAAAAGATTTGTCTCCGAATGCTGGCGCTGAGAAACCAAAGCGTGACACACACCAATGTGCATGGGCTTCTCTAAAGGTAGCAGATGTTGCTCTGACAGGTTAGCTAGAGAAAATGGTTTGTATAGCAAAAGGATGTAAAAGGGGAGACAGAATAAAGAAATTTGGAGAAGTTCCCATCCAGCCTGTGGTTCTTACCCATGCAGGTGGAAGGAAAGAATGGATGATCTTCTCTCAGATTTTAGTAGACAGTTTTGCATTTTGAATAGCTAACAGCATTTCGTAGCTGTGTGAGGGTGAGAGAAAAAAGATTCTGCATTTTCCTCCTCACTCGCAGAAGCATAAAGTCCCCTTGTGTGATTCAGACTGCCCCGACCATCCATCAATGTTGCTGTCCACTCTGTTTTAAATAGGAGTGCTTCAGAAGAAGCGGCCTATTCTTCAAAGTGACATTTAGGACCGTTAAGAATGCCACAATGACTCCACTTAGCAAATTTTTTGTGCTGTTTCTTTTGGTCAGTAAAGTCACCCTGAGCATCAATGGAATTAAAGACATTCATTTAGAGAATCTGCTTATGTAAGCTTACATTGTACTTCAACAGGTCAGAATATTATCTTTTGTATTTTCCTTTTAAGTAATGTCAACAGAAATACAGTAACAGTGCCTGAACTGTTGGGACTGTAATGAGCCAAGGGTAAGATGGGCACTAATAATTTTCTAGCCTAGACACCAAGGTCCAAAGAGGCCGAACTGTTAGGACCACAGGGCACCTCGGGGAACGGCCCTTCAGGCCAGGCTCTGAGGTGGGTGATGGCGCAAGAAGAAAGCAGGGCAGCAGGACACACACATCCTGTCTCCGAAGTCTCGCATCAGGTGCTTACATATGCCTTTAACTTGGTGTCCAGATGTGCTACACCTGCTGCTGTACTCTTCAGGTTCTAGGTGAGTTTAGAGAAAACAGACAGTCCCCGAGGGCTTGAGTTGTTATGGAAAGCTTCCTCAGCGGTCTGAGATCCCACATAAACCTTGTAGTATTGGGAAGATTCTACCCTCGGTGTCCTTTCATAGGTTCACTTCACCAGACTAGAAGCCTGTTACTGTTTTTGTACATCTGTACTTCATCACATCAAGGAATGAACATCTTAATTTGTCTTCGTGACTTTTATGTCTTTTTGGTCTGGATAAAAGTCGTATTTGTAAAGCTACAAAGTTTATGCTCTTTGTTTAAAAAAAAAAAAAAGCTTATTTACCCTTGGGTTAGATTTTACCCTCAGAATCAGGTTAGAACCCATTAAATGCTTTCATCTACTTCTGTGTGGCTAGAAATGTCTAACTCCCACATTTGACTGCAGACATTTTAGTCCTAAAGCCTAATTTCCTTTGGCTTGAGAATTCCAGCATTCATCATTCAAGTTTCTTAGCATAATCTTCATGTCACTGTCTAGTCTTTATTTGAACATATTTTATCAGAACTATAAGAATTTTCTAGGGCTTCAATAGAGTGCCCGTATGTCGGTAGCTGATTCCTAGTTTTTAATCCAACCAGTCACACAAATATTGACTAATGCTGGAAAGCCTTTCTTTTCCTACCATGTATTGCATGGATATTTGCAGCCCCTCACTGAAGGGAACAGTGATGCAGACCACCTTAATTCTACTAATTTTAGAACCATCACAAAGAGTTTTATGAGCTGGTTTAGAAGATTTTTTTTTTTTTAAAGATTTTATTTATTTATTTGACAGAGATAGAGACAGCCAGCGAGAGAGGGAACACAAACAGGGGGAGTGGAAGAAGCAGGCTCACAGCGGAGGAGCCTGATGTGGGGCTCGATCCCGTAACGCCGGGATCACGCCCTGAGCCGAAGGCAGACGCTTAACCGCTGTGCCACCCAGGCGCCCCTCCATGTGCCTCTTTCTTTAATGTGCAGGGAGAATCTCTTCTTTGAGATGGATAATAAATCTATTCCTATTCATTAAATAGAAGCAGATTATGGCAAAGATCTTATATTTCCAGTGCTAATGCTAGTAAAACAGATAATGAAACAAACAAAATCCCCAAGACTAGGGACACTGTCACAATCATCTTTTTATTCTACAAACAGTACCTAAGCAACATTTGAAAATACTCAACTTATGTGATATCAGTGATGCTGCATGATTGTCCTAGTCTTTATCAACTTTCCTCTTCCCTAACTTGTACGACAGCTTGATGTACAGAATTCTTCACCTCTTAACAGATTGGCTTATGTTGTTTACAAAATGTTTTCTTTGTTTTAAATTTCTCTAAACTCTCTGACTGCAGGAACAATGTTTTGTATTTTCTCAATCCCTCAGAGGGTCTAATACAGCCGACACAAACAATGAGGCTTTATGTACTTTTAATTGATTGGGGAAAAATAATCACCATTGCTCATTTACTATGTCTGCTCAAGTTTACATTACAAAGCTTTATACAATCATTTGCTAATGATTTTGAGTATGAGCTTATAGAGTTGAATGCCTTTATACTTCCTTAATATACAAAAAAATAGATTCAACAGTTCTGGAACTAAACTGAGGTCAGTATTCAATTAATTGTCTTTGGCTTGAACTACCTACCAGGTTAGAGTCTGTCTGTGCTTTTCACCAGAATGGCAGGAATGGAAATCACTGTGATGTTTACAATGCGCACTGAGAAAAAGAATGCTTTTTGGCTATTTTCTGAGAAGCTGGGAGAGTCAGAGAACAATGCATCTGTCTGCAAGGGGGTGAGTGTTGACTCTGATAGCTTTCTGTTTACCTCCTCACTGAAGACTTCTCTCTGTGTGAAGGAGCCCGTTTTTCTTTTCCGAAAGTCCATGATGTGCTGTAACAGCATGTTTATAGTCTGATTCACAGTGGAATTGCTAGTGGTTCAATTAAAACCACTGTTTTGTAGATTAAAGATTCTAACAGAGCTTCTCCTGCAGCGTAATAGCAACATTACTTTTAAGCTTACCTTACAAAAAAGCAGAAGAACCTCATTTAATAAAAGACCTTGCCCTTGGGCAAGACTTTTCCCCTACTGAATGAGAAGAAAAAGACGAGACTATGCACTATATCTTATTTATTGTTTAATCCCCAGAATCTAGCACACTACATAATACAGCCTCAGCACATGACAGTTTTTGGTTAAATGAATGAATTAATGAATTACTATACTCCATCTAACATTCTGTTTAGTATATTATCCTTAACACTTAAAAAAATCAGAGGAAGAAGTTAAACCATTATAAAGATAAATGTTTCACAAATCAATAATATATTGAGAAGTAAAATCTACTATGCTCAAATGGTTAGATTTTGAAATTTGTTATAATGAATGAACCCAAAAAGAATTTACTGCCTCACTTCCGTCAGAACTTGAGATAATCTACTGTAATAAAAGATTCAACTCAGTAATGTCATAACAAGGGCATTGTTATTTTATAAAACATTGTCATTAGTTGCTGGTCAATAGCAAATATTTCATTCTAGGCATGAATGCCTGTATCCCAGTCAACAGACACCACTGACAAGAGTTCTACACTATTTCCTTCTGCTTTAGCTACTTGATTTTAGCATTAGATTAAAAAGCAGGCAAGAGCAGTTAAGAGAAGTCAGCTATCAGATGTTAAATGTGAAAGAAGCAATTTTTTGTTGCCATGTAACCTTAAAGATAGGAGCATGACTCGATTTATATTGCAAGTTTCCTATGGGAAGGACTATAGATTAGAAAAAAATACTGTAAGTGCAAGATACATCCACACATGATGAGGTCATGCTTCAGAAATGTCCAGTGGTGACCACTAGTCACAAATTCCCCAGAAGCAATTCACATCCCTTTGGTATTTTATAGCAATAAATTAAATAAATCCTAATTAACATCTATTTGTTTATCATTTTTTTCATTCTGTCCTTTTTATAATGTCTTCCTCATCCCCCATTTCATATTGAAAACAAAATGCACTGCCTTTCAAACTGATATCATTGACCCATCTAATTGCAATAATTAATAAATGCATACTTTTTACATGTATGCAAAACACTTTCAATATGTACTGGTAAACCTCACTTTATTTATTCCTTACCCCAAATGAATAAATTTTTAATTTTCAAAGGAAGAACCTGAAGTTCAGAGAGACTAGTTATCTGAGCCTCAGTACCTAACAGTAAGTATGCAACAGCAAGAACACAGGCTTCTGAAGCAGATGGCCTGGTCTGAATTCTGGCGCATGGGTATATTGAGGCATTAAATTACTTAACTATATAAAGCACTGAAACAATACCTAGCACATTAAGCATGGGTTCCATATATAAGAGATTTTATTATTATGTCTTCAGAGTCTCCCAGAGCATGGTATCCAGGATCATCTAGGATGCTTGAGACTGCAGATTTCTAGGGCCTACCCCATATGCACTGAATCATAATCTCTATTTGAGAATCACAACTGTAGTCCTTCAGAAAGCGATGTGACCTTTTTTTTTTTTTTTTTTTTTTTTTTTTTTTTAGTATTTTTTCCTTGCAACAGAGGTTATATTTTGTTTTTATAGGTCTACTTTTATGCCAGCAAAATGATCATGGTTAGACCTTTAAGTACAAGAAATACTCGTAAGATTTAAACTTTGCCTTTTACTAATGGAAAATTGGTACTTTATTGTGGTACAGTGGAAAAGATGTTTTGCACAAAAAAAGCATAAGAAACTTCAAGAAGTCTAAGCCAATCCCCACTATTCAGTAAATGGCTCACTCATTCAACACACACTGACCAAGTACCCACACATGCCTAGCACTGTGCTCATTACCAGGACAACAGAGATGAGCAAAATGGGCCAGACTCCTGCACTCATGCCATTCAAACAGTGAGATACACATATTCAAGATTACTGAATGTTGAGTTAAATATTTAATTAACAAAAGTGAATTTTTAATAGCTATTTATCTAGGCTGTTACGTAAATTACAGAAATGTTGAGATGTCTACAGGACAGTCTTTGAAATTAATCCTGATTACAAGGTCACCAAACTGTACTACAATTAATTTGCTAAACCAATACAGAGGTAAATCTCTCTGATAACATTACTATACTAATAATGACAACTATAACTCAGTGTTAATGATGACTCAGGCACTTGTTCTAAGCACTTGCCATAGATGGACCCAATCTTCCCAAACAACTCCACGGGGAAGGTAGCATACGTGTTGTCTCCATCTGACATGTGAGGTTGAGGTACAGAGAGAGAAGCAACTCCAGGTCACATAGATACGGGAGGTAAAGTCAGTACATAGAGCCAGGTAGACTTGTATTCAAGTCAACTATGCTCTCATAATTTTGCTGCACCTAAATCAACATTTAAGTAAATAATCCATTTCAATGCAGTTTCACATAGTTCAGTAGTGTGAAGCTAGCTGCTGGTGCATTTTCTCAAATTAATTCTGTCTCTTGACCTTGTACCTTATTGTTTCAATTATATATAGACTGGAATGATTTTTACTCTTTTGTACACACACACACACACACACACACACACACACACAACCCCAAGCTGTTTTATCTCTTCTTCTTTCAAGGCCTAGAATATTATGAATAGCACAACCGAGAAAATATTTTAATTCTATGGCTGAATAAAAAGTATCCAATATAATCTGAAATTTGAACTGTCAGCAAGAAACATATGGATGATAAAGGAAGCTTTGCAGCGTTTCTGATGAGCAGCTGTTGGAGTTGGTTGAATCCTTCCTTAGGATGACCGTTATTGAGTCTTTATACTTCTGCACTGGCATTATGCTTCCTCTGAAAGGAATTCAGAATTATCCGAATGAATGGAAAGAGATCTATCTGTGTGCAATTGGATAATTCCCAGTGTAACAGCTGTGTGGAGCTAAGACTGAAAGTGACTCGAAACGAGAAGATTGTGTAACTTTATGTTCCCTTAATTTTGGATTTAAACTTTCCTGAGAGTTTGGGAACTGCTTACATTAAATTGTTCACAGTAGATGAGATCAAAATACCTTTTAGTTCATTGCAATGGTGAAGTCAGTATTAGTCATATATTTTCTTTTCTTCATTGAGAGTTAAATATTTGGGGGAAAAAAAGAAAGACACATTGTAAAAGATAATCCTTGAGTTATTTTACTCTTGACTTTTTTTCCAGGGCAGAATTATAAAGGTAAAAGCATAGAATTTGGTATCAGAAGCTCTCAGATTTAAGTTAACTTAATGAGTAAAATGTGCATAACTTTTATTAAGCAGCTACTATGGGCAAGGTATTGAGTACTGTTATAACTCTGTGTTTATTATTTCATTCAATCCCCAGCCCTACCTGAGGTTTAAGCAGCTAGTAAGTGCTGAATCCAGAACGCAAACCTGAGTCAGGGCTGTCTGAACCCAAAGTCCTTAACCTTTCCATAACACACTAGCACTGCCCTGCCCGTCTGTGAACAGTGAGGCTGTCTTACGTAGAGGAGGAGCGAGCCATCCCTTGGTATGATCCGAGGACACAAAGATCTACTACAAGCTTGCCTAATCCACACTCTGCCCCTCTCCAGTCAATTCAGTCCTCAAGTTAAGGTCGTGATTCTTTCTCAAATTTCTCAAATTGAGAAACCACAGACCTGAAAGAGCACCTTCAGATCTCTAGGAATCTATGAATCCCAATGTGAGTGGTGCCACCTTAAACACTGAACCCTCAAAGTTTGATTTATAGTTTGATGCCAGGGTAACGGAAAATTCACATTTTGACAGAAACACTGAAATCACGTACCACTTGGTTATAAGGGGATATTCAATAAACCTTTACTAACTTTCTGTTATTATTATTGAAATGAAAGCACACATTTTGAAAAGTCTCAAAAACTTAGTAATTTCTTTGGGATATGGATTTTGTTTCTAAGATACTGTTAACATCAAATATGTATCTTGGCAGGTTGTATATTTACTCTGCCTCAGTCATTAAAAAGTCAGCACTGATATATTTATGGGACTATTTGTAAGTATCTACAATTTTCCTGATTATTTAGTAAGTATCTACAAAACCCACCACAGGCCAGATACATTTCTCTGTGGGAAAGAAGTCTGAACTTTGTAGGTCGAGGGTAACTGATATGGAAACTGATAAGGAAAGTCAGACCCAGACCAAATGCACCATGTGTGATCTGATCATAACAGGTCTTAAATGCAGCAAGGGGAACAGTTTACAAGCTTTCACCTATGCTTTGAAAATACACTGAGTTTTTCTGGGCATCATCCTCTGCTTCAGATTTGTTTATTTTCCAATTAACAAAAGGGTACTGTCTCCTCTGAATCTTTAAGCAAAAATTTCTTAAAGGGTCTCATACCCTTTTGTTAGTTGTAAAATAAACCTGCAATAATAAATAAATTTATTTATTTTGGGGTTGGGTGGGTTCTTTTTCTAACATTCTTTCTAGGCCATCTGGGTACAACTTACCCTTGAGTTCACTAGAACTTCAACGGTAAAAAGTTCCTCTGTGCGTTATTCCCTATCTGATCCCTGTGGGGGTTATAAGTGATTTTTTTTTTAAGATTTTATTTATTTATTTGACAGAGATAGAAACAGCCAGCGAGAGAGGGAACACAAGCAGGGGGAGTGGGAGAAGAAGAAGCAGGCTCATAGCGGAGGAGCCTGATGTGGGGCTCGATCCCATAACGCCGGGATCACGCCCTGAGCCGAAGGCAGACGCTTAACCGCTGTGCCACCCAGGCGCCCCTATAAGTGATTTTTAAAAGAACTATGAGTTGAATTAAACACAGCTATAAATGAAAAGAACGCCAGTAAAGAACACAGTTGGTTTTTTTTCCTCTAGGAACTAACACTAATTCTATATAAAGTTATCGACATTTACTTTCCATAAGCAAAAAAAATAATCACCAATATAAAATGAGGTGTACCTCAGAAATTATAAAACAAAATAAAATTAGGTATGCAATTTGTTTATCCAGAAGCTTTATCTCTTATAAAACCAAAATTCGGACTCCAAATGTGGAAGAAAAAGCACAAGAGTGTGCACAGATGAGATGAATAAATGCAGGGGCAGAACTAGGGACCCGCAGGTGAGAACTCCCTGCCAGAGTCCTTGCAGTGTCACACTCAGGAAAGGCAAATGCCAATTTTAAAATTCCTATAACGAAATCAGTACAAATAAAGATCAGCAGTTACCAGCTACTTGAACATAGAATCAATTTTGAGACTGATCTAGAAATCAGATCATTATTTTGGTCTAATAATCTATCAGATTAACAGATACCCTACGTTCCTGGAATAGTTCATGTTTGTTATTCTAGTCCGTTGCTGTTCTTTGTTCTTCAAACAACAGAGCCTCTGTCACACCTCAATTACAAAGGTATTCTACAAACATGGCTTTTTACCCCTCTGGTCTTGGTAGGTGGTAAAGTGTATATTCTCAATAATGAAATTTTAGGTAACAAAACCTAGAAGGCTTTTAGAGCATGGGGGAAGACCACATGGGAGGAGGCCACTGTAGCAGGCAGCGAGAGGGTACACACAGGGACCAGCCACAGCTGTGCAACGCCATTCTCCTAACACCTCACTGCTGTAAGAAACCACCTGAGTCAGTTGATGCCACACTTACAGAAGACATTCCACAGCTTTCTAATTACGACTGGATTTACATGCAAAATCTGTAAATGTGAGCTACTGCATGTAAATGTGAATATTATTCTTTTATAAACACATAGCTTACCATGATCTTATAAACAGAGCATGAGCTGAGCTCTATATTCTGTAACATTGATGGGATTTTTAATAATGTTTTCCTATGCTTGATTGGTGTCTTAAATAGCTCTCCTTTTACTTAGTGTTTTAAAGATTTTATTTGCATCTGCTTAATAGAACCAGAAAGACATTTGTCAAGATGTGCATGCATCTTTGCAAAAAGTATCTTTAGGGATCTGCGCACTGCACACAATGACCCCATTTTCTGAACATCCAACCTACAAGACAGAATCCCTGAATTTATAATGAAATGATGTCAGGTACCAAAAACTAGAAGGCTATTAAAAGCACGAGTGGAAACTACACATGCGGATACTACTGAATTTAGCTATTTGGACAAAGGGAATTCCTTCCCAAATCTGGGCCAAATGAATTCTCCTTTCTACAGATTTGGAATAAAAACTAAGAGGATCTAACCCAGTTCAGCCTGGCTTAGCCTCATGAATCAGTATCTGTGGAGTGACGGTCTTTGACCTACCCTTGAAACACAGCAACTGTGACTGAAAATATGAACAAAGTAGAATCGGGTCATATAGCCTAGCCCTGTGGGTTTTCAGTTCTGGGTCCCTGTCCCTTCCCAAGGCCTGCTGCATTCCTGACCTCGGACCTACCAAACACCCCAGTCTGCTGGCTGTTATCACTTTTTATTACTGTCAAGTGAAGAGTCAGAACAAGTCATGCTTTTGGGACTGTTGCTGTATGTCCACTATTCCTGTGACTGACCCGAGGGGGTGAGTGGCTGTCATTATACAATGGGGAAAAAGTTCTAGAAATGGAACCTTCCTGGCTGTGCTCTAATACTCCCCTGAACGTAGGCTTCATCCTGATGATATCTGGGATCTTAAAAAAAAATCTGCATTATTTGAATAATGTGTTATTTTGGGCACTGTTCAAACAACTTTAAAGATTTTCCTGAATGGCTATGTATTAAAATGAATGGGGACTTATTTTAATGACATGAATATAGCTTTTATTTAAATAAAATATGGGAATGAAAGACAAGATCTATGAATTTAATAGAATGTTTCATCTCCATGGGGAGCTAAACATCTCATATTGTCATTTGCCTGCCATTATCGGGTTACTTCATAAATTATTCCATGTAAATAAAAAGTTCTAGCTAACTGAAGCGTATAACTGTCAATTAAAAACAAAACAAAATGTGTGCTCCAGATAAAATCTTCCTTAAATTTATTATGTATCATCTCTCTTTATTTCAAAACACTACTGGGGTGCCTGGATGGCTCAGTCCGTGAAGCACCTGCCTTCGGCTCAGGTCATGATCCCAGGGTCCTAGGATCAAGTCCTGCACGTATAACATTCTGTGTGGTGTGCGTGTGCTTACATGCTAGCTGCCAGCTGGCACTAAAGCCTCCGAGAAGGGGTCACACCGTTCTCCTCGGGTGAGACAAGGTGCCGTGTGGATGTAGGGCCAGGACCACCTGCTGCTAGTGTGGTGGTAGTAGAAAATTGTGCTATAGGTTATGTCTAAAATATGATTTGAGATTAGCCATAATTATTATTTTAAACTGGTGGTACTTGGTGTTACCTCTCTCCACAACCCCAAGTATTTCAGTAAAGTCCATTCACAAACGTTTTGTGAGAGTGATTTCGCATCTGGCTCTCTGCCACATGGGAAGGGATGGCATGCTGAAAGCAGGAGTCAGGAAATTCTTAAGGTCCTGCGATCTGTTTGAAAATCATTGAGACTTTCCACACCAAGCAGCTTGACCTAGTCCTCAGAGACCAGGGACAGTGTAGCTGACATCTGAAATGTGTATGATTTTTGAACATTACTATGTGCTCTGTGTTTGAATGTGTCTGGCATTCTGTTAAGCAGTACACAAATTACCGCACTGAATTTCCCTAATCCCTATGAGGTTAGTGGGAGACCTAGAATTCAACTGTAGGCTATCTGGTATAGAGATCAATTTATCTATCATCTCTCTATCATCTCTCCATGTACCTACCTCACAAAGAATATACTGATTTTCCTACTAATTTTTCTTCCTGTTAATGTTGAGACAAGTTTGATATATTGTTACAATACAGTTATTCATTTCTACATAGTATATGGATTCAGTATGACTTTTGAAATCCTGGTGATGTATATTTAAGATATTTATATTTCTCTTGTCATAAGCAATGATGAGTATCTTAACATTGTGATTAAGTAAGCACATTTTATTGTCAGATTATACAATTCTTGGATCACTGATTCAACTCATATGATTTGGGACCTTCTTGGCCTCTCTAAATCTGTTTCTTCATTCTTAAATGGGAAAAATAATAATTTTATGATAGAACTGTGAGATACTAATCATTAAATGCTCACTTGGCATGCACTGCAAGATTCAATAAAGAATACCCATTTTCTTATTAAATAATTATAAACATTTATCTTACTTTTATTGCATTTTTAATATTAGTCTTCATGCAATTTTCAGATTATTTCCTTAGAAAAATTCTGACAAGTGAAGTCCTGAGTATAGGTTTTGATCTCTATTGCCACATTTTCTCAAGAAAATTGGCATGGACAGTACTACCAGGGACAGTAGTTAAGACAGCTAATTTCCTAAACCCTTGTTAAAACTAGGTATCATTATTGGCAGAAGATCTTTTCCAATTTGATATGTGTGGTATTTGAACTTAATTGATTAATGTGAAGTTGAAAATAATCCATAATATTGTTGTTGACCGGACACATAATATTCTCACTTACTGCTATGTCTATATATTTTGGCTCAGGGATGTGTGTATTCTGAGTATCTGAGCCTTACAAGTTTTCACATCTGGTAAGGAGACATCTACTTTCTGCCAACCTCTATTCTATCATCCAATGCAAGTTAAATTTTTTCATTAGCCTCAGACATTAATGCTATCTCCAAGTAAGAGTTAAAACATGTTTGTCTTTTTAAGAAAGCAGTTCTTGAAATTAATGGTTTTACGCTTTTCTACTCCTTCAATTTCTGCTTTTATCTTTGGTATGTTTCCAGTTTCTCTTCATTACCATTTTTGGGTATATGTAATAGGTTGTGTATGTGGTCAAGTTATTTTAATCTTTTACTGTTGAATAAAGTGTTTAAGGCTATAATTTACATCTCAGTATAGCTCTGGTTCATCTTTGTGGTTTTATTGTTTCTGTTTTCTTTTCATTATTTTTATTTTTTTTAAGATTTTATTTATTTGAGAGAGAGAGAGAGAATGAGCACAAGCAGGGGGAGGGGCAAAGGGAGAAGGAGAAGCAGACTCCCCGCTGAGCAGGGAGGCCTATGCAGATGGCAGGCTCCATCCCAGGACCCTGAGATCAGGACTTGAGCCAAAGTCAGATGTTTCACCAACTGAGCCACCCAGGCACCCCTCTTTTCATTATTTTTAATGGCTTGAGGTTGAATTTTTTATTTCCTCTTTGCCACAAGTTCTTTTTCCATATTTTTATTTTATAAATTTACATAAATTTTGATTTGTAGTAAGTTTTTGCTTCTTCTATATATTTATTTATCCTCTATAACAGCAAATATGGCTTTCCTTATTTTTAATTTTTTTGAATCTATTAGTTTTCATTGCATATATGGACTTATATATAGCCTATTTTCATAAATGTTCCATGAAAAATTCATAAAAGAAAATAAAAGTAATTTTCTCTTGTAATTTTGTTTCTTAAACAAACACACTAAATATATTATTCAAATCCCCCTATATATTTTTATTGTCTGTAAAAACCAAGAGTAATATTTTAAAAATTTTCTTTATTTTGATAGCTTTTTCATTATTCATTTAATGTACTATTTTATGGTTTAAACATCATGGTTTGAATTCAATTATGAATTTAATTATTATAGAATTGGTTAATTTTTTAGTATAATTACTTGCTTTATATGAAATTAATATACACCTGCTATTTCTCTGTTGCTTTCCTAAATGGTTACACAGCTTACTTTTTTTTGGACCACTGCTATTTTTCTTTTAGATTTATTTCTTCTTTCTCCCTCTGCCCCACCTACTTTGGACTTAATTTACTTTCTTGAGAATGTTCATTTTTCTTTCTTCTTGTTAAACCTTTATCCCTGCTTCTCCTCTACTTTTCTTGCACTTTTGCCTTGAGAATCTTTACCTATCCTTTAAATGATGGCTCCCACATCACCGCCTCAGAAAAGACTTTCTTCAATTTCCAAACTAGGTCATGTCTCTCCATTAGGTATCTTTTAATACCTTGCACTTTAAAGAAGGTGCAATTTCAAGAGCAAACTTGGGAGAAAAGCACGTTAAAAGCAGAAAGTTAATCAGAAGGAGAAAATAAAAGGATGAGAAGAAGAATAGGGGAAGAGGGGAGATAATGGGGACCTATTTAGTAATGAATAGCTAAGTGAGAAGTCGCTGCAGCTTTCTTAGTCGTGTATATTCACTTTTACCCTTGTCTGCATTATTTAATTTTTTCCAAATGTTTAATTTAGGCCTATAATGTGTATTTTAAATTGGAGAATGTTTTTAAACTATGTATTAAAATACTTACACACATCTCCCTCCTCTTCTGAAGTTGAAAACTTATTTGTATTTACTTCTCTTATTTTAGATAAATGTCTTCATAGCTATGAAATTTCCTCTCAGTGCAACTTTAGTTACATCCCACATATTTTTTACAATATTTTTTTGGAAATAATTTTAACTTATAAGAAAGCTGAAGAATAAAAATAATACAACAAAGACCCACACACATTTTACACAAATTTATGTGTGTGTATGTATGAATTCCATGTGTCATACACACTTTTTTCTTTTTTTTTTTTTTAAAGATTTTATTTATTTATTCGACAGAGATAGAGACAGCCAGTGAGAGAGGGAACACAAGCAGGGGGAGTGGGAGAGGAAGAAGCAGGCTCATAGCGGAGGAGCCCGATGTGGGGCTCGATCCCAGAATGCTGGGATCACGCCCTGAGCCGAAGGCAGACGCCCAACCGCTGTGCCACCCAGGCGCCCCATACACACTTTTTTCTGAAACATGAATTCGTCCTGAACCTTACTCTAAATGTATCAGTGCCTATTTTCTAAGAATTAGCTAATATATACAAGCTGTATAAATCAGTTTCTGTTTTATTTAAAAATGTTAATTATACCTTTTAGGGTATGATAACAACAGGGACCAAAGCTTTAGCAGGAGCTCATATTCAGATAGGGATCTGGGAATCATTCAGACCAAAGTTACAGTCAGAACAACAGCAGAAACAGCACTGGCTGTTGAGAATGCTGCGAGAGCAGATCTGGGTAGTAAGGACCAAATGTGGAGGATAATTATGTTTAGCATCAGCAACATAAGGCAGGCAACACACAGTATTGAAGAGGATCATAAGAACACCGTGTTTCAAAAAATAGTGCAAAACAGTGTCAGGTACCAAAGAGCGACTTAAGAGAATAAAGGACAGAAAATATTTCAGGGTATGAACTATAAGGAACATCTTTGGGTTTGGAGAGCTGGTTTAATTTTTGAAATGGTTAAATTCTGTAGAGTAGGGTAGGGGTAGGCAGAACCCAAACTGCAACCAGCAGAGGAATGAAGATGTAGGGAGAACTTTGTGGACTGTGTTCCACGGAACGTGATGAAGACAGACTTTGCACAGAGGCTCCGGACAGTTCAGATTATAAAGGGGAGTGTTTGTTTATAGTTTGGGGAGACTTCGGTCATGTGTATAGACAGAGAGAAACTAATGGTCAAAGGAGCAGTGTAGATGATGGAAGAGAAACATCTTCAAGTATGAGGGAAAACATGGGCTCATGCACAGGGTTCTCCCCGAATGAAGGCAAGGATGATTTCTTGAAGGTAGAAAGACCAGAGAAAACGAACAAGTATCCAGATCGTTTCGATGCTGACGGAAAATTGAGAGAGCTCACGTTAACTGGCCTCAATGTAAGTATCTTGATCTCCAGAGAATCAGGGAAAAGAAAAGTCCATCTTGATATTTCTGAAAATTGGAAAAACACCTGGAATAAGAGTTTTGGGGAAAGTAATAGGAATTTAAGGGATAAGGAGAAGAACTGCTCAGTACAGGGAGGGCCTAGGTCAGTCTGCAATGGAATGAAGTAACCCCATTTATGTCCTTCTCCGGGACTAGCTGGAATCCTGGAAACAGGAAAAATTTGGATAATTGGATTTATTTAAAAACTGATTTTAAATTAGAGAATATTTTTAAACCATGTATTAAAATACTAAAGATGGGGTGCCTGGGTGGCTTGGTCTTTAAGCGTCTGCCTTCCGCTCAGGGCGTGATCCCAGGATTCTGGGATCGAGCCCGACATCAGACTCCTCCGCTGGGAGCCCGCTTCTTCCTCTCCCACTCCTCCTGCTTGTGTTCCCTCTCTCACTGGCTGTCTCTCTCTCTGTCGAATAAATAAAATCTTAAAAAATAAAACAAAATACTTAAGATGAATTTTGGGCAGATGGAGGAAGGAGCTGAAAAAATCTGATCAACTACCTATGCTTATCTAACTTACACAAATATATTTATCTAGACAAACTAAGAGAGACGATATGTAAAATCTGACAAAAAATATCATCAGTAAATGGGAAGTGATATTGGTAAACACATTTCATACATTAAAGGTCTTGAGAAGGAATTAGTTTTTTTCCATAAAATTGCTAAATGGTCAAATCAGAAGAGTCACCTATAACTGAAGTCTGTCTTTAAAGAGGGGACGTTAGGATGTAAGCAAGGTGTCATCTCAGATTAAACTCTCCCTGCATTAAGGGGCGCCTGGGTGGCGCAGTCGTTAAACATCTGCCTTCGGCTCAGGGCGTGATCTCGGCGTTATGGGATCGAGCCCCACATCAGGCTCCTCTGCTGGGAGCCTGCTTCTTCCTCTCCCACTCCCCCTGCTTGTGTTCCTTCTCTCGCTGGCTGTCTCTCTCTGTCAAATAAATAAATAAATTCTAAAAACAACAACAACAACAACAAAAAACCAAAAAAAAAAACTCTCCCTGCATTGAGATACTAGATGTATTACAAGACTACAGCAAACTAGAACACTTTAGCATCCATGTAATAAATATGTATCATGTAGATACATCACATAGTAACATCAATGATGTATTATGATATAAAGAAAATGTATATATTGATATCAATATATTGATATTAGCATCTTTTGTATGTATTTTAATACATAGTAGGAATCCGTGAGATAAAGTAACTAGTAACCTATATCTTGTTTTTGTACTTTCAAGTTAAAACAGGGGTGAAAATCTTTAAAATAAAATCTGGCTCCAAATCCCAAATGATAAACTTCACTAAAGCCAGCCTACTCTGATGATTCACGTACTTGACATCTTTTTAGCATTTATGGATATAGGTTTTAGCGTGCTCATCTTCACTTGTTTGCGTGTCACACTGTAACTTTCTTGGTTGGTTTTTCTTGCCTGCATTTCTCACCACCCCCAGGTCATTCTCCATATTGGTTTAGTGTTACATTTCTGAAGCATAAACCTTTCACATGCCGCTACTCTCCTTTAAAATAAGTGCTGGCTCCCCTATACCCAGGACACAGGATCCAGGATCTCCGGTAGGGCGTCTACAGATGGCATGATCTGTTCTCATCCATCCCAAGCACCCTTCTCTCCGCCAGTCATCTCCCGCTGACCCTCTTCTGGAGCCACACCGAGTTACTGACCATTTGCATGACAGATCATACTCTTGTACACACTATTCCCTAAAGAAACACCCTTCTTCCCCACTTCATCTCAGTCTTTAGGATCTACTCAGCTCCAGCGTCAACCATCCTGAAGCCTCCCCAGACTCTCTAACAAAGTGACCTGCCTCTGCCGTCTCCGATGTGCCTCCCTTAGAGCATGGTCCACACTGTATAAGGGTTGTCTGCACATATACCATTATACATTTTGTTCCACCTATCAGTTCACCTACCTGCCATTTCCTTTCACCTAACATTAACCAAACACCTGCTACATGAGTCAGAACAAGAGCAAGTCCTTGTCCCTGGGCTCATAGCTCCCTTACTAGACTCTAAGCTTCTCAGGTTACTGAGCTTATACTCGAGAAAAAGTGGACAGCTCGACAATCATGTTGAAACTTACCTACCCATGTCTTCCCCTTTATCACTCAATTTCCTCTCCCTGAAATGCCTTCCCTCTCTTCTGGTTGAAAGCCTATGTTAACTTCTCAGACACCAATTCAAATCCTACCTTCTACTTAGGGCCCATCTTGGTCCCAAATCCAATAGAGAGTCTTCTTCCCTTGAATGCCAACATTGTCTTGGTGACTCTCTTGTGTTACTTACTGAGTGCACTTTCCACTACAGCGATCTATGTCTGTCCCCTCTCTGCTATCCAAATCTATAGTCTGCGCATATTCATCTTGCATGGTGCACGGAGCTGGCCATCCACAAGCATCTGTTCAGTTCAGCTGAATGACTCAACTCAAATAAGGAAGACTCTCGGCCCCTTTCACCAAAGCATCACAAATTAAGGTCACTGAAGCATCTATTCACAGAAAGCCCCAAGTATATTCTTTTTTTTTTTTTTTTAAGGTTCTGGGTGTAGTTTCTTTGCTTTTCTTTTTTATGAAAAAATTTTTACATGAAAACTGAAGCACTCTGAGATCCCAAAACTGAACTATGTAGATTCTGATTATTGTTTACTTGGTATTCAAGTGGTCATTCCTTGACATAAGTGTCTGATTTCATCACTCTCAACTCCACTTTTTAAATCAAATTTTATTTTTTAAGCCTCCTAATGCCACTGTTTGTTATGCCAATATATCCTTTATCCATCCACAGATGATGTTTTTTAGAAGACAACTTTGTTTTTCTTCAATAAAAATGCATTTATAAGAAAATTGGCACGTGCATATGTTTGACTTTCAGTATTAAACTTGGCATTACCTCCTGGGGCTGGCAGTCCCACTATGCTCGCCTTGTCATCCTCCATTATGTGCTCTAGCAGTACAGCCAACACCTGTGACCACACAAAAGACCAAACACAGCAGCTGCAGGACTCAGATGTCCACGCTGAAATAAATTTCTAAAGCTGAGATATTTGGATCTGGGACTGGTTCTTTTTTTGAGCCTTTCAGGAACTGTTGGGATTGCCCAGTGCTACAGAATGATATACATCAAGTGTCTAGCACTTGTGTACTCTATCTTCTTTGGCTACCTCTGATTCAAATTAAAGGTGGAGGTCCTCATTGGCAGCGTAATATAGTAATGACAAGCACAGATTTTGAAATAAAACTGCCTGGATGTGAAGCCTAGATCTACTACTTACTCTATAATCTTGGACAAGTTATTACACCTCAGTAAGACTTTAATTTTCTCATCTATAAAACGGAAATAATAGCACATAGCTCAGAATGCTGTGAAGATGAAGTGAGTTTATATATATAAAGCTTTTAGAACCATGCCTGTCCATGGTAAGCACTATAGAAGTCCTTGCTATTATTATTAGATTATAAATTCTTGAAGAACCTCAGGTACAGTTTGAAAGCAACTTTTTCATACCATCTATAATCTATGAGCTTTTCTCCTTGTTCATAGTTTTCTTTTCCCATTTGCATTATTTTGTGGCATATGCTTCTTCTTTATCCAAAAAATGCACAAAGGTCATTAAAAACACATTGGGCTTAAGCCTAACCCTGGTGAAATTAGAACAAAATATGTTAGAGTTCCCCCCCTCCCTTTTTCTACAATTTTAAGAGCATACCACAACACTTCTTATTTATACAGTCAACACTTATTAAGTGGTAGAATTATTTTTAAAAAGCCCTAGTTCAAGTATAAACAACTTAATAAGTGATGGGATGTCAGATACTCCATGAATCCCACACATATCCTAGTACTCCTGATCATTCATTCCTGGGCCTAAGGAACTCCCGACCACCCTCTCCCATGACAGCTATTAGATCATTATGCATGCTCCAGTCCTTTCTTGTTTTCATTATTATTCTTGCCAATTTTTAAATTAATTTATCGAGTTTCATTTGATGCATATGTATGGAACATCTTCTATGTGAAGACCCTGGGAGTATAGCAGTGAATAAACAAAATGCCCTGCTACAATGGAGCCTATGTTAAGTAAAATGTATAGAATGTAGGGCAGTGGTATCTGCTGTAGAGAAAATTAAAGCAGAAAAGGAGAATGGGAATATTAGCATGGGGGATGGAAGTGGTCAGAGAGGGTCTCACTGCGAAGGTGACATGCAGCAAAACTTAAAGGAGAAGACGGATGAGGTCTTCTTACATCTGCAGAAAGAGTATTCCAGGTAGAAAAAACGGCATGTACAAAGGCCCTGAGGGATGTGACTGGCATGATGTCATGAGAACTTTGATGTGACACTGTGGGATTTGGAAGACACTAGATAGCTGTGAGCAGAGGGATGTGATCTGCTGGTTTTAAAACATTCACTCTGGTTATTGAACTTAAAAAACACAGACTGGGGAAAGGATGGGAGCACGGAAATCAGTTAAGGGGCTACGGCAGACAATATAACAAGATGGTGGCAGAGTAGCTGAACCCTAGGCTCCTCTCGTCCCGCAAACACAAAGAGATAACTATCAAATCAACCTAAATACCCCAGAAATCAGCTTGAAGATTGACAGAATAAACTCCACAACTAAAGGGAGAGAAGAGGCCACATCAAAGAAGGTAGGAAGTATGGACACATGGTCTGGGGGAGAAATGTATTGTGGGTGCTGTGGAGGGGAGGGAGCTGTGGTTACAAAGAAGGGGGAGAGAGAGGAGCACACAAGGGAATGCACAAGGAGAATGTTTCCCTCAAGTCACTGGCTTGGAAAATGAGAGGGGCTGAATTTCTTGAGTTCTTGCAACCAGCCAGGATTAAAACCTGGTGTTTTCAAGGTCAGCTGGTATGGCTGGGATAGAACAGGGAGGGTGCTGCCCTACCGCCAGAGAGGAAGCAGGCAAATAACCCAACGGCAGACAGTGTGGAAACAGCAATCTGAGAAATTCCTGGGGCACTACTGGGGAGATTATTTGCTCTTCTTGGAGTGCACCCCCGAGAGGGGGCATTCACAGAGACACCTCTCTGGGAACAAAGGAGCTGCCACTTCCCTCCTGCCCCTCAGCATAAACACCTACAAAACAGTGCAGTGCCCACACTGGCTGCTTAACCTGCTTACATCATATCCCACACCCCTGCGCTCTGCCAGGAAGGCCCTTCGCAGGCAGGCTTGCCTCAGTCCCAGAGAGGCAAGCCCCTTCCCCAGAAGACAAACAGAAACCCCTGCCCACATGTCTCCCAACCAGGGAGTCCTGCAAGGCCTCAGTTCTGGTGGAGTTGGTGTCAGGTCTCATTTCACAAGCAGAGCAGAGCACAGCTCGTTAAAACTTGCCACATTCAGGCCAGGCACCAAACACTGTCCACAGCAGGCAAGGAGAGCCTCTGCAGACCACCTGCCCGAAGGACAGAGCAGCCAAACCACAACAGCAGGGGGCAGGCCGCACACACCTGAGACACTCCCTGAAGCTCCAGGCCCTGGGCACTCCAGGACCTCTTCCCCGTAAGGCCATTATTTTCAGGAGCAGGAGACATAACAGGCTTTCGTTACACAGAGAAGAAGGCAGAGACTTAGACAAAATGTCAAGATGGAGGAATTTCTCCCAAATCAGAGAACAAGATAAGGCCTTGGCCAGGGACCTAAGTGAAACAGAAAGAAGTAACATGCCTGATGGAGAATTTAAAGCAACGATCGTAAGGATACTACTCGCTGGGCTTGAGAAATGAGTGGAAGACTTCAGGGAGGCCCTTACTGCAGAGATGAGAATAATACAGAATTAGTCAGAGATGAAGAATGCAATAACTGATCATGGAAACAGGCCTTACTCAAGGAACAGCAGGCTGCAATGTCAGGAACAAATTAGTGACCCAGAAGACAGAGTAATGGAAGATAATGACACTGAACAAAAGAGAAAGAAGAGTTATGGTGGGGTGCCTGTGTGGCTCAGTCAGTTAAGCACCTGCCTTAAGCTTGGATTATGATCTCAGGGTCCGGGGATCAAGTCCCACATCAGGCTCCCTGCTCAGTGAGAGGTCTGCTTCTTCCTCTGCCTCTGCCCCCACCCCCTGCCACACTGTCTCTCTCAAATAAATAAATAAAATCTTTGAAAAAAAAAAAAAGAAAGAATTATGGAACACGAGAATACACTTGGAGAACCCAGTGACTCCATCAAACATCATGATGTTGGTATGATAGGAGTCCCAGAAGAAGAAGAGAAAAGGGGGCAGAAGGTTTATATGAGGAACTAATAGCAGAAAACTTCCCTAATCTGAGGAAGAAAACAGACAAACTAGACTTTTTTGTTCTTATATTGTTTTTAATCCTGCTTTGGTATCAGGGTAATAATGGCCTCATGGAATCTGTAAGATTTTGATAAAGATTGTCATTATTTTTTTTTTTATATGTTTGGTAGAATTCACCAATGAAACCATGTGGTCTTGGGATTTTCTGTACTATGAGATTTCTGATTCCTAATTCACCTTTCATTCTTGTTATTGGTCTAAGATGATTTCGTATTTCTTGGATTCACAATCGAAGCATGGTAACTTGTGCCTTTTTAGGAACTATCTTTTTTTCCCCTAAATTATCTGATTTATTAGTATATAATGGTTTATAGTAATGTTATCACACTCTGTATTTCTGTGGTTATCTGTTGTACTCTTTCCCGTTTCTCATTTTGTTTTGGCTTCTCTCTGTTTTTTCTTATTTAATGTTAGACCACTGCCAATATCGCTTTTTTGTTTTTGTTTTTGTTTTTTTGGAAAAACTGGTCACTACTTTCAATGCTGTTATTGTTTATTCTGGTCTACTTTGTTTATCTGACTTTGTTACTTCTTTCCTCCACTAAATTTCAGCTAAGTTTCTTCTTTTTCTAGTTTCTTGTGCTGTAACGTTAAGTTGTTTATTTGCACTTTTTTCTTAACAAAAGCTTTATAACATGAATTTCACTCTAACTTCTGCTTTTGCTGCATCCCATAGGTTATGGAATATTGTTTTCTTTTGCTTTGAGACATACCTGATTTGCCATTTTATTTTTTAATTGGTCCATTGCTTGTGCAGTAGTGTGTTGTTTAATATTTACTTATTATGCAGGGATTTAATATTTAAAAAGAGGCCATGATAACAGTCCAGCTTAGAGATGCCTTTGATCTACTTTTTATTTGAGTCAGTATGCAAGTTATCAAACAAAATTAAGCCATATACACAGATCTAATTAGGATTTTGGAAATAAGACTAAATTCAAGTTAAAAGTGCTGTTACTACATTGCAGCGGTTCCAAGGTTAATTTCCAAAGTCCTTATCTATTACCTAGTTAACATAAATTGTAAGGTGGGATTGAAACAAACAGAAAACTAAACATGATGTGAGGTAAGTGAAAACTCATTTTATGTAGTTTTACTTCAATTACTACATATATAAATATATATTTTTTACTGTTTATACATATATACGCATATATATACATATATAAATGGTGGACTCTATGTTAATGTTAATATATACATATATATAAACACTAAAAACTTCTAAATGCTTGGGAAATAGTTTTGTTTTATTTTTCCATAGACACATCTGTGCATAAAGGCAAATGAACAGTTGGCATTTTGCATAATCCCTATTTTGATACTTTATGTCAGAGGCTTTGATCAGGCCTATGATTCTAGGGTATCCTCAAGAGAGAGAAATATCATTCTTTAAAAACAAAAGCTTTGGTTCTATTTATCCAGTAACTGAAAGGAACAATTCATCATTATTGCGAAAGATATGAAAACTAAGACTTTGTTAGTTCAGGAATGTAATATACCAGGAGAAAGCACCTATGTTCATGATATTATGGATTTATAACACTATTTCCATGGTACTCATATTCACATTCTTGCGCAGATCTTCAAATCAACTTGACAAATATTTACTGAGTTACTTTTATGAATAATTTTTAAGAGATATTTTTGTATTCTGCAAATTTGGTTTACTTAGCAATGAAAGCATACACAGAACAAACTTAAATATCTTTTTTATGTACGATAATTCTATTGAAGTAATCAATTTTCAATGAAGGTTCTAAGTCAGGGGTTGGCAAGATTCTGTGAAGGGTCAGGTGGTAAGTATTTTAGGCTTTGCAGGCCATACAGTCTCTGTGCAAGTGTACAACTCTGCCCTTGCAGGGTGAAAGCAGCCACAGAGGATGTATAATGAGTGAGTGTGGCTGTGTGTACTTGCAGTAAAAGGCTGTCCACCTGATTCAGTCCACCAGCCATAGTTTGCGGACTCTTCTTCTACAAGTTAGGAATGAAAAGCGTCAAACCTCTGGTATCTGTGCTAACTGGTAAGTTCTAGTGATTATGCATGCCCAACGGCAGTAACTTCAGACTGGGTCCTAACTACACTCCTCAGCTCCATCCATTCCACACTGATTTCCACTAAGCAGCTCATGTTCTCAGCAGTAATTTCTTCAGCAATATGCTGGTCCCAGTGCTCATTCTGATTTGTCTCATGTACATTAATTATCAGCACCTGAACTCTTGCTATTGTTGTTGATACAATTCTACTGCAATTAAAAAAAAAAAGTTATGCTTTTTATTTTACTATTATTTTTTTAAAAATTTTATTTATTTATTTGACAGAGAGAGAGACAGCCAGCAAGAGAGGGAACACAAGCAGGGGGAGTGGGAGAGGGAGAAGCAGGCTCCCAGCGGAGTAGGGAGCCTGATGTGGGGCTCGATCCCAGGACCCTGGAATCACGCCCTGAGCTGAAGGCAGACGCTTAAAGACTGAGCCACCCAGGTGCTCCAAGTTGCGCTTTTTAATTTAAACATCTGTATACACAATTACAGCACTGAACAGGAGTACTGTTCGATGTTGGATCAGAAAAATTTTGACTATTCCACGATCTGTTCTACTTTGCACCCCATGTTAATGTTGATCTGTACTGAATTCAGGTGTATCGTGGCCAATGTGGGATGGTCTCTGAATCCACTTTTGAGGGTTGTACTGCTCTAATGGTCTTCTCCCTCAAAAGGCATATCTTAGACTCTGTATAGTCTAAAGGCTGAGGCACCATTGGTCACACACTTCTTGGGGCTGAACTCCTTGGCTATTAACATCTGGCCCAATAGGGAGTATTGCCTCATTCTGACAACTGTGTGTCTTTTACACTCTCTTGGATCTAGGGGTGCCTGGACGGCAAAGTCGGTTGAACACCTGATTCTTGCTTTTGGCTCAGGTCATGATCTCAGGGTTGTAGGATCGAGCCCCACATCAGGCTCTGCGCTCAGTGGGGAATCTGCTTGGGATTCTCTCTCCCTCTCCTTCTGCCCCTCCCACTCGTGCCCTGTCTCTAAAAATAAATAAATAAATCTTTTAAAAAATAGTCTCTTGGATCTAGTAAGAATAAATCTACCTTGTTCTCATGTTTTTAGATAAGAAACAATAATTTGCAGTCCAGGTGCTAAGACTGCTTCTTAAGAAACTAAGAATTCCCTTTAAATCTTTTTTCCCCTGTTCTTCTTTTAAAAACAACCTGCCTTTCCCCAACTATAGTAACATGAAGGCAACATATGGTTAATATGGAAGAACACAACTCTCTCAAACTTACCTGTAGTTGAACAGCCATTTTCACTGTTTAAAATATGCTAACTCCTTAATACACAATCTATGGTTCCTATCTAAACCAATTTTTTTAGACTTAATGGGCATGTGGACACTGATTCCATATACCATTTATTTCCTAAATAATTGAGTGAAAACAGATAATGTAACACAGATAATACAAAATTCACAAAATGAAGTATTTGAAATGCTTCAGCTAACACACGTTTCAGGTAAAAAATGTACACAGCAATTAACATAAATCATCAAGTTTAATATGAGACTACAGAAAAATAATCTGTTTAGAATATATGAGAGATAAAACGTTAGTTTTAACTTCATACTCTGATCGTCTATTTCTGAATTGGCCTCTTAAGGCTGTGTTTGGGGGCATTTTAAGATATGTTACAAGTGGGGGCACCTGGCTGGTTCAGTAGGTTAAGCATCTGACTCTTGATCTCAGCTCAGGTCTTGATCTCAGGGTCATGAGTTCAAGCCCCACCTTGGGCTCCACTCTGGGCATGGAGCCTACTTAAAAAATAGTATTTTACAAGTAGACAAATTTTCAAGGTGAGTCATAGTTCAAATCTTCCCTAAGTTAGAATTGGAAGAAATGTATCTCTTAAGCATCTTTTTCTAAAATTCCCAAGAAAAGAGCTAACAGATACCCAATGAAGTGAGAAAGAGAGTAATGTGCACTCACCTAATATACACATGACATGGAATCCTCTTGGGCAGAGTAGAGGTAGGAAAAATGTAAAAGGCCCACAGAGCAGTCTCCCTCACAAAATTATTCTCTCCACTTTCCAAATTAAAGCCACAGACTGTTATAAAGATGAATGTTTATGCCGTTTTCCTGCATTACAGGAAGAACACTTGTTTGTTATGCTCTTAATCAGGCATCTATCAAAACAGAATAAAAACCTTAAAATAAACCCTGGAATACACTCAGAGTGTAATCTCCTACAGGATGATAACTACTGTGTTTAGATACTAACATCTGCTGGTGTTATTTCCTTCACTCAGTAGATCTCATCCAGTCTGCCATGGATTAATCTTTCTAGCTACGTTCCAAACTGTCTTAGGAGTTCTGGAAGGTAGTTTAAGTAAACAGACAGTGGCACGAGGCCAACGTGTAACCCTCGTGGACTCTGAAACATGCTCATTACAACCACCGCTGGCCTCTACTTCCCCTCTCCTTGTGCCAAAGGTCTGAGTCACAAAAGACTTCACAGCACCTGCAAAACTTCATGCAAAACTCTTCACTTCCAAGTCTTGGTCTGTGCTGCCTGCTGTACTTGTAGTGCTCTCTTCTCTCTCTCGTTTCTTCTAAAAAACCCCTATTTCTTCACATTCTTTTTGTTCTCCCACAAAGAGTATTAGAATCTTCTACTACTTTCAACCTGACATTTACCCATGCCCTTCTTTTAGTTTGTATTTCTACTCCCTGCTCAATGTAGCACAGCACCATGCCTATACCACATGATGGAACATGATCCCTAAATGCATTTCAACAATTGGTCCTGTGACCGTGACCGCAAATACTTCTCTTTATGCCATTTTGTTCGTTATTCTACAGTCTGTTAGCAGGTAGCATACAGGTAGAGCCAGGCTATAAAAAATGCTCAAAGCAAACGAAAATACCTGTGGCACACCCATATTTCCAAAATAAACAAGTGCAGTACAGGATGGAAATGTGGCCAATGTTGCAATAGATCAGAAGGTTATTCGAGCCATTATCAAATTAGAGACAAAATCACATAGAAAATAACTGTCAGAAAAATTATTACTTTGATTTTAAACAAAAATTTATCAGAGCAGGTCTGGTTCATGTCCTACAGACTTTAAATTACAGTATTTCCCAAAGGAATATGAGTAAGGGCTATCTCGGGAAGCGGTGCGTACTCACGTGCAGTAATGCTGCATTTACCCACACACCTGGACAACTGCTTCCAACACATTAATGCATTTTTAACTTACCCCCGGTTAACCCTATTAAACAACAATACAATGTTCAAAAATTGTATTTTTTAAAAGAAAGAATACATAAATCTGTACATATATTGCAAACTACAGCCCACAGGCCAAATCTGGCCTGCCATCTGCCTTTGTATAGCTTGTAAGGTATGAATGGTTTTTACGTTTTTAAATGTTTGGAAGGAGAGAGGGAAATAAAAATAGGATTTTGTGACACATGAAAATGTGAAATTCAAATTTCAGTGTCCACAGAATTTTATTAGGACACAGGCATGCTCCTTCACTTCTGTATTATCGATGGCTGGTTTTCACTACCACATCAGAGTTGAGTAGTTGTGACAGAAACCATATCGTCTGCAAAGCCTAAAGTGTCCTCTATCTGGCTCTTTACAAAAAGTTTGCTGACCCTCAGTAGAGATCATCCTCCCTCATAATGAATGTAATGTAAACTTTTCCTGGCACGTAGTGTAACACAGTGGCTAAAGGCAAGACTTTGTTGACTAACAGAAGTAGTTGAGTCCTAGCTCTGTTACTGGCTGCTAGGTAACTTCGGGTAAATTAATTAATTCTCTAAATCTAAACTGTCTTGGGAATAAAACAGGATAACAATTCTACTTACCTATTGGGTTTGGGAAGAATTAAATATGCAACACACATAGAAAATTACCCCATGCATAATGACAGTTATGCTGCCAAAAATATATGCCTAAAATGTAGGGACGCAGGAAAGTTGAAAATAAAAACATGGTAAAAGATATACTTGACAAATATGAGCCAAAAGAAAGCTTGGGTAGCTATATAGTGTTCGAAAAACAGACCTCAAGACAAAAAGCATCGTTAAGGAGAGTGAGGTTTATTATATGGTATAAAAAGTTTATGAGGAAAACACTAAATATTCTAAAGAATTTTATAAGAAAATGTGTCACAAATAAAGCAAAAATCTAGAGAAATACAATAAGAAATTGATAAATCTATGACCAAAGTGGGAGATTTACATGTACATCTTTCAATTAGGTCAGAAATTTAGTAAAGACACAGAAGAGTCGAACGACAACATATAATGATTATTTAGAATGCTGGCGGGGCCCCCACCCACCCCAGAAGAAAAAGAAAGTAAATGCTCTTGCTGAGACTGCATGAAATGTTATTAAAATTGAACGTGTACCAGAAAATGAAGAAAGTTCTAAGAAGTTTCAAAGGGCTGGTATCACAGAGAATATACTTCCTGGCAGAACCCATTAAGTTCCTCATGCCAGTGTGTGTTTTGTGTATCTCAACAAACGTACCACAAGGATAAATGAAAAATCTGAATAGCATTCTGAATCAGGAAAGAAATTGAAGCATGGTTGAAAAAGTTCTTCAGACTTCATGCCCAAATATGTTAAGGCATGTTTTATCCAACTTTTGAGTAAATAGCATTTTATAGACTCAACCAGAAAACAAGAAAAACAAAAGTAATATTCTGCAGCATACTCCAAGCCAATAGAACCTTGTCACGAAATTGCACGTCTGATCACACGTAATTACATGTGTAAAATGACATGTATGGTAAAGGGAGGTGGTGTGGTTTTATTTCCCCTCCACCCCTTCTGGCCGACTGGAATGTGGACATGACTGGAACTTCAGGGGCCACTGTGGACCTTAGAGTGAAGCCAGATGTTGAGGCCGATGTACCAACAACAGAAGTCTGACTTCAGGGAGATAAGGAACCTGCCACAGCAGTTATAGTAACAGCTCCGTATCATGTGTGCATCATGCGTACACAGATATTCATACTGATACATATGTACATATATACTGTTCCTTTGTTTTTGTTATTATCTGAAGTCTAAACTCTTCCTGTTGATACACAACCCAAGATGGAAATCAGCTTCCATGGTATTTTCCTTAGAAATATGACATCACACAATATCTTCTGAAGTCATTCTTTCCAAATACACAGAGAAGTCTTCCTGACAAGTATTCGGTAAGTAAAATGTACAATTTCTGGGTCCCTTTGAAGATGTTAAGACACAGAAGTGACACATGTGAGGTCTCGGTTGCAGATCGTTCAGCCCGGCAAGTCCATGGAAGCCGGATTGAAGAGGCTTCCGGTGAAGCTCAGGAAGCAGGCTGGCTGATGCAGGAGAATGAAGGTCTGAGCAGAGGCGCCAGTGCGATCCCCCTCACGTCTGTCTTCCACGCACTTACATGGAGGAGGGGATGCTTCTGGCATATTTCTGTGAGGCACACATTTATCAAAGCTGATGATTTGTTGGCTAGGACTGCATGAGGAAGACCAAGGAGTAAGGAAGCTTCTTCCTTTTCTAGTATGCAAGGCAGAGTACACTTCTAAGGCAGAAATGTATGAAAAGGAGCAAGTTCAGGGGGCAGGTGATAGATTCACTCTTGGAATGTTGAGATGTTAGGTACAATGGGACTTCCAATGGTTACCATGAAAATGAGTCTGGTTCAACAATGAGCACTGAGCTCTATCTAAATACAGTGAAGATGAGACCTTAAGATTCATATTTATGGAGTGTGACTGAACGGCAGGTCCAATCCTTGTTCAGGGAATCTCAATGAGCAAGTCCCTGCTATTACAGACCTCAAAGAGTCTGGTGACAAAAGCACAGAATTAAACAAAGAGAATCCTGTGTTTGATACAAGTAACAAAAAATGCAATAGGAGCACGTGGAAGGGGGTTTATCACTCAAGGGCAGATGCACAGAAAAAACTTCTTGAAAGACATTATGCTCAGACCCGAAGGATGAGTAGTAGGAGTCACACCAGGAAACAGAGATGTGCACTAAATGTTTGAGGCTGAAGCAATGGCATGTGCAGAGCGTCAAGGAGAGCTGAAAGTATAGTGTGCTCAGCATCTTGAAAAGGCCATTTTCAGTGGGGCTGGGTGTTCCAGCAGAAGTGGATGACCCAGCGAGATGGGAGAAGTAATCAAGAGATGGGCTGGGCAGCATTGTTGAAGGAATTTGGACCTTAGATGAATGCAAGTCATCAGATCATCCTAATTAGGAATGTGCTACAGGGAGCTTCGGAGTCAGGTTTACAGAGGCAACATGGCTGAGGACAGAACTGAGGGGGAATGCCAGCATTTTAAGAGAAGTCAGAGTAAGAGAAGTCTATGAAGGAAATGAACTACAAGAAACCACAAATTTATGCTTGTTTGTGTCCTCATCAATTCCGCATTTATACTCAGACATGTCCCCGTAATAAAAAGGTGTATGTCTCATAATACATTAACCAAATATCTTTGATTCGTGATTCACAATAACAAAATGATAAATATTTATTGGAGTTTAAGCATAAACTGTTATGGCATTAGTACAGTAATAATGCTGCTGATAATAATAATAAGTAATACAGCAGCTGTAACATATGCAGTTTGTCGTACGTCAGGAGCCGTGTGAGCACTTTATAAACAACTCATAGCGACCTGGTAGATCGCAGACATCCAGCGATTTTAGGAAACCTACGCAAGGTCAAACATGTAATCAGCGGTGCACTGGGATCTGATTCCAGGTCCCTTTCCGTTGTGCTCCACTATCCTCCATGGACGGCATCTGGGTTACAGGACTGGACTAATGCTGGAACTACTTCTGTTTGGACAGGCAAAGGACTGGCAGAACTGCCACAGCCTCAACTCATATCTAAGGACAGTCTCCATCGTATGACAAAGTAACCTTCTGCTTTCCACAGCCCTGACACCACGTGTTATAATTGGTGTAAACTATAAAGCATATCACCTGAGTGAACCTTACCCCTGAGAAGTTTTGCACTACAAGAATTTAACCTTGATTGTGCATTGTCATTACACACACGTTTGTCCCATTTTCATAAGAGAAGGAACAGTTTGTAGAGACAACATACGTTATCTTGAGGCAATGTGTTCGGTCAGAGCTCGAAAAGAAAGATCTTCCCCCAGATCTTCAGATAAGCAACTTTTTTTTTTTTTTTAATAAAGAAGTTGTCAGAAAATTACAGTTATTTTCAAACTTACTGCTTTAGAAAGGTATGGGTCACTGAAAAGATGGAGACAGTGAGAAACCCTTGCCATTTGTTTTTGGGGGGTAAGAAAACTGCTCAAATATTATATCCACATTCCCTCGATCTAAGGATCCTCAAGGAACATGTCCCTTCCCCGTCCCCCCTCCCACTCCCTCCCCCGGAGTCCGCAGGTCTGACTCAATAACTCAACTGACAGGTTGACTCTACGCTCAGGCCTCTATCATGACAAAATTTTATTTTTCTTTTAAAGATTTTATTTATTTGACAGAGAGAGAGACAGCCAGTGAGAGAGGGAACACAAGCAGGGGGAGTGGGAGAGGAAGAAGCAGGCTCCCAGCGGAGGAGCCTGATGTGGGGCTCGATCCCAGAACCCTGGGATCACGCCCTGATGCTTAACGACTGAGACACCCGGGTGCCCCAATCATGACAAAATTTTCTAAACAAATTTAATATTTCAATAAAAGCATTAATATGGTCACCCATGGGGGAAAAACAGAACTCTGATGGATGCCATACAACTGTTTATAATTTGTTTGAATTTTGAATTTCAATGGGGGGGCACAATCTCACCTTTCCAGTGAGTAGGGCCTCTAAAGGTCTTACCCAGATCTGCTCTCTGCTCTTCCATTCAGATGGAACCCCAACAATGGGAAGCAAATGGGAAAGGAGGAACATCCAGATAGTCAACGATGCATCTAGTGCCTCCCAGCTGACAGCTGAACCGACCCGGCACAAATATTCATAGAAGGCTGCATGTCTACTTGCCCTGCCATTCCACTCAGGCCTCCTTAACCTTTCAAATGAATGTTTGGAAGGCTGCTGACACCACGGAAGCAACCGTAGGCTTCTGTCCTTCTCCAGACTTTCTCCAATCTGTTCACACACTGCTTACTTTCCTGCTCTTTGCTCGGATCCCTTCTCTGACTACCCTCCTTGCAGCTTTACTTCATTGCTCTTTGGTAATCCCCTTGTCTGGCAGTGCAGCTCAATGCATTCTCCTTGTTGGATTTTAGCACACCTTTAGGATATGACTTTCAGCATTTGCCCTCAACCCCTCCATTCTGTAACGAGGGAAAGTGGGAGGTAATGGACATGTGCCTCCCTCTGCCTCCTTTCACCAAGGAAAAGCGACTGGACACATAACCCTCTTTGTGAGAACATCCACTGGTGCTCCTTCATCCATTCACTTGCCCCTTAGTCCACTGCTCCCCTTCCCAACCCACAGTGGAAACAGCCTGTGGAATCTGGGCTAATGAGGGCAGAAAATAAACATTGCAGGTGATACTAAAAGAGATGGTGTGAAGGGAGCAGGGGCTGCTTTGCCGGCTTCTGATTACTTTTTCTCCCTCAACTACAAGTCAGAACCTCCATAGGAAGCTCCATTGTTATTTTTATACAGGTTTTTTTTCTTTGCTCTCCTACTGGCTTGGTTCCAGCAGGAAGGCAGTGATACATTCTTGAAAGATACAGATAAGTGTTGTTCTCCTCCTGGTAGAATGGGTTATCCTCATACTTGGCAACTGGCAACAAGTAAATATTTGGCATTGTCAGCCTGACTAGAAATGTAATGAAAATCAGTAACCAAAAGTATTGGGATGAGCTATAGTCTAAATCCTAATGAGTTCACGATAAACACAGGTAATTGCCTGAGGTTCGTCACAGGATGTTTATAGAAAGGGAATTCACAAAAATTAACAAAACAGGAAACAACAAATGTTGGCCAGGATGTGGAGAAAGGGGATCCCTCTTACACTGTTGGTGGGAATGCAAACTGGTGCAGCCACTCTAGAAAACAGTGCAGAGGTTCCTCAAAAAGTTAAAAATAGAGCTACCCTATGACCCAGCAATTGCACTACTGGGTATTTACCCCAAAGATACAGATGTAGTGAAAAGAAGGAGCACATGCACCCCACTGTTCATAGCAGGATTGTCCACAATAGCCAAACTGTGGAAGGAGCCAGGATGTCCTTCAACAAACGAACGGATAAAGAAGATGTGGTCCATACATACAATGGAATATTACTCAGCCATCAGAAAGGATAAATACCCACCATTTGTACCGAGGTGGATGGAACTGGAGGGGATTATGCTAAGTGAAGTAAGTCAAGCAGACAAAGACAACTATCATATGGTTTCACTCGTATGTGGAACATAAGCAATAGCACGGAGGACCATAGGGGAGGGGAGGGAAATCTAAAGGGTGAGAAATCAGAGAGGGAGACGAACCATGAGAGACTATGGACCCTGGGAAACAAACTGAGGGTTTCGGAGGGTGGGAAGGGGGTAAAAGGGTGATGGGTACTAAGGAGGGCACGTGTTGTGATAAGCACCGGGTGTTATATGCAACTAATGGATCATTGAACACTACATCCAAAATTAATGATACAGTGGCTAACTGAACATAATTAAAAAAAAGGAAATTCCTCTTCATCCTCATGTGGGTTTTAGACTCAAAGGTTTTTCCCCTGGGGTTAGGAAATAAATGGAAAATGGGGCTTAATATATCAAGAATTAAAGATAAATTTTTTATCCCTTCTTGGATAACACCTGGTTACGATCTGAAAGATCCTTACTTCTCCTGAATTCATGCATCAATTATCTCTGTTTTGCTATCGTGTTTCTAATTTTGTTTTTAATAAGAAAAATGGACCATACGCATGTTAAGTGGCACAACTAATGGCAGACGTGTGCGGGTGGAACATTAGCCCGTATGGGAACTGAAGACTGGAAATGGGTGCTTGTAAGCACCACTCCACACTGACTATTCCTCTGAATGGCACCGAGTCCAGCTGACAGGTGCACAGTTACCCCTGAAAATCTTCCCCAACTCACACCTCTCTGAAACGAATTTCAAAGAGGGAGCAGAACCAGGAGTAGTATTTTGGTGTGAACTGAAGTCATTATGCCATATTCCTTGGAGGTATCTGCTTGGTCGTCCCCCTACATTATTTCTGCCTGAGTTTACCAGAAGTCCATGACGGTTAATGACTGACAGAGGGTTGAGGCTCCCAGTTCCCTGGAATCGTGCTGCCTATCCACACTAGGTTCGGAGGGCAGGAAGAGAAGGAAGCAAAGAGTAAAAGAACAACAATATGAGAAGAAATACAGAAGTGGAGTTGAGAACCCAAAGGGAAGACAGGAGAGTTCTCTGGAGCATTTCATTCAGGCTTACTTACTGGGAAGCAATAGAGGTATCATTGGAAGGTATTCCATGACTCTTCACTTGTTCCTATTTCTGTTATTTAGATCTTGACTTTTTGCAAAAGGATTTAAGGTCATTTATAAAGAAAAGGCATGTATGTAGCAAAACCCAAAAAATAGAAATGAAACAGCAAGATCCTTGCCCTCCCATGCAAAGTTGTCTTTCCATCCACCTTCCCTCCTTGCTCTGGCTTCAGCACAGGGGAAGCACATGTACATTATGTAGCCCCCAACACTGTTTCCTAGGTTTTTCAAAGTATGTTATGCTATGTGTAGAATATATTTTTGTAAAAAGAAAAAAAAAGCTAAAAAAACAGGCCAAAAGAAATAAGCCAAAACAAACCAAAGTAAAGTTTTCTACTCTATGCCTTGCCAAATGTATCTCTCCTAGGAACAATTTACATAATGCTATAATACTAATTCAGATACTGAATACAAGATATTCCGCGACCTGTGAAATAATACTGCTAGCTGGAAAGTACTGATGTGATAAAACATTGAACATTAAGCCTTAAAGAGAAGCAGGAAGAAGTAAAACATGGTCAGTGTCAGCCATTGCTTACTCCGGACATGAGATCAAAAGGGCTGACCTTCATACCAGTTCTGTGGAAAACACTGACAGTGATCATTAGAATTTTAAAAATGTTAGGTTTACATCTCTTCAACTCTCCCTTGATCATAAATTCACCTTGTGACCAGTGGTGTTGGAAATGGCCAAAAAGGCATCATAAATATGTACAATTCTGGGCAATAGGCACAAGTAAAAAAATATTTCCCTTTAAAAAGATGTATTTCAAATGGGAAAATAACTACTGCTTATATTACTTAAATTAACGTCTTTTTCACTCAAGGAAAATTACTTCCCTTTAAGTAGATTTGAAAAGATTTTCAAGGTTTTATATTACCAAAAATATAGATTACTTTAAAATGCTATAAATACTTAGCTTAATTATGTCTAAATCAAGAACATTATTTTTCAGGCTTCTCCACATTTTTTCATGATAAGAAAACTGCATTTAATTCAAGGGCTATCCTTATAGGAAGAATTTTTCATTTTGACCAGTCTATGAGCTCTCTGAGACACTAAAATATGGTATCATCAAAAACAAAACAAAACAAAATATGGTATCATTAATAAAATATGAATTACACGATTAGTTATTAAAGCACTAAAATTTTTTGGTACCAGTTGTCAAGGACTTCACTTGATTAATTCATGAGTCCATTTCATGTTTAGAGCATGCTTCTCAGGGGTTACTACACTATACACAAAATGTATAAAGGTAATATGATATAATAATTACTGGTGAAAGACCTATTTCTGGGGGAAAGAAAGATATGTAAATGTATACACAATGCAATGTGAAAATTACTATAAAAAGGATCTGTACAGGGTGTTCTCTAAGTTCTTTTCCTACATGAATCTAGAAAAGATTTAGATGTTTCATTCACAGTGCAATCTGTTATTCCAAATGAGCCTGTTGTTTAGATACACTGTGTTGTCCCGTACGGTAGCCATTAGGCAAATGCGGCTGCTTAAATTAACCAATTAAAACTTAAATTTAAAATTCAGATCCTCAAGTTCATAAGCCACATTTCAAGCACTTAGTAGCCTTAAATTTATCAACTCAAAAATCTTACTGAAGTTTTGTTCTAAGTTAAAATCGTAAAAACATCAAGTTATGTATCAAAGGCAAGCTCCTGGCTGTCACGTGGAATCTTGTGTACTGTTTCCTAATGACTCCATAGCAAGTGAGTTAACTTACTTTCGGTACTGTCCTACTCATCACTGCCTTCTTAATACCTATCAAAGTGCCTGATACAGACAAACTGAACAGTAAATTTTTATTGAATGACAAATGGATAGATTAAATGAATAAATGAATGAACACGTTTGTTTTCTTCTTTGAGAGGCAGTCAAATGAAAAGGAGCAGGGAGTCACCTGGTAAAGAGACTGCTGATGCCACCTCCTATCTTTCTTTTTCTGCCCACTGTTTCCAGGTTAGGAATAGACGGTTTACAATATAAAATATAAAGAAACCTTACAGAAGGGTGAATGGGCCTTCAAGACAATGCACTATAACTTCCCACCTTCTCTGTCTGTATTTCTGTCTCCCTAAGAGATGTGGACAAAAATACTGGTAGGTTCATGCAGCTCCTCAAGAGCAAAACGGAACTTGAACACAGGTCTTATAGAGGAAAGAAAGCATCATTCCGTTTACTGACCATGATTCAACATGAAAACACTACTCTAAGTTATGACAGAGTGAAGCCCTTGCATTTTATGAGATCATTATTATCACTACAAGGATTAAGATTTCAGGAGTATTGAGTGGATCAATGAAATAACATATTCCAAAATAAGAATTTCTGGGGCGCCTGGGTGGCTCAGTTGTTAAGCGTCTGCCTTCGACTCAGGGCGTGATCCCAGAGTCCTGGGATCGAGCCGCACACCAAGCTCCTCCGCTATGGGCCTGCTTCTTCCTCTCCCACTCCCCCTGCTTGTGTTCCCTCTCTCGCTGCCTGTCTCTCTCTCTGTCAAACAAATAAATAAAATCTTTAAAAAAATAAATAAATAAAAATTTAAAAAAAAGAATTTCTGATGCATCAGAAAGCCATATTCTACTCAAGTTTGTGGAGAAATTCAGGGTCATATTAAGGCAGTTACTTACAACATGAAAACAAAAATTTTAAGATTTTATTTATTTATTTGACAGAGAGAGAGACAGCCAATGAGAGAGGGAACACAAGCAGGGGGAGTGGGAGAGGAAGAAGCAGGCTCCCAGCGGAGCAGGGAGCCTGGTGTGGGGCTTGATCCCAGCACCCTGGGATCACATCCTGAGCCAAAGGCAGATGCTTTAACATGAAAAATTTTTAAATAAACAGTTTATGATAACAGAAGATCAGAGAAAAGTACCAAAATGGACTAAACCATCTTATTTCTTTACATTTGGTTTTGTACATTAAAAAAAAATTCTTGTCTTTAATGCTTTAATGTTGATATATTCTCTTTTTTTCTGCATGATGTGAAAATACGGATGACTTAGCCAACTATGTTTATGACAGAAAGTAATCATGTTCACAGCTGAGGTTCATGCCAAAGTTGGTGACAGTGACACATAATCCTAAGCCCAGTATCTTAGAGGAAATAAATTGGTCTTGTGATTCTAAAATTATAAAATAAGCACAACAGTTTCAAAGGGAGAAAAAGTTATTACTGTCTTTTGTGAGTACTTAATTAAGACCCAGAATATCAGGAAGCAGTGTCATGCCATGGTAGGGTGAACCATCTCAACATTCAGAAAAGGCCACACACTTCCATATCTAAAATAAGCCAGTCACACTGATGAAAAATACCGCATAGAAAGGAGAGTCAACACTGTAATAACATGGTATGGTGACAGATGGTGACAACACTTATCATGGCGAGCACTGAGGAATGCACAGAACTGCTGAATCACTATGTGTCGTACACCTGAAATTAATATAACATTGTACATCAAATACACTTCAGTCAAATAAATAAATAAATAGCCATCTTCCTGATATGTTATTTTTTCATTCATGCAATTACCACTTGGTATAGAAGTGTCTGTTTTGAAGATGGCTTGGGTTACTATAATAGAAGGCCATACAAAGGACTAGCTGTTGATCCTGCAGTAACTACTGGAGAGAACTAAGAAATTCAAGAGTCACTGACATCAACTGGTTAAAAACTGGACAGTTACACGGGGCACCTGGGTGGTTCAGCTGGTTAAGCATCCAACTCTTCATTTTGGCTCAGGTCATGACCTCAGAGTCATGGGATTGAGGCCTGCAGCAAGGTCTGCACTCAGCAGGGAGTCTGCTTGAGATTCTCTCTCTCTCCCTCTGCCCCTCCCCCTCTTGAGTGCTCTCTAAATAAATAAATAAAATCCTTAAAAAATATTTTAAAACACAACACAACAAAACAGGACAATTACATTCCAGGGAGACAACAAGGAAAAAGCAGGCTTTGTGCAACAAGCTAGTAAGTAAGTTAAAGATGACAAGATGCCATATTAGAAGAAACAGTGCTTGTACCATGAAGGGTTTAAGCCTTTGGAGGCAGAAGTTTAGCCAAGAAAAAGATACTTTAAATAACGAAGTATGTGTGTTTATACTAGACAGATTCCTGGAAAGAGGTGATGGGAGGTGGCTCAGGGTTGGAGCCCCTGATATGCCATGCAAGAGTGAGGATCCTGGAAATTACCAACGAGTACAAAAGCAAAGCACCAATTTAATCCCTGTTTGGTGGGAAAGCCAACACATAAATGCCTGTAACCTTCTCCTTGCCAGAGACTGACTTACTCAGGCACAGAGGCAAAAAGTAAGGTATAGATCCTACCAATATTTCTGTGAGATCAAGATGTCATGAAATAAGGATCTTCTGCCCAAAGTGGTGAACTGGGCTGTGTCGTTAAGAACTATCTCATCTAGATTCCAGTACATATTTCTTGACATTATGATTCAATTTTTCAACACATTAAGTTAATTTTATTGAAGTGTAATTTTTTTCGCATTTGACATTCATGTTTTACAACTGATAAACCTACACTGGCACATAATTATCACCTATAGTCCATGGTTTACACTAGGCTTCATCCTTGGTTTTGGACATACCATGTGTTTGAGCAAATGTATAATGATGTATCTACCATTACAGTATCATAGTGAACAGTTTCACTGCCTGAAAATCTTCTGTGCTTCATCTATTCATCCCTCCTTTCCCTTAACCTCTGGCAAATACTAATCTTTTTACTATCTCCATAGTTTTGCCTTTTACAGAATGTCATATAGTTGGAATCATACTGCATGTAGCCTTTTCAGATCGGCTTCTTTCACCTAGTAGGAATATGTATTTAAGGTCCCTCCATGTTTTTTATGCATTGATAGCTCATTTCCTTTTAGCTCCAAACAATATTCTACTGTTTGGATGACCCACAGTTTATCCATTCACCTACTGAAGGGCATTTTGTTTGCTTTCTAGTTTTGGCAATTATGAATAAAGGTGCTCTACACATCTATGTGCGGGTTTTTTGTGTGGACATAAGTTTTCAACTCCGGGGAGTAAAATACCAAGGAGTGTGACTGCTGGATCACAGGATGAGAGTGTAGTTTTATAAGGAACTGCCAAATTGTCTTCCAAAGCGGCTGCACCATTTTGCATTCCGCCAACAACGAATGAGAGCTCCTGTTGCTCCACATCCTCGTCATCATTTGCTGCTGTCAGTGATCTGGATTTTGACCATTCTAATAGATACGTAATGGTATCTCATTGTTGTTTTCAGTTGTATTATGATTCAATATTCAGTGTCCTCTTGTTTAAGGATTTTTCCAAAAGTTAGAAATGCACAAAATGATCATTTCTCTATGTAAAATATATTCTCCAGAATGTTTTGGATTATTAGCTATTGGAAAATGTTATCATGAGATATGGGTAGGTTCCATATTTCTAAATGAGAATTACTGCATGCTGCAACCATGCAAAAAATACAGTGATGATATTAAATTTTCTGAATGTGTTACAGAAAGAATGCTAATATAAGCAATGTACTAGGACCACCACTGGTGTGACATCTTATATGATATATGCCATCTCTGAATATAGGAAATTATGCTTTGGACTTTTGAAGGTAATCATATCTTCAAAAGATTTATTTTGCTAGTTTATTGTTTTATATTTATTATCTTACCCATCTTACAGATAGAATTCCATTGAAGGATATTCTTAAAATGTTGCCAGTTTCAACTTTTATTCCAACTTTTAGTCAGAAATCAAAGTCTTTAAGGAAAAAAGATCGAAGACAAAACCCCACAGGAGGTTTCCTGCTGTTTATTTTGGAATATAATGCGTTGCTGCAATTCTAATCACTAAGCTTTAAAAAAAGAACTAAAAAAAAAAAAAAGATTATAGAACTTCTTAAGTTAATTCTCACACTGAAAAGTCAAAGTATCTCAAACATGTACACAAATGAATGGATTGTCAATAATCTAACATTCTTTATTTTGTTTTTCCAATATATGAGATGTATAATATCACTTATTAATCTTCACAGACTGATAAAGTGAAAGGCTGCCATCAAGCAAAAGCCTTAGCGCCAAAGCTGTGCTGCCTTGAGACCATGCTTCAAGTACTCAACATTTTACATTTCAAACACTACATTTGAAATTAATGATGTACTATATGTTGTCTAATTGAATTTAAACTAAAAGAATTCTCAATTCTATGGTTCAACCTGCCTTTTCTTTTTCTTTTTTTAAATAAAATTAGAGATATATAGATGTAGACATAAAAATCAACCTGCTACTTTCTAAAGACATTCCAAGACATTAAATCATCTGCACTTGAGGTAAAAGACATATTTATTTCCTGATTGTACCTGAAATATCGTGGAAATTTTCATAGAATTATTTGATTTTGGCTAAGTAACAGAGCACGGTTTGCTCATGAATAACCTCGTACATTTGAAGCTTTTTTAATTACAATTTTTCGCCCAGAGTCAAGATAAAATTACTAATAATTCACATCGACCATTTTTTGATGCTAGCCACATTAGGGCTCAAAATATTTCCGTAAATCACAAAAGTAATACAAGACCATTTCGAGTTAAAAATGAGAGTTTCACTTACGTAACTATGAACGTGCCACTTACCCCTGTCGGTGTCGTATAGGAAGACAAAACAGTTCCACTCGTAGTGATCCAGCAGGCTCAGGAGCGCCCCCCGCAGGGAGGGCCTCAACTGCAGCACGAACTGGCTCTCCCCCTCCGTGGGGAAACTGGGCGTGATGAGCGAGATGTGTAAGGCGCTGCAGAATGAGGTCAGGGTATGTACCGACCTCTTATCATAGAGTCCGAAAATGGCAAAAACTCCTCTAGAATACTGGGAACAGACTGAAAAAAAGAAGAAAAAAAAACCACGCAAACTATTAGCACACTCAAACTGTGGACTTCCACATCAACAGTCTATGAACCAAAAAATAAGTATGACTCACAGAAACCTCAAGGAATGTAATGTAAGGAAAGAGTAAGAGTGAAGCGTATAATTAATTGTGTGCTCAATTAACGCACTGGTGCTGACGGGAACAGGGTTCCGGGCGCCACAGCCGGCCTGCTGCCTCCGCGAGCCCTGGCTCTAGCCCCAGATGCCCTCGGGCACAGGAAAAAAAAACCCCGCAGTTTAAAAGAGCAACTAGCATACAAACGATCCAGCCTTAGAGCTCCACTGAGCAGCGGGGAAGCTGCTGGAAGAACTCTTGAGTCCAAGGGGCTGGCGAGCCCAAGCTCTCTGTGCCCCTCCACCTTGATCCCACGGAGCAGGGTCTGGGCAGCCGAGTTGGCCTGCCGCCTCAGTGCGCCCCGGCCCCGAGCCCACACCATTTTCAGGCGTCCCCCCAAGGTGGGCCCAGCATGGCGCACCGCGGGGCACCCCAGCCAGCGGGGTATGATGAAACAGGCGCCCAGCACTCCAGCTCGAGACAGCTGTGCAGGCTTCAGCTCCACCTGCCAGCCAGGGCACGCCCTGCACCGAGCTCCCGGGGACACCCCGCTTCACCAGCTTCGGCTTCTGCCGTCCTCCCGGGGCACTCTCAGTGCAGGGAGGCGGGGGACCGCTGCAGCCCGTGCCCACTTCACCTTCAGCCATCCCTCCGGGGACCCCCTGCCCACCGCAGCCACCAGGCACACAGGATCTACACCGGGGATGACCATCCATGGGGTCATTCCTTCAACTTCAGGAACGGTAGCTGTTCGCCTAACTCACTGAAACACAGTAAGTCGAGCAAAATGAGAAGACAGAGGAATATGCTCCAAACAGAAGAACAAGACAAAACCCCATAAAAAGAACTAAAATAAAACGGAGATAAATAATCTACCTAAATTCGTTACTTTGTGGCTTTTTTGTTTGTTTTTTGCAGTGGCAGTTACTCCCCCCCCCCCCCACCTTAGAGTTTTCTTGAACCATGTTTTGAAAACAAGCTGTCTGGAAAATCACTACTGTGGTGCCCTCGATGCTTGGAATTGTGACGAACTGTGCAGATTCTAGGTAAAGCGAAGACAAAGCCATTTCAAAACCCAGTAGAACCAAGTCCTCTTGCAGTAAGAGGACCTGCAGTGAACAGGTGCACAGCCTCCCCGTCTTTCTTGTTGCAAATACATAAAAAGAAAAAATAAAAACAAAAAAACAACCTCTTTTCAAGGTTCTTGTCTAGCTTCATTTTGATCCCTTCTTTGGCATGACTGAATCCTAGTCCAAATTTGGGTGACTTTTTCTAATTTATCTTTTAGAGGATACAAACTTGCATTAAAAAATACTTTTTCTGTTTATGAAGGAAAGCATGGATGTTTGAATTACAAATTCTTATAGTCTAATAGATGCGGTGAAAGGTCCCATTTCTCCTTGGCTTATATAGCTAGTTTAAGAAGTCTTTAGTTCTCTAAAATGTTGATGTTTTCTGATTTTGGTTACTACTTTTAATTGCTAAATTTATTAAGAAGCCTAGAATACTGGATAATCTAGAGGTATTTATCTTAGGAGTAGTTCATTGTGATACAAAGAAATTAGATTTTGCTTTGTTGAAGTAGTAATAGGATCTTGGAAAAAAAATTAATTATCCTAATAACATTTATATCCATATTCTACAATATCCGGGTTTTAGGAAATTATGAGGCATAATTAAATAAGATAAATTAATAAAACCTGGCAGTGTTTTTTCTGTTCTTGTTTATTATGCCTGTGGAATTGGGGATAGAGTCTGAGCAATGTAATTATAGCAGAAGGTACCAATTAACAGAAAATGGATGTTATTGGTCTTCTGTAGACAATATGCTCTAAGAGATACTGTATATGTTCTGGAAAAAGTAACACCTAACTAAGGGACCAGCATCTATATTCAAATGGACAAGACTAGGATAAACTAGACTTTAAAACATAGGGGAAAGACTATAAACTTAGCAAACCAGTTCAAATCCTAGTGCCTTTACTTGTTAGGTGACTTTGGCTAAGTTATTTAATCTTACTTGTCTCAATTATAAATATATAACATGCCAAGGACTAAATAAAATAATGTATATAAAACTATGATCCTATACAGGAGATAATTAGTAAGTGGTAGTTTTTGTTTTTTTGTTTTTGTTTTTTTTTTAGATTTTATTTATTTATTTGAGACAGAGAGATAGTGAGAGAGAGCACAAGCAGGGAGCCCAATGAGGGGCTTGATCCCAGGGCCCTGAGATCATGACCTGAACCAAAGGCAGACGCTCAACTGACTGAGCCACCCAGGAGCCCCATAAGTGGTAGATTTTATAAAGAAATTCCATGAAGGAAGAACATCCAATTCTAAGTCTGTGCTCGCCCAGGAACTACAATTTTATCACCTGAGTAGACTGACCAACCTGGAAAGCTTATTCTGACAGTGTGACTGGCTGAAATTTTCTTGCAAGGTATAAGAATCATCATGATGTAACATTTGGGTATCTGGGGTTTCAATCCAATTCATTTCTATAACTTAAGAAACATTTCCTGATAAATCAAGTTGCTGGATCGGATGTGAACCTTGTGAATGTTATACCAAGCCTTTGGATATATCTATGTAAGTGCTGTACATTTAGCGTATAACCAGGAGTCCCCTGGCTCCCTTGTAAAGTTTTCATATTGTCCTGTTCTCTCGATTTTCATGCAAATTGAGGGCCCACTCTCAATCTTTAATCAGTAAATAATCTGGTTCAAATACTTTTTATTTTACTTTATTGAAAGAAGAAGTTGAAGAGCTTCAGAACTCTAAGATACTGGCTTTCAGTTTGGTGCTGAAAGTACACACAGATTTCAGTGGCTGTTCAAGAAGATGTAAGCAAACAGGGGGCACCTGGGTGGCACAGCTGGGTGGGTGTCCAACTCTGGCTTAAGGCTCAGGTCGTGGGATCAAGCCCCTCATCAGGCTCGGGGCTCAGCAGGGAGCCTGCTGGGGTTTCTCTCTTTGCCCCTCTCTCTAGTGTGAGCACACACACTCTCTCTCTTTAAAATAAACAAATCTTAGAAAAAGAAAAGAAAATGTAAGCAAGTCATGTACTTTAAGATACTCATGCATATATTGAACATTTATATAATTCTTTGCTATGGCATTTTAAAACCATACCTTTGTTAAGTTTTGGTTTCCAAACTCTTTTTCTAGGAACCCCATGAGTTCCCTAAGAGGACTTCATTGGCTTTGCAGGAGAACCTCTGATGAGAGAGGAATTGGTGGCACCCCTTTCCCCCAAAAAGCCCAATAGCACTTCTGATTTCATCTATTTCAAATACTGAGCTGCTGCCGACATCAAATTTTATGTACAAATAGTATTACACTACTAAAAAAAAGCCAAAAACAATTAATATACTCTGTACAAAGTTCCTTGATTGTTTTTTCTTTCTTACTGTGTTGTTTTCAATGTAATCATTATGACTTTCCACTACTCTGGTGCTTGCTATAGTACTTAACTTCATTTATTCCATTTGCTCCTCAACAAACAGTATCTTCTGATATTTAATCATCTCTGTCTGCTTTCATTCATTTGTGACATCATAAATATCTATCTAACCTGCTCTTTTTCACAGCCATTTGTCATTCTCCTTCTAATAAGTTTATTTGGAAACTATAGTAAGTTTTAGACTAATAACTGCTTTTGGCTGTATTTTGTCACTCACATTTTAGCTTCCCTTTGCAAATGTCCAGTTTTAGTAGCACTCATTTGAATTTTTTTTTTTGGTCCATTTAATCTAGAATTATATGTTTGGCAGATGAGAGTTATTGGGTTTCCTATGTACGTGGATAGATTGTCAGCCAAATATTCAATGTTATTACTCGATGTGATACCCTAGATAGTATTTTATTTGATCCAACAGATTCAAAATTTAAAATATAATTATTTCCATCTTTAGTACTATAATCTGGCTTTGCAAACACTCAAATCAAAATTTACTTGGTTATTTCTTATGACATCTATTGTTGCTTAGTATACAGATAATTATTCAAACAATGGAACTTCTTAAGCTATCTAAATGCATACACAAATTAATGAAAGTAAAATAAGCTATCAATGTGTTCAGAAATGCATACATAAGAGGGGAGCAAACTGAATTTTAATGTAATGCTTAGTCACTAAATAGATGTGATGATATTAGATGGATACGTATTTTGGGATACAAACACTAATCAGGATAAGACTTCCAATGAAATAATCCAATCATAATTTTAAGCCCATATTCTATATTTTGCTTCACTAATAAGATCACTTAGATCATGTTATTATGTAAATAAACACATAATATAAACAGTCGTAATAATCCATTCATCTTTTACCTCATGGTGTCAATTGATTAGATCTGCCTTTTCATCAGGTAGTCACCCCGTTCCATTCCAGATGCCAAGCCAAGTCAATTTGTCATGTAATTTGTGATGATTTATAGCCCTCTATCGCATGTAAATCAAACGATGTAGTTTTAGCTCAGTGTTTCTCAAGTTGTGGGACATAAATCCAAGTGATATGCTGGATTTTGCATGACCACCGCTGTGCGGGGAAGAAGAGCACAGGCCAGTGCTCCATCTGCTGCCCTTCCATTTCTCGTGCCTCTGCAATTTTCCTCTGCTCTACAGGACTTCCATAAACAAGCCCAGCTGTCCTTCATTTTATAAAACACAGAACCTTCTACACTTACCACTTCTTACCCTCCCACTCTTCCCCAGGCACTTCTGTTGACGGGGTTTTGCACTTACACTGTTTTCCAACTCATTTCATTTGGCTCGTCTACTTCCCAGCCACCAGAACCACTCTCATCAAGAGTGCCGATGTCCAATGACATCCTAAATCCCCCACCTCACTGGAGTTCTCTGCTGGGTTTGGAACTTTGGACACCTGCTGGGCTGCAAACCCAACCACTTCCTATGACCACTGTGCCACTTCAGGTAGTTCTGTTAACAGTCCAGCCTTGTGGGGGCGCCTGGCCAGCTCAGTCATGGGGCATGTGACTCTCAATCTCAGGGTCCGGAGTCCAAGCCCCATGTTGGGCGCGGAGTCTTAAAAAAAAAAAATCCAGCCTTGTAGATACTTGGATCTGCATGATTAAGCTATTCATTTTTCAACATAAACAGAACTGTTTCTTGGTTTGGGTAAACTGTATAAAGCAGGTAAAAAGTGTTTGTTGGTGTTTAATCCATCTGTAATAGAAAGAATGTACTGCAAAAAAAAAAAAAAGTAGATATACTACTACCACTCATTGTTTCATTCAACAAATGCTTATATACTGCCTAATTTATTCCAGTCATTGTGTTAAGCATTTCTAACAAAATACAATTAATACAGTGTTTTCCACTGAGAAGAGAGTCACACTCTACGTGGTCAGACAGATACAAATTGATACTTCAAGACGGTGAATGGAGTGATAGGTAGAGGTCATTAGGAAGCACTGAGGAGTCCTTAGCTCAGCCCACAGGCCATAGGGCGGGCTGACTGAAGGAAATGCTACTTGTCTATGGAGCTCAGGTTTGAATGATAGTGATTAAAGATATAGAAGCCAACAAGTAGGTTGCCTATCGTCATATTCCTGATTAAAGTTCATATTTAAACTACCTCAGAGACAAATAATATTTAGAAATGTTAGGGAAACAAATATACGCCAGTTGCTTGAATATAAACCTAGCGGTGGGAGAACAGAGTCATCATATGGCATTCGGTTATTAGGCACTTAAAAACCTGTCACCAAAACATCAAAACTGTACGCCCTGTGTAAATATATACTACAGAGATCCTGTCATTGGACATAACAACTTCTTTTTTTTAAAAAAAAAGATTTTATGTATTTATTTATTTGAGAGAGAGAGAGAGAAAGAGAGCTTGTGAGCCAGGGGAAGGGCAGAGGGAGAGGGAGAAACGGGTTAGACATACCAACTTCTAAGAAATAATCCTAGAATTTGATAATAGAAAATTCCCAGTAATACATTTTTAGGTTCATGATTCCAGCAACAACTGGATTAGATACCAATAAGATGTGGTCTCCATTAATGATGTAATGCTAAATTTGTTTTCAAGGAAATGTGACTACAGAGTATCAAGTGCGATCGATCTATCTATCTATCTATCTATCTATCTATATCTATCTATCATCATCTATCTATCTGAGTGAGAGACAGAGAGGATAGGAGAGACAGAGAGAGAGGATAGGAGAAATTTGAGCATATTTACTGGTTGAGGGAATGGAGAGGGAGATAGGATACAGAAGAGAAAGGCGAACTAATTAAGGAAGGCCCCAGAAAGACAGAATGTATAGGGTCAAAGACACATATGAAGTTGGCCTTGAATGAGATGAGCAGGTTTGTGGAGGGTACTTCATTCCATAGAGTCCACAGATTAAAAGATAAGCTAAGATGTGTGTAGGCTGATATTTCCTACTTGCACTGATATGAGAGGCAAGACTGCAGCCATGAGATTCGATAAAGCTGTCTAAAAGTGACACAAGTTACAAATAATTGCAGAGTGTAGGAGAGGAACCTAAGAGCACATAAAATATCTTATAAACTGCATGATGATAAGAAACCCTTCCTATTTTAGCCACAACTATACCCAGCGTAACACATACAACACAGCACCTAGGCCATGGTAAGTGCCCTGTAAAATCTTACTGAATGAATGACAGGACAAAATGAAAGATTAAATGGATATTGGCAGAAGATAAGAATGAAAATATGAATTAGAGGTGGCAACAATATAGAAATTCACGATTTCCTTTGGGCACAGCATGAAGAGAGTAACCAAAGGGAATAATAATGAGGCGTTTACAACTTTCCTACTTGAAACAAAATCTTCTCTTGGCTTACCCAACAGCACATTTTCCTGTACTTCCTCTTGTCTGAACGTTTGTTCTCAGTTTCCTGGCTTGCATCTCCTCGTCTGACCAATCTTTAAATAATGGAAGAGCACTTCTTCTACACTCTTTCTTTAGATAATGTCATCTATTTCTGGGACTTCAAATATCATTCCTGTGCCAATATTTCCCTGACGAATATCTTTAGTTTTGTTCTTTCCTATGAGTTCAGACTCAAACATCAATACTTCGCATCTCCATTTTGTTGTCTTTTTGGCACCTGAGACCCAGCTGGGCCAAAACAGGACTCTTCATTTTTCTTTCAGAATCTTGTCTCTGTTTTCCCCCATCCCAAATAAAAGCATGACCATCTATGAAAATATTCTTTATTCTTACCTTCCTTCTATTCCCACATTGAAATCATGAGCAAATCTTGAAGGTTTTATCTCCAAAATATCTAAAATATGTCAAAATCTACTTACTCCTCTGTGTCCCCATTATGCCGTCACTGTCCTGTCAAGTCTACTAGAAAAGTCCCCAAACTATACTTCCTGTTCCCAGTTTTCTTCCTTCCTAATTATTCCCCACTTGGCAGAGAGTGTGGTAAGAAAGCACCTCATCCCCACTTAAGTCCCAGTGGTTTTTCATCCTATTTAACTAATATCCACATGGCCTAAAAAGCTCTAATGATTTTGTCTTCACTAAACTCATCGACCATTGTCCCTCGCCCACTAGACTAAAAGACTCTCCCTTTTCGTGTTACTTAAATACCTTCTCATCCATTCTAGGGCATTGGCACTAACCGCTCCCTCTGGCCTGACTGTCCCTTTGCTGTACTACTCACAGTTCCTGTCTCAGTGAAAATGTCAACTCCTCCAACAGCCTCTGCCTGACTCCTCCAGGAAAAGGGGTTCTCACAGCTCTAGTCACTCTCTTCCACATGACCTTGTTTTATTTTGTGCTTAGCCCTTGCCACTACTTGAAATTACCTTACTTATTTGAGGGCTTATTTCTCTCTTTTTTTCCAGGACAACATGAGTTCCACAAGAAGAGGGAATCTGACTGCCCTTCCACTGATGCAACCTCAGGCTCTGAAACTGGCATATGGAAAGTGCTCCCTGAATGTTTGTTGGATGAACGAAATCATGGTTTCTGGTAAAGGCAATAAGGACAGAGGAGAGACTAGGAGAGTGTGGAATGACTGTCCGAAAACCACAAAAATCTACTTTCCTGTCGCCGAGCTGACTCTGGCAGTTAAGTGTTCCCTGCTCCCCACCCCGAGGTCTAGGCAACTCACTCTCTGTCTCCAGGGGCATCCTCCTTCCCTTTTGACTGTGCATCCACTGACCATTTGTTTTTAACTAAAGCTTAGTTACTGAAAACTTCCTGCTATTATGACATAGACATTTCATGATTCCTTATAAGGAAAATAATTATTATTTTAAGTATGTATTAATTTTTTTTAACAATTTAACATTTGGGTAATGAGACAATTCTCTCACCATTGACAAAAACATCTATATTTTATGCTTTTATCAGGGAGATATTCTATTATCATTTCTACACACTTAATTTTAACTTATATGGCATATGGTGAGGCGAGGAGTCCGTCCATCATGGCGGAGCCTGAGCTGCATGTGAAAAGCTCCCCTGCCTCCCACCGCACAGCAGCCTGGTCCTCAACTGTCCTAGTATTGTTGTCACCCTGTATTTACCTAATTTCTATCTACTATTTTTTAGAATCCTGCCATTTATATTTCTTCAAAAAGAAATCTTGTCCCACATCTGGATTTTTAAAAGAATGTGTCTTAAAACACCAACAATCTATTGGAAAACTTTACAAAGTCAGGACATACTAGTTAAGCATCTTCCCTCTTTCTCTTATTATTTGATGTGAAAATGATGAGCTCCTCATATTCAGATTTGAAAAGGCTCAATCAGATGGTGGATGGAGCATGCTGGGCCCAGAATTCATTAATTTATGCCCTTAAGGCATTATCATGGATTATTAATATGTAAAAGCTAATTTTCTTAGACTTGTAAGTGGTGGTTAGCTAGAGTACTTAAAGTTACTGAAGCTAATCACCATAAATGACAAGTTGAAATGCAAATAACACAAAAATCTTTCACTTTAGTTCTATCACAATTAAGTACTTCCAGTTTCTCAGATGTCTTCTCTGAAGATGATTCTGGACAATGCCGTCCAAGACCACAATGAGATATAATCACTTGCACAGCCCTCACAAACTCCCCTTCAGCTTTATGACATCTCAGCCAGAAAGCATATTTCAATGCTAAATTAAACTAATTGAGAGCTCAGTAAAAATATACAGGCTTGTTTGCACATTTCTTTCCAGAGTCAGGCCATCATAATGGAAACACATGGCTCATTTTGCTTCCAAGGCCTATAAAGGAATAAGCAGAAGGCTATTTGCAAGACTCAGCACAAGAAGCAAGACTACATTCTGTGTAAAAATGGCTGCCCTAGCAGTAATCTGGGTGCTGTGAAGATCTTATGATTCTTTTATACTCCTGACATACAACCATAAGGACTCCAACAAGTAAGTCTTTAGAAGGAAAGAAGTTGAGAGGAGAGGAAGAAACCAATTCTAAATCATTACAGGTGTGTTTGGGTTCTTCACTTGTCAACTTCCAGCCATAAAGAAGACTACGGGGGCCAAGGCAACCAACCCAGTGATACACTGTTAGGCATTCAAGGATTTGGAACATAGTTTCACCTTTAAGTGGCTCCTTAATGGAAATATCCAATTCATCATCTATATTTTATACTATATAACTGAGAGGCATAATTGCAGCAGAGTTCTTTGTATGCTTGAGAAACTTCTCCAAGGGTCTAAATAAGATGTTGAAAGCCTTTCTTCATCAGAGAAGCAGCTGTCTTCCTGAAAAATCATTTAAATACATCATGGAAGTGGATAACCTCAATTAAAAATGGAATGGAATAATATTTGACAGATATTGGAGTGGGGTTCAGAAACAACAATTCTCATGAATATCATGCTTCCCGAATAGAACTGAAGTGCCATTCCTTGTTCTGGGTGCAGAATTTGTGACATTTGTTTAATGTCTGTCCATACTACCAGGACGTAATGGCAAGGACTGACTGCTTCTGTCACCCTGCTTTTCCCTCCCCAGCATTCAGCATAATGCTTGGCACAGAGCTGGTGGTCAAAAAATATCTGCTGAATGAATAGCCAAAGGAACAGAGGCAAAGAGGAGTCACCTGTGAAAGGTATTCGAGATCTGTGAAGATATTTGGCTTAATCTTTGAAGAGGAACAAATAGCCATTGAATGCAAATCTAACATGTAAACTTGTGTTTTGATAAAAGATAACAATGCCTCATTGTATTTAAGAGGGCACAATTTAGCAAAGCAAATTTACATTCAACTTATTTGGAAATTCATAGCTTACACGCTTTTAATGGGACTACCTGCTCTATGCTTTGGGCTAAAGCTCCAGACCGCAAGGCTCTAGTGCCACATCTGGGGCATGAAGGAGGCATCCAGGTGGCCAGCTGGGGAAGGGGACGGGAAGAAAACCCAGCAAGTATTAAGTACCTACTGTGTGTCTGGTTCTGCAGTAGTCATTTTGTATGCATTACCTCACTCAAACTTCATGACAGTCTTACATGGTAGGTATTATTCTCCCATATTTCTTTTTCATTATTAAAGATGAAATTTGGTGAAGTTATGCAACTTGTATAAGTTTATACACCTAAGTGGGGAAAGGGCAATTTTTAACCCAAGTCTGATTCCAAAGTTGATACTCATTCTACTCTACCCCCTGAAAGAGAAAATGATTGGTTAAGCTTTTTTTCCATCTTGCTCTGCTGAGGACATTTGGGCCATTACACCTTGATTGCTACTGGAAGAGGCAATATAAGAATATGTACACTTCATGGAAATAGGAGGTCTTAAAAGATTATAGAAAATTGGTTTCTCTTGAAAAGCCACCTCTTAAAGCAAACCAAATTTTAGCTGTCAATTTAAAAAGGACACACACATATATAACTCAGACAAATAAGATTACAATATCTGATGGTTTTTTTTTTTTTTTTTTGGGTAATTGTGCCTTTCTAAAATGCACTGCACAAAATCTTGGAAGAGAATTTACAGGTAACCATGACTAGATGGAAATACTGAACACTTGCACGGTATAGTTTCTGTGTATATAAAAATAGATACTAAATGTTTTCCCATTCTAGAATATAATATTAGAACCAGAAGTCAGATGTTAGTAAAAATCATAAAATGGCTGGTTTAATTGTATGTTGTGATATATTATTTTGCTTATATTCAAATTTCGAAAAAAAAACAATTGTCCAACCTCAGGGCCGTACATGAAGAAGGAAAACACAGAACAGAAATAATAGGCCACTCTGGCTATTTTGTCAAAGTTACATTTTTAAGCTTTTTGAATGCTCAGAATGTTTTCCAGAGATTTCATTGTTAAATAAACCCTGGTTTATAAAGCCCTTTACTTCTTCCTTCTAAATTATTAGGGCAGTATAGAACAGAATGATGTCTAATAAAAATACTATTTCATTCCCTATGCTGTTAAACCGTGATTCACTATTCAAAGAACACTATTAATTTGTTCTCCGTGTGTGTGTGTGTGTTGAAAACAGAATATGCTTTTGGATTTTGAGAAATAATAGAATATGACTTGGTGCAGTAATCACTATAATCACAATCCTTTTAAAAGCATTAATACTTGAAGTATATATTTCCCTGCCTTTACACTAAAATAGCATTTTTTCCTACTAACTTTTCTTAGAATAGCTAAAATCCCATATGACCAAAAAAACAGATTTTATATTAGAACACAGACTTTTGAAAAAAAAAGAAATTTATGTACATCTGTTTCTTAGCAAATAACATGAAGAGTTCATTCACTCTATCCAAGGGAAAAGCAATTATGCAATACAAATTTTCATTATGTGTATAAATTAATTAATGCCAAGTGTTGAAGAGATTGTTGGAGAAAGTCATCAAGAGGGTGTGATCAGTGGATGACCCATGAGCTGGTCCTGGGCGGGAATCAGAGATTCCTCACTCCCTCCTTGTCCTTGAAATATGTGTTCCACTTGCCTTCCCTGCTCCCTGCAGCTGCCCCAAGGACGTGACCTTTAGACAGTGATGTGGTGTCGACACATCTGAATGGTATATGTGACTGAATGCTCTACAAAAACCTTTAAGATTCTGGCGGGCAGGTGGGACTATCAACTCATCTTGTGGCCACCCAAGACAAGCCTCGTAGGTGCGTTCCCTCACTCATTAACCTGCCACCTACCAATCTGGAATGGTCTGCCCCTTTCTTTTCTTTCTTCTTTTTTTCCTTGTATTATTTCTTTGGTTTCTTTTTAAAAAAATTTTATTATTGAAGTCTGCCTCTTTCTTCTGTCTCTCCCTGCCCTCCACATCCAAGGGCTGGCTGCAGATGACACCTAAGATGCTCCCAAGGGGTCTGCAAACCAACAGAGATCAATGGACAGAGAGACTATGGAATTTCACGCTGTCTATCTATGTGGAATAGCTCATTTTACAGAGGAGGAAAGTGAATCCTCAAGGCACATGGTCACTGCCCAAGACCTTGAGACACTAAATAAGGCAGACCTCCTTGGCTTAGACAGAAAGTAAAGATAAAAAGCCCGTTCAAATAAGAGGAACAACCCAATAGCAAGATCCTACCTGTAAATTAATAGATATTTAAAATTTACAGAGCAAGGATGAGATCTGTGAGCAAGGAAAGTATATGCTATGCTGTGTCCTGGTAGCATTTAAACCGTATTTCATGAAATCGTTCTGCTCAGCGAGTATGACAAATACTTAAGGAGATTTTCATTATGGGTCTGAGCACATTTTAATTACTCAAATATTTAATCAGTATTTCTTTCATGCTATATAAACTGTCCTCCTTTTTCCTCTACCGATTAAGACGAACAAGTTGTTTATTTCATCTGTTCACTTACAGGCAGATAAACATACAAGCCATGGTACACTATATATTGCATCTTTAGGCAGAATTTTGTTTCACAAGTTGGTTTTTCTTTTCATTTTTTCTTTCTTTTTTTATGCAATACTCACAAATATTATGGGATAAAGGTTCTAAGGATTTAATCTAAAAGCTAGTTGTTTTGAATACTATTTTGTGTTTGAGTAGACATATATTTAGTTAGCATATAATTACTGATTTGTATCGTGTGTTCCAGGTCCTGTGTTAAAAGCTGAGACAATAAAACTAAGTAAAATAGATTCCATAATTTAGGGAATATGCAAATTAAAACTTTATGTGATAGTAATCAACCCCTTCAAGGCTAGAATATTTATTTGAACAATATTGAGCATCAACTCTGAGTTGGGCAACATGCTAAGTGATGGGGGTGCCCCAGTAAAGAATTCACATGTGATTTCTACTCTTACATAGAACAAATGATGACAAGTGGAAGAAGAGCTTATAAAAGGGGAGGAGGAGTAAGGATGCTATGAGGATATGTATTTAATCTGAGTGTTAACTAGGAGTACAGGTCTCACAAGCGGGGAAACACATTTTCAGATACAACAGTTGGAAACCGCAAAGAGCTATAAAGAAATTGAAGGTGATTTTGTTTGGTGCCTTGAGAGGGACGGGATATGGCGAGTGAGTGATGAGGCTGAAGAGGAAGTCCAGAGCTGGGTCTTAGAGAGCACTGTAAGAACTGTGGATTTGGGACCTCATTCTAAGGCTGATGGGATGTCACCTTCCTGTTCTGAAGCATACAAGGAGAATAATCTAATTTGTGATTTTAGAAGGCTAGCTGCTGTGTGGACTAGTAATAGATCCTGGTGAACTTGAGAGTCAGTATTGTAGTAATAAGGCAGGCAAAAACTGTTGCTAGGTTAGAATTCTGGATGTCTAATAAAAATACTATTTCATTCCCTATGCTGTTAAACCGTGATTCACTATTCAAAGAACACTATTAATTTGTTCTCCGTGTGTGTGTGTATGTTGAAAAAAAAAAAAAAAAGAATTCTGGGTTCATGAGGATAGAGAGAAATACATGGACTCAAGGCATATGCAGCAAGTAGAACTGATAGGCTTTGTTGATTAATTACCTACAAATATGAGGCAAAATTCACGTCTCAGTATCTCACTAAAGCAACCGGCTGAATACCAGCTAATGTGTTCACCATTCACTGAGATGGAGTAAAGCTATGGAAGGGTTAGAGTCCAGCTTTGGACATACTGAGTTAGAGATGCCTGCAGAAAATTTGTATCTCCAACTTCGGATATACATACCCAATTAGGCAGTTCAGTATGTACATTCAAAGTTGGAGACAGAAATTTTGGATTTATAAAAAAACAAATGACCTCGGAATTCAGAGGAACAGACACCAACATTTAGGAGAAACATACAGAGGGTGGCTAGCAAAGTAACCGTAGCAAGAAAGGCATGAGAATAAGGACAAAACCAATACAATGCCATATCATGGGATCCAAAAGAGAAACAGCACTTCAAAAACAGAGAGGGTGTCCCTAGAATCAAATGCTGCTGGGGGCATCAAGCAGGAGAAAAACAGGTCATGGGAAACCACGAAAAACCAAGTAATGGGAAGAAAAAATTCTTAAAGATACATAGAATAGATCGATTCCATATTACGTAGGGTCTATTAATGTCTATTTGCAAATAAATGTCAGTTTCATACATGCGTCATATACACTAGTGGTCTTCTCACTTCCATCTACCTGTGTACCATATATTGATACAGTATCTTACCTAAAGCAGTGTCCCATCCAATAGTGTGATGCTGAAGACACCATGGGTTATGGTTATTTTTTGAGACATTGACAACTCTGTAACAATGAGGTACAAATGTATGGAGCTGTATGAACTCTCTCAAACACACAATATGCTACCCTTCAGGGTGGTTTGCCCATGTTCTGAATTTACTCTTAGACACTGATTTAGGCTCAAGAAAGCAGATGATATGAAACATAAGATATAAAGAAGATGTTTAAGTGTGGAATACACAATTTGGACATTTAGACACATTAGCCAAGAACAAATGTGAACGCAACACATAAACTATAGAGTACTATGTGATTGATAGTGAGAATGAGGCAGACGTTAGTCATTCTTTTCGGCTGCCTGATCTCTGAAATGCTTGCTGTGTTCAGGGAATTCACCACCTCATGAGTCCTGGAGCCTGAAAATGCCACATATTGTTTTCCCAGCATCCCTGGCAACGAAGCTGTGGACTCATGTGCCAGGGATCAACTTATTTCCCTCAGCTCCAAACCTACTTTTCTTTTGTGTAATATTGGCTCTGTATCCTGTTTTGTGATGCTGGATCCTGGTAACATTCTCCTTTGCCGGATGGTGGGATGCAAGCCTTCATCCACAGAGGGCACTAGGATTAACCTGCCAAGAGATGACAAGCAAACATTCCTTTGGCCTGTGGTCCTCCTTTGTTATTTTTCTATGCTAGGGTCCTGAGAAGCTCCAGCAGCACCCCTGGCCACACTCTCCCCACCAGAGGCTTCCAAGCATCTCCAGACCACCAGAACCCTCCAGCAACACATGGCTACTTCTATAGACCTGCACCCCCACACACACAGCGGCAGCTTTGAAGGCTTCCAGAGATCTGGTTTGCTGATGCGCACCCTCCACTCACAGATGGGTTCTGGCCACTTATGGAAACCAGCAGTGACCTGAGACCCCTGGCAAGTTTCTTTGCCACCTGCAGGCTGCAATTTCCCATGGTAGGTATACTCCCTTTGAAGACGTCAATTTCAACCTTGGCAGGGCACCTTCTCCTAGTCTCTAACTCTTATTGTTCACTCTTCCTCAGCCTTGGGATTGCAGCTGTTCTGTACTTGATAATTCTGGATACCTTAGAGTCCTCTTGCACGCCTTTTAGGACTTAACTTCCTTCTCCTAACAATTCTTTATATTAATTCCCCCCAGCAAATAAACTGTGTGTTTGACTCACGATTAAATAATATAGGTCAGGACCTGGATCCTGCCAATCCAAGTAGGCACTAATGAAGCGTGGAAGCAGCAACCATAGGACACTGTCCATGGTGACGGGTTTTAGCCCCAGCAAGTTTCTGTTCCAAGAGGCTATATGCTGTGTGCAGGGATGAAGCCAGGCAATGGTACATCTGTCCTCATTGGACCATTCTGTGGTCCATGTGGGCAAAGTTGATGTCTTATTGTCCTAGGTCTAGAAAGTACTTACTAATCTTTCAAGGAATTATTCTTTGACTTAAATGAGCTGGGATTTCTGTTTCAGTTGCTTGTTACTAAGAAGACTGTTAAAAAGTAGCTATTATTTGAGTGCTTAAATTGTTCTAATCACTCTGCATATATTACTACATTTAATCTTCATACATATCCCACAAAGAATCAATTATTCACATTTTATAAATGAGGAAACTATAGCTCAGAAAGAAAAGATCTATCCAAATTTGCAGAAATGAGTAGGAGAGGATAGTCAAATCCAGACACTGCTTTCCAAATCTAGTGCTCTTAATTCCACCTGCAGAAATCCTCTTTATTATTTTTGTGACAACAGTGTGATCAAATACAGAGTTTTATTTTTTGACTGTCAAGCTAGGCAGAAAAATCTACTTCTGTATCATTAGTGTTCAGACCCAGAGCTCAAATTTTATTGAGTTTTGGGGCTAAACTTGGTCAATTATTTTCCTGAGTATCTTTTTCACTCATTTCCTATTTGTCATAGTTCTATAAAAAACTGATATTATTGGTAAGTCTGAGTGAGATAATTATTAGTTTTCTGTCCAGTGAATGGTCTAGATTAGGGAGGAGGAGGGAGTTGGGGTTGAGGTTAATCTCTACTAAAATTAAGGGAAATAAAGGTAGTAGGGAGTAAGAAACCCGTAACCTGCCTTTCTCATGGTGTGTATAATTTCCCTTCTTAGAATTTACACATCCTAACTTTCTCATTTGTCCTTTGGAACATCATGTTATTAACTTACTACAAATGCTGACCAATCACTAGTTACCATTAGATATGTTGATATCTTTTATTCTTGAAAAATAGCAAAATTTATGTTTTCATTTTAAAAGTGTAATGATGTAATTCAGTACGTCATTCTTTAAGGATATTAGTTCACAAGGCAGCTTAAGGGAGCTAAATGCTCAGTCTCTGGACCATTTTAGAAAAAGCATGGTTTAAACAATTTAAAGAGCCCATTACACTCAACCACATTTTAAAAATTGCATAATTTGATTAAATTGACATTTAAATGTCAAGTACTTTTTCAGCATTTCCTTTCTCATGATTGCTCACTGCTGAGACGTGTGTGGGTAATTAGGAGGATTTTCTCCCCCTCTTTCTTTTTTCATCCTTCTTTCTGTTCAACCTTATTCATTGACAGATCCCAGTGTCCAATTTTTTTTCCCCTGGAATTGAATTGTGGAGTCACTAAAACTGATCTGTTATAGTTCTAAAAGTTTCAATGTTTAAGTGAAAAATCAGTTAAAATATTCATTTAAATAAGTTGATTTATAGAAGTGACAAATCTAACTGTGTGACTATATGTTTGGTGGTGATATGATTTCATTATAAAAACAGGTTAAAAAAAGAATGCAAATTTGGTTGAAAAGTTTAAATTTTTAAATATTTACTTAAATTTTTACTTTTCCATGTGTGTCATTTAATGGACATGTAGTATAGTTATGATATCCTCATAAAACACATAGACTGTAAGCAGCTATAGCTAAATTAACATACAATTGCAAGGAAATACAAAATAAATGATACCATTTTAACGTCTGAGATTAGAGAAGATTTTAAAGAAATAATAGTCAATACTGGTAAAGGCATGAAGAGACAGGAACTTGTGTTTACTGCTGATGGAAACACAAATTCATATAACCTATAAGGAATACAAGATATTCTGGGGTGCCTGGGTGGCTCAGTTGGTTAGGTGTCTGACTTTGGCTCAGGTTATGATCTCAGGGTTCTGGGATCCAGCCCTGAGTTGGGTTCCCTGCTCAGTGGGGAGTCTGCTTCTCCCTCTCCCTCTGCCCCTCCTCCTGCTGGCTTTCTCTCTCTCTCAAATAAATAAATTCATCTTCTTAAAAAAAGGGACACAGGATATAAATACCTATGAACAGTCTTAAAATCTTTTATACCAGGTAGCTTCTAGGAAGTGATCTGTAAAGGCTAGTACACAGAGGTGTCTCATCTCAATAATACAGCAGCAGAAGGAAACCGGAAACTTCCTAACATCACAATATTGAACGATTTCACAGTACTGTTTCAAATTAGGAAAGACAGTAGAAGAATATGTGCCAAGACATCAAGACAAGTTGTCTTTGAGCAATAAGTAGAGGAAATTTTTATGTATTCTTTTGTAATTTCAAGCTTTTAGCAAGTTTACTAGAATTGACATTTGTTACCTTGAAAATTAGGAAAAAGTAAGTTTTATTTTGAATGCAGGAAGATAACAGCTGATTCTTCCACAACGGGAAGTGGTCTTTCAGCACAAGACCAAGTGCTCCCCAACATCTTAGCTACAGCGTGTCCTGAGCCATGTCAGCTCTTCACGTCCAATACTGATGATGGGGAGGCTGAGATTCAGCTCACTGTGCTAATAGCTGAGGCAGAATGTCCCAGGCAGAAGAGAGAAAAATATAAAGGTCAGGATCGATAATTGCACAAGTAGTTTGTGCAAGCACTTGTTTAATTAAGTTTTTATTTTCTGTTTGGTTGTAAACCCCACTAGGGCGGGGCTTTCTGCAGGGATCTGTCTGCAGCAATTTGCACAGCGCTTTTCACCATTAATAAATATTTGTAGAATCAATGAAAGAAATCCAATTATAGAATATTCCTTAATGTGCCTGTTTGAGTCAAGGTTCATAGATTATTTTTGTAAACAACAAAACACATGTTCCCGGATGTTATGCTAAGAATAGAAATTAAACTACGCGAGTCCTTGAATCTGTTGATTTCCTCGCCTGTTTGTGAGTAGGGAAGAGAGAAATGAAAATTCAGGCAGCGGGGAAGAGGAGGGGACAGGGGCATTCCTGCTTGTTAGTGGTGCTCAGAAATAAGTCTAATCCACTAACAGAAAAAACAGAAGAAATTTTCCCCCTCTTTAAATCATTCTACCTTCTGTAGTGATCTGTCCCTACAAAGGTTATTTTTGCATTGAACCTCAAGGGGTCCCTTAATTAGCAAAGACATTACCTAGAGGTAAAAAGGCCCTAAACATAGGGCCCAAATCACAGTGTAATCAGTTGGAGGAAAAGCAGGGAGTGGGCTCCAATGTCAAGACGAAGGACCCATACCAGGCAGTACCGCCTGTGGAAATGTGTTCTTCAAGTCAGCCTGCCCCATTGCCGCTTGACTTCTGGAAACCAGCATCTCCTTGTGTTTGAAACCGCAGGCTAGCGAGCCAGGGGGTAGCTGCTACGCAGCCAATCCCCAGATACACTGCATTCCTGATATCCCCAGAGGGATTCGCACAACACCCCAGAGAAGCAGGCGGGTGTTTCGCAGCCCAAACTGGTGATGTGGCACCATCCTACAGGACACAGGCTGGACATTTATCTACCCAACCTTTCTGTACACTGCTCAGAGATGTGCATGGCCGTGTGACAATATAGGAACCATGACATGCACTCACGCTGGTTCAAAACACAAACGCCTTAGGGACCTCACATGTAAAGTGTGAGTGATGCAACTTGGTTTTAAGTCAAGACTAGCCACCTCTTATTCTGCTTGGTCCTGAAACCCAGCATTCAGTGTGCTCTCAAGACACGGGCATATATTGTTTACACATCCCTCACTTTTACCAAGACACACACCTTTCTATGTTTTTTGAAAAACCCCAAATTTACTAGGCCTAATATTTTCTTTTTTCCTGTGGATGTAATCAGGGGCACAAGCAACATTTCACTTTCCCTGTAGGTCTACTTTATGAAAAGACGGCTCAAGGATGGTGCAGGGTGGCACGACGCTCCAGGCGAGCTGAAAAGTTCCTGGCCGTGTGAGGCCAGCAGCTTGCTCTCAGAAACCACTGCTGTGCAGACATGTAGGCCCAGCAAGGTGGCATCTCAGAGAGTTCTGGGAAAAGACAGAAGCTTGACATTTTATGAGCAAGCTCACAACTTCAAAATATTAGCCCGTAATTAAAATGAAATAATGGCTGCTGGCAGAAGAAAAAGCTCGTCTGGAGGCATGATGCGGCCCAGTGACACAACTGTGCACCACTGGTGTAGAAAATCAGAAGAGGCGCTTCTCACAGATGGCGAGTGAGTGTATTTTGCAACACATTAAAGAATAAAGTACGATGTTAGCTCTGCTTATGAACAATCTTAAAATGAAAGGCGCTGAGCGAAAGACTGATCGGCAGATTTTTACAGCGATGTGAGCAAATGCAGTTTAAAGGATGGTAGTTGCCGTGAACAATCCAGTATGGAATAAGAAACCCTTCACATGTTCAGTTTCAATAGTCATTGTCTGGAATGTCATCCAGGCCAAGTCAGGCTCTTTTTGTCCATCAATAATTCTCTCCCTCCCACTTAGCCAGAGCTCATCTGAGTCGCTGGTGAGGAACAACTTTATGGTATGCATTTACTCCCTTTACTCAAGTCCCTCAAGGCAAAAACTGCCATGAGTAATGAGGGCTTCCTCATTACTTTTCAGAACAAACTGGTCATGTGTGCTTAGTTTTAAAAGAAAGTCCGTCTTGAGTGCTGGGTTATGTGCCTGCTGCCCACTATACCACGTCCTGAGAATTACATAAGCTCAGTTATTGCTCTAAATGGTTGACAATTATACACGCATTTCTGCCTGCTCAGAATTCTCCAATGAACAGCTGCGAATATCTACCAAACCAAACTCAGGAGCACACATATGCACAAAAGCGAGTTGCTGGTTTGCTGAGGATATATGCAGATCAGGAATCCTAAACTCCCAAAACATCATGGCTCATGGGAAAGTTTCTAGTTACCTCCTCGTTCTGATAATTCCTAATGCCGATCACAATTCTCTCCAGCAGACATGATGAGTGACAGGGAATATATATACAGTCATCACTACCCTTTGGGTTAAAACTGAACTCTTTGCAACACTTTCTAAACATAGCTCAATAAGTGAGTACCAAGACCAGGTACGATGCCTGAAGAGGTTCAGCTCACCTGTTGTAGAAATCAATACCACTGACTGTCATTAGCCAACCTCCTAAAAATGACTTAGAAAGAATTCCTCTGATCTTGTAAGGAGCACTGGGTGTTGTATGTAAGTGATGAATCACTAAAGCCTACACCTGAAACTAATATTACACTGCATGTTAGCTAACTGCAATTTAAATGAAACCTTGGGTTTGGAAAAAAAGAAAGAGAGAGAGGAGGGAGGAAAAAGAGAGAAGACAGATTACCTGCTTAAGAATTAGGGCTGCAACTCTGTTAATACCTCAAATATGGAGCTCAATGACATGCCTGTGATGTAAGCTCATTCATGTGTAACTCCTCACCTTGTGTCCCCTTGCTGGTTCCAAACTCCTAAGTAGGCAGTTGATTGAAATTGACAAGAATTCTGCTCTAGAAGCTTCAGCAAACACAAATCTTTTCCATTTCAATACCCTAGTAGCTCAAAGGGAAGAGCTGCCAACAGAGCAGTGGAATGGAAAGGCACGTATGCATTCCGTCCCTTTCCATCAAGCCTCTGTGAACAGCAAACTCAGCCCTTAGTATTAGCTCCTTTCAAGAGGCATGAGTTCAAAATATAGCCACTACCACCAAAACTGAAGAAGACCGTACTAGGGTCCTGAATATGCATATGATTTGGTAAGAAAATAATCAACTCTATTTTAGGTGTGTGGTCTTTTTAACCCCCTGCTTTTCAAATTTCTTTCAATGAATTGCTTTCTCACTGCAGTGAAGAGTATGCAAAAGATATATACAAATATATCTATATATATAGAGAGAGACAGAGACAGAGGCAGAGAGACCTGCATGCACATTTTAATATTTACAATCCTTCAAAGAAATAAATATGTTCTCTCTGAAGAGAGAACTCTCTCTTCTGAGAGAACTATATCTGTAAGTCTTTATGAATAACGACATTCTGTCATATCACAACCTGTGACATCTCCCGTGCTTTTTTAAAAGAACGGTGATACTGACAGTTAGTACTTGCACTGCATCACCAGCCTTAAAGAGCATGTTTGCACGTGTGACATCACTGCTCCATCTGCAGTGGGCTAAACACAGTTTCCTCATTGTTTTCTACATGTGTTATCATGGTTCAGTGATAGTTTTTTTCTTGTTATTTACTTTGGCTTCAAAATCTTTGAAATCTTCTTAACCTGCCACAAACATCCATTTGCCCATCCATCCATCCAACCATCCAACCAAGTTTGTTGACATGTACTTTATGCAAAGCATTGTAACGGAGGTGGGAGAGAGGCTGTCCTTATGGTACCGCGTGGTTGGTACTTCCCCATGGACACTCATACTGCTATTGGTAATCTGCGAATTACACCATTGATCTAATCGTGCCCATTTAAACAATTACACTCTTGAAATCTTCTCCCTCAGCCAGTGCCACACATGTATTCTACATGCTTGTGTGATGACAGTGAATTATATACATTAGTTTCAATATTCAAAATATTTTAAGACTACATTTACTTTGTTCACATATGGGCTATATATCTGAGGTGAACCATAGTACATAACTTCGGTTTTCACTTTAGTACACGCCTAAGCAATAATCCACCTCTTTTTTTCAGGAGAGCAATGCCTGCATTTGAATATTTTTATCTGTCTGACTCAGTTTTATACCCACTCTTTCTTGCTGGTCTTACCAAGATGACCTGCAAGAAGAGAAAACACACTATCACTGGCATTTCTATTTCTTTTCCCCGGGATGACTACTCCTCCTGTCCAAGAGAAGAGACTAATTCACGATGATGTCTTTTTAGGAATTCAGAAACATACATTATTGGATTAATTAGAGAGAGTCTATCTTGGGTAGAATCTTACTTTAGAAGAGAGTGAAGATTAGTTTTATTTCATATTCTTTAAGGATTTGTAATGAAGAGTTCTTTAAGAGGGTAACTGTGAAAGTATCTTGGGTAAAAGCAAGATTCCCACTTAACATTTTTTTTTCTTTTTACGTTTTGTTAAATAAATAGGCTGTGTTTATGGTCACACAGAAAACTTACCTGTCATGAAGCTTCCCGTGGTCTGGCAGGGAAAAATTAATTTTAAAAAGGTGGCTAGGAGACTGCATAGCCTCATTCTATGAGGTTAAAGATAAAATGCCAAGCTCGTTTTCAAAATAAGGGGGAAAATATTCACTTGTCTTGGATATTCCACAGATTAGTGAATAAATTATCATGGAGAATTTTGCTAAAATAAATATCTATATAAAACTGAATGATAAGGATTACAGAGAGCAGGGAAAGGCAAAGATTCAGTTTCTTATTTCATGGATTAGAACAACTGCCTATCAAGTGGTAAAAAGTGAGAACAATTTGCTTTTTTGAAAGAAATGCATCAAGGTAATTTACATTATAATGCAGTATCTTCCCTAGTTCAGTACTGAATTACAGTCCGAGTGTGAATTTTTCAATCATTCCCCATTTTTACATAATTTTTGCTCTCTGCTTCATACAGATATTTCCGCTGAGTTATGAAACGTCATAATATGACATGTATGGAGAAAGTGGTATTGATGTTAAATACAAGGATTCTTCTCTAGGGGACTGCCCTGGGGTGCACCTATATGCTGGTAACACCATCCTGCCAGAATACACACATGTAGACATTACCGAGGTCTCTGGGAAACTGACCACCAATTCTATCCTAACCAGAATCCTTGTACATCACATTCCAGTACAGTATAGATGTTTTAGGTTTTCAGTGACTGCAATGAATTTTAATTGAGGAAACTAAATTTTCCATTCTGGGTGTTTTGTTTTTGAGAGAGAGATAGAGCACAAGTGATGGTGGCAGGGTGGCAGTGGGGCAGGGGCAGGGGCAGGGAGAATTGCAGGTAGGCTCCCTGCCTAGGGCAGAGCCCGACACAGGGCTCTATCTCACAACCCTGAGATCATGACCTGAGCTGAAATCACGAGTCCAACACTTAACTGACTGAGCCAGGCACCCCTAAATTTTCCATCCTGTTTTAACCACTGTATGATCATTTAAAATTATTGAAATTAGGGAAGTTGAGAATCTAGCTATAATTACAACTTCTGAAAGTCACTTAAAGGATACACCCCACCAAAGCACTGTGTAAGTAAGTACATTATTTTACTCTATTACATATGTAGGAGTATTTTCATTGTCTTTCTTCTATGCCCTCACTGAAATATACATTTATTTATTTATTTTGGGGGGGAGGAGAGGGAGAGACTGTGCACAAGTGGGGGGAGGGGCAGAGGGAGAGAGAATCTCAAGCAGACTCCCTGCTAAGCGTAGAGCCCAATGTGGGGCTCAATCTCACAACCCAGAAATCATGACCCGAGCCTAAACCAAGAGTCAGACACTCAACTGACTGAGCCCTTGAGAATACAAAGCTGAAGTTCTTGCATAAAAGGAAAAAGAGATCATTGTAATGGATAAGAAATTTACAAGAAATTTCAGTTACTGTCTAATAGAAAAATGCTGCTTTTTACTATGTGCAAGATCACTTGTGTTTTAAGTTGAATTCCTTATTTTTAATATCTATGGCACAGTCACTAACACCTATCCTCCTCTTCCTCCTGGAACTGAGGTGTGCTACGCTTCTGGGCCTCACTTGGTTACTAGTGACTGAGTGAGCAAGACCTTGAAATGATGTGAGTCACTTGCAGGCTTGACTGCACCCTTCAGGTGTACTTTGCGCTTTTTTCCTGCCAGCTAAGGGCAGATGACCAGGATGCTTTACAAGGTGCTACCACAAGATGAAAGGATCCTGCATCCCCAAAAACCAAGTTGAGGAAAGCCTGTCCCCCACTGTGGAGTTACGGCTTCTCTTTTATCGATCCTTAGATCCTTGAATATTTGAGTGTTTTTATTACTACAGCTTGACCTCTTCTAACTAGAATGGGATTATACTGAATCCTTTGTGCCTGTCTAATGTCCAAATATGTTCCATGTTCTAAGGCCTGGCTCAAGTCCAGTATCAAGGCTCTCCTTGATTCTTTCATCTTGACGTGAATGATCTCTTCCTGATTGGATTTCTCATACTAATCCGCTATTACTGCAAGTAAAACATCTATCTGTAGGCTCGTTGGCCATCAAAACAAAAAGGGAACATGGACAGTTACATATTCTTACTTCCAGTGGGACAGAACGTACCATTTCATGGGTGGAAGGAAAGCTTTCCCTAATGTTAAGTTCTTAAAAAAGATGATGCAAACATTGGACGGCAGTGATATAAAAGAAGGCAGTGATATAAAAGAAATATACTGGGAACGCCTGGGAGGCTCAGCCGGTTAAACGTCTGCCTTTAGCTCAGGTCATGATCCCCGGGTCCTGGGATGGAGTCCCTCATCAGGCTTCTTGCTCAATGGGGAGCCAGCCTGCTTCTCCCTCTGCCTGCTGCTCCCCCTGCTTGTGTGCGTGCTCTCTCTCTGACAAATAAATAAATAAAATCTTAAAATGAATAAATAAATAAAAGAAATATCCTCAACAACATGCCTAAAGTGAGTGTAACTAACTGATCTAATGGTATGGTAAGTTATAGCACCATTTAATTATAACCATTGCCATGGCTGGCAGCCCTGAAGGGTGCCAAGGTAAGACTTAGTTAACACGTAATATGTAACTGCCATATTTCTTTCAGCCTCAATCCAAAGATGAGACTTGTTTGACAGAGCACTCTTTAAAAATTCTCTGTGAAATACAGTATCTGTATATCAGATTTTTAAAAAATAAGAACAGTACAGCAATCGATTGTGATTGTGATTGTCATCAAGTCTGCCCTTGATTGCAGTAAGTTCTCCTTGGTTGATGGTGAATCCATTACACGAGAAAGCAAAAAAGCAGTAGGTTTGATTGTTAACCCTTTGTGTCCAGTAGGGAACCTGATCTGGACTCTACTAATAGAAGGCTCTCAAAGACACCTGTTGAATGTGTCAGAATACCCCCCCCGCCACACACACACACACACACACACACACACTAATAGAAGGCTCTCAAAGACACCTGTTGAACGTGTCAGAATACCCCCCCCCCGCCACAAACACACACACACACACACACACACACACACACACACACACACAGAGAGATCTGGGTCTGTTTCAACTTAAAACCTAAAACTTGCTTAGGGTTGTGGCAGGTACAGGCTTCCAGTAATGCAATGAGTAAGTTGTGGGAATAAAAGATACAGCAGAGGGAGTACAGTCAGTGGTGTGGTAGTAGCGTTGCATGGAGACAGATGGGCGCTACGCTTGGGTCAGCACAGCATAACATACAGAGATTCTGAAACACTACGTTGTACACCTGAAACTAATGTAACATTGTGTGTCAACTATACTCAAATAAAAAGTAAAAAAAAGTAAAATAAAAACACTTAAGAGACTTATTCACCCCCAAAAATAACAATAAAAATTAATTTTAGTTTTTATCAAATGTCGCCCCTAAATAAGAATGTTTCTGTAAATTTAACTTTAGAAGTTGAGACATAATTTCTACAATTCTCACCTATAAGAAGTTCGAATAATATTTTATAACTCCTAAATCTTGTGGTGTTTGTCCCCAGGACTTTCTGAGGTTAGTGGTTTCTATACTGTGATGGTAACAAACAAAATGAGCTTAGCACGGCTGTGTGCAGAGAAGTATGAGGCTCGGTGCAAAGCCTGCCGGCGCCCACATAATTCTTTCTTGTAGCTTACTCACTATCCGTCCTCTGGGTCAGTTCTAGTAATTTTTAAGTTGTCCTTTTGTTACTTCAATGGCCTCAAGCTACTTTTAATTTTATTCTGGTTCTGTTTGTGCATCTTTAAAATATTTTATGCTTTTAATTAGCATAAATTAATTAATAATTCCTGAACTATTTTCCCTGAGTAATTTAACAACAACCTTAAATTAAAAAGCTTCTTGTATGAGGCAGAGAGGCAGGTTGTTGAAAATTTATTGAAAGATTCTATCCCCCACAGATCATGCAGGGAAGAATGAACACTTGCAGGTAAAATTGGAATGTATAATATGTGATGGCATTTTTGTAAACTAAGCATGAATTTTATTTTTAAAAGCATTAGAGAAAAATTTGAAGAAGATCCCATAGCCCTATCATCTTAACAAATGATCTCATTTTGTAAATTTCCTTTGAGTGTGTGTCTATATGCACACAATTAAATGTGTTCAGAATATTTTTCTATGTTATATTGCAATAGCAACCTATTACTTACAAGAGCTTTACTTAGATTTCTAAAGATAAATACTTCTTTTTACATCTCCATCATGAAACTCAACAGCTCATCATATATTGAAAAAGACAGTAATATTTACCTTTCTAAAATATTTTTAAATTTAATGTATGATTTCTCTTTATGAAGTCATTTCTCCAGTGCTCTTTTTTTAAAAAAATATTTTTATTTCCTTTTTATTACACTATGTTCACATTTTATGAGCACTCCCTAGTTATGAGGAATGGCCTGAGGCCAAACATACTTTTAAATCTGGACTACAATGATTTATTTATAGATAACTCACTCAAAGCTTCCTCTATGATAAAAAAGAAAAGAAAAAGAAAACTCACCTAAAAGAAAATATAGGCAATAAACTCTTGGACATTGGTCTTTGCAATATTTTCTTAAATCTGTCTCTTTAGGCAAGAGTAACAAAAATAAACGAACAATTGTGACTATATCAAACTAAAAAGCTTTTGTACAGTGAAGGAACCATCAACAAAATGAAAAGGAACCTACTGAATGGGAAAAGATATTTGCAAATGATATATCTGGTAAGGGGTTAATATCCTAAATATATTAAAAACTCATACAACTCAACATCATAAAAACAATCAGATTAAAAAATGGGCAGAAGACCTGAATAGAGATTTTTCCAAAGAAGACCTACAGATGGCCACAGACACATGAAAAGATGCCCAACATCACTGCTCTTGAAGGCAATGCAAATCAAAGCCACAATGAGCTATCCCTCATATCTGTCAGGATGGCTGGTATCAAAAAGACAAGAAACAACAAGTGTCAGCAAGGATGTGGAGGAAGGGAACCCTTGTGCCCTGCTGCTGGGAATGTCAACTGAGGCAGACAATGTGGAAAATAGTACGGAGGTTCCTCAAAAATTAAAAATAGAAAGAGCTTCCAATCTAGCAATTCCACTTCTGGGTATTTATCCAGAATAACCTAAAAAATGCTAATTCTTAGAGACACATGCACCGTATGTTCACTGAAGTATTATTTACAATAGCCAAGATATGGAAGCAACCTGTGTCCATTGATAGATGACTGGATAAAAAAGATGTGGTGTACATAAACAATGGAATATTACTCAACTATAAAAAAGAAATGAGATCTTGTCATTTGTGGATAAAGCTAGAGGGTATTATGCTAAGTGAAATAAGTCAGACAAAGAAAGATAAATACCATATGATTTCACTTATATGTGGAATCTAAAAAACACAACAAACAAAACAGCATAGAAAGAGACTCATAAATACAGAGGACAAACTGGTGGTTGCCAGAGGGGAGGTGGGTGGGGGGATGGAGGAAGGAGGTGAAGGGGATTAAGAGGTACAAGCTTCCGCTTATAAAATAAGTAAGACATAGAGAACAGCATAGAGAATACCATCAATAAGACTGGAACGACTTTATATGGTGGCAGATGGATCATTGTGGTGAGCATTTTGTAACATGTAAAATGCTGAATTACTATGTTATACATCTGATATTAATATACCATTTATGTCAGCTATATTTCAAAAAAAGAAAAAAATCATAACCCTTTGAAAATAAAAGGAAAAAAGTCTATATTAAAAAGATCCATTATGTATGGTAAAGGGTACAAATAATGTGATTTTTTAAAATTATGGTCAACAAATAGGACTGGCTAAAGTGTTGGGATAATCTTTTCATTGGGAAGTAAATATGAATTGACTTTGTAATTTTCATGCATGTAGGTGCAACTTCTGCATTATTTATCCCTTTTCCACTTCTATGATACTTTCTCATTCCAAATAAGATTAAAACACCAGTAAATTAAAGAGGTGAGAAAGCACGAATAAGAATATAGCTACGGATCTTTTCACTTCCCTTGAGTTTATCTTCACTATCTGAAAATTTTTCTTTTTATATCTAGAGAATCCACTTTGCACAGTTTAACATGAATTAGATTGCCAGTTTTTATCATGGCAGGAAAAATCCATTCTGCTTTCCAATGTCTTATAGGATGCTGGCCATGGAGGTACACAGACCAAAATATGTATTTATTTAGTGAGGTTGGCTTTCTTGATAAGTGGGAGTAAACTGAACCCATTTTTCTAATTACTCATGATAACAATTATTTATATCTATGTTATGATATATAACCTCTAACTGACATATTTTAAAACTGAATCTTCTCAAACACTGGGACAGATGTGAGCACAGCATAACGGACATGAAAGTGGAATCACTCTGTTGTACACCCGGAACTAATGTAACATTGTGGGTCAACTATATGCAAATAAGTAATTAAGAAGTAATAAAATAAAAGATAATAAATTAAAAATGCTGTGATAAAGGGAAAGAAGCACCGACATTTATTTCCTGACAATTATTTTCGCAACATTTTACATTTATTTTTCACAACTCTGGAAAGTAAGTATCCTGGTATCTCCATTTTCAGATGGTGAGACAGACGTTTACAGAGGTCTTCATAACCTGCCCAATATCCCAGGTTTTGGTAAACTGCCTCACCAGACCTTCCTGGTTCCAAATCCTAAGGACAGGTGTCACATCTTTAAAATGTAGCAACAAGATTGCCTATAACGTCTGAATCATGAAAAATGCTTAACCAATGTTTACTTCTCTGAAATAACCTTTTTTTCACTTCCCTTTATCACCATCCATGTAATAGTGCTTGCAGTGAAAGAAGAGTATTTTATTTTCAAAGAGTGGCTGTTATTTTGTTCACTGTCATATTATTTCCCAATGGGAATATATAGGTAAACTCCACATAAATTAAGTTCTATAATATGAGCAAAACTCTGGGCAAACTACAACATGTGTATGCTATATCACATGAAGAAACAATTTCTCCTCCTCTTCATAATTTTATCTTTGGAACACAGCTTTGAACCAAATGAGGTGAATACATTTGAGTCACACAAATGAGATGTATTGTGTAACTTTTAGGATGATTCTGTCTGCCTCAGCAATGATTCCCTATATTGGGATTTATGATCTTCAAATAAATAGATTAAGTGATGTTTGCTTAATAATGTGGCCAAGAAAAAGACATTTTATTACAAATAATTCTGACATTTCAGTACTTTTGACTTTACTTAGTTTTTCCTTCCCTAAAAACAATGGTAAAGAAAAATGAAAATATAGCCCTATTATGTGTTCACTATCAGCTAAACTTAATTCATTTGCTTTTTTAAAAAAATCCACATACGCTGTATACAGTATACGGTACTCAGAATTGCAACTCTTTCAAATAATTCTCCATGAATCCTGTGAGGTGAGTCCTTTACTCCATTTTTTTTTCGGAAAATGAGCCTTATATTTGTGCCCATGGTCAAGGCTCACAGACCTGTTACTGGCTAACTGGTTACCCTGGAATTCAAACCCACATCTAATGGGTCCAAGTCCTATTTTCTCCCTCCAGACGCTTTAGAGTAGTGTCACATGAGAGGTACCTGTAAATATTTCCTGTGTGCATAAAAGAAAAAGTAATCTAACTTTTGATTAGTTGACATCATGAGTTTAGTTTTCATTATCTTACATGAGGACGTTATAATTATATGTAAACTTTGCTAAATAAGATGTAGATGGACCTCTTCATAATTTAACCCATTATTTCATGGACCCAAATATTAAAGAATCAGACTTTAGCAAAAGCATTCTAGCTGGAATAAAACTCTATTTGTTTTATCTTCTGCAATGGGGTATCTTTGCCATGATTATGCCTTTTTTTATTATAGAAAATAAAAGCAGTAAAAACTGTGATTAGAAAAGACTTCTTGTATACCCATAAGATGCTTTCTGATTTAAACAGTTGAATCATTTCTGATTTTTTTCAGAATTTCAAAATGTTGCTCTTGGAGGTTTTTTTTTTTGTTCGTTTTTTGTTTTGTTTTTGTTTTTGTTTTTGTTTTTTTTTTTGGTTAGAATTTTGGTCTTTATCCCAAGAGCAATTAGAAGCTATTGAAAGTTTCAAAGTCGGCCTTTTTTTTTTTTTTTGGACAGTATTATTTTTTATTTCTTTCTTTTTAAATTCTGTGCTGGGTTTTTGTTGTTGTTGTTTTTTAGATTATTATTGTTTTTATTATGTTCAGTTAGCCAACATATTTAACATCATTAGTTTTTGCTTCCTCAATGCCCATCCCCTAGTTACCCCATCCCCCCCCTTCTGTACTCTACCATTTGCATCCACATGGGTGGAGCTGGAGGGGATTATGCTAAGTGAAATAAGTCAAACATAGAAAGACAATTATCACATGGTTTCACTCATATGTGGAACATTAGGAATAGTGTGGAGAACCATAGGGGAAGGGAGGGAAAACTGAAGGGGGGGAAATCAGAGAGGGAGACAAACCATGAAAGACTCTGGACTCTGGAGTATTTTTTATCTTGTACCACTTTCCTTTTACGTGTTTCAAAGAGAAAGCTTCCTGAGGTAGTAGGCTCAGGGGTCAGAGATTTTTCTGATATTAATACTGTGAGGACCACAACTCATTTTAGAGCCTTCGTCCATAACCGAGGCTAGCATTGCTTCCTACAGATCACGCAGGCTACAAAGAGCAAGCCAATGAAGTAGAAAAAGAGCTTCTTTTTACTACAAAGAATAAACCAGGGAGAACAGGACTCTTCACCCGTTGGCCCCAGGTCTCATGAAGAAAAGTATCCAAGGTGAGCTGGTCTGCCAACTGTGAAATTTTGTCAGTCAAAAACTAGCTTCCCCATGGATGCATTTGATAAATAATAAAATAAAATAATACCAAACCAAACCAAACAAAACAACATCAGTGAAGATATGCCACCTGTTTGGGATGACAGTATTAATAAATTGACAGTCTTTCCAAGTTAGAGGATAATTCTCACTAAAACGTGGTCTCCTGGTCTGGTTAATCCAGGAATACCCACCCACCTGTTGTGCAGCCCACAAATCTGGGCATCTGCCTGACTTTCTTTTTCTTTCTTTTCTTTTCTTTTCTTTTCTTTTCTTTTCTTTTCTTTTCTTTTTTTCTTCCTTCCTTCCTTCCTTCCTTCCTTCCTTCTTTCTTTCTTTCTTTTTCTTTCTTTCTTTCTTTCTTTCTTTCTTTCTTTCTTTCTTTCTTTCTTTCTTTCTTTCTTTCTTCTCCTGTGACACATAATACTTTAACAATTACAATGTCAAACGATGACCTTATACCAGAACATATTAAAACTTCAGGAATTTCACATGATTTCTAGAACAGAGAATTTACCCAAGCAACATAATCTAAGGCTTATCATTATTTGTTTGACAGTGCTCCCCAAGTAACTTAACATACCAAATAAAAAGGTCTAATTAGTCAAAAAGACTTCATTTACAATTCAAATCTCGGGGAAGTTTGTTAAAACCCTCAGAAAGTTATAAAGCACATGCCTAAATAGGATTACAGAGCATTACAATGGGTGTCTTTCTTTAAACCTCCTTCTGCTCTCTGTAGAATACACCCCCTTACATTCTATGTTGATTATCAAGTTTTGTTTTACTATTTTTCTTACTGTTCACTTCCACTTCTGTCTACAATGTTGACCTCTTAATCCAAACCACCCTGCAAAGCTATCCTTTTCCTGTCTCCTCTCTTCTGCAATCTTTCCTAATTTAGTGGTCTGACATCTTCACATGTGGCAGAAATACTGCAGACACTTCTCCGGTGGAGGTGCACGATGCTGGTAAGTCTTATTAACTGGGGGTGTCAACTTCAGTCATTTGGTAAGGACGGTGATGGCCAGGTTTCTCCACTGGAAAGTTACAATTTTTTCCTTAATAATTAAGAAGTATTTTGTGGAGAAATACCCAGAGACGATTAAAATATCCTGTTTCTCATCATAATTTTACCTATTAATTTTAGCATCATCAGTAATTCTTTCCTGCAACAATTATTACTGTGTCATCTGCCTGATGGTGATTTTCTATTTGCATCCTTCCTCCTCCATTATTCATTGCAACTGTATTGTAAAGAAGAGCTGTCTCTTCGCCCCCATTTATTTATGTATTCAATTGTTTATTGATACCACTTGGGACTAATGGACATTTATTGTATTCGATGGTTGTCTTACATTATGACCATTATTTGTTGTTTTGCTCACATCGCTCCAGATTTGGCCATCGGTTGCTTCTTCAAGCTGGCTCCTAAATCCTTGCATGCCTCACCCAGTCATTCTATAAGCACTCCCTTGCTTTCTGACACCACAAGATGATGCTGTCTCATCCTATATTTTCTCTGTATTAACCCTGTAATCACCCTTTTTCTAAAAGTCATTTTCCTTTAATTATAGAACGGTATTCAGAAATTAAGATCTGGACGCCAGGAGTGTTCACTGTTACTGGAATGTTTTCGCCTCTAAGTGCTCTCAGGAAACACATGTATGGACACACACACATGCATGTTTGTATTTCTTTCTATACCTAAGACTGTCTATATATTAAAGTCGTGGGTCCATACTTACTCTTCTGATTTCAGTCCAACAACAGAGGGCTCCTTCCAGCTTTTCCCCTTTTCTTGTTTGTAAGCTGGCTCTTCTTTTTTTTTTTTTTTTTTTTTTTAATTTTTTATTATGTTATGTTAGTCACCATACAGTACATCATTAGTTTTTGATGTCGTGTTCCATGATCGTTGTTTGCGTATAACACCCAGTGCTCCATGCAATACGTGCCCTCCTTAATGCCCATCACCAGCCTGTCCCAATCCCCCACCCCTCTCCCTTTGAACCCTCAGTTTGTTTCCCAGGGTCCACAGTCTCTTATTTCTTATAATACATTTACCTGTCTGCTAAATCTTAGTCTGCACAGAAACTACTTCAGAATCTCTGGTTAATACACTTGTTAAAAACAAATTTACAAAATACAGTACAGGGCTGGTGTAGGGTGTATATCTGCTTATGGTATGCAATCAAAATATTGTTTTCCCGCATTACTCAAGTTAATTCTTTTCTTCTCTACCTCCTTCCATAAGATTATGTCATTCATTTATAACACAGTTAGGTACATTTGTTATTTTTTGGTGTCCTATTTTGGGTTCCCCTACATCCTGGTTGGTTTTATTTATTTGTGTTTTGGTGTATGTCCTAAAAGACTGTGTTACACAGAAAACTAAGAGAAGTTTCACTCCTTTCACATTCTTCAATCGCCACTCCTAACCAACTTATGTTGGCAAACAATCTCATTAGTTCATGGTTTTTCTATATTTCTTTTGCAGAGGTTAGTGGGTAAGTGTGTATTTTCACATTCCCCCTTCCTTAGTACTTAAAGAATAGCAAACTATAGACACTTCCACAGTGTGTTTTTGTTGGTTTGTTTTTTGGTGAATGTACAAATAACCTTGTATTCAAAAATACAAAATAAATTAAATTATCTGTAGGATAATGAGGACAATGACAGTGGTAAATCACGATATGTTGTCAACTGAAACTAGAAACTGATGATTATAGTGACTTTCTTAACATCAGCCAGCCTTTTCATTTACTTTAACTGACTTCTCTGAAATTATTGGTGAGAAACATTGCCCTGAGCATCCTGTCAGAGTTTATTAGCAATGGTGAAGCACTACTCTAGAAAGCAGAACATATTCCTCCCTGACCATTCCACCTACCAATAAAACAGTTCTTAAAATCTTAGTTGGATCGATGACTCCTTTCTCCACCACATTCACAGAATCTCCAAGCAGAGCATCACAACCAGCTTTGGAGAAACTTAGCATAATTATCTCAACTATCAATGATCCTTCAACACCTACATTCTTAGCGATGATCTTTGCAAGAATTTTGAGTGTTCTTTTAATAATTTCTGTATCATTAAAAAATATCTTCATTGCTGGAATTAGCGAGTCTCAGACTAGAATGCACGGAAGCAGAACACAACCCCCTCCCAGAACAATGCCTTCTTCACGGCATCCCATGTAGCATTGAGGGCACCTGCAGCTCCTTCTTCCCATGCACTTTCACATCACTTGACCCACCAACCTCCAGTAGAGCTACTCCATCTGGAAGTTTTTCAAGGTATTCATTCAGTGCTTCCTTTTCATAATTGCTAGTTATGATATGCCAGTGCTCAGCGATTTCCTGCATAGGTTTTTTAATTTGAGCCTATTATCTTTTCCTTTCCAGGACATGGTTTCATCTTTGGTCACAGTGACATCTCCAACTTTTCCTAAGTCAGAAAGCTGAGCATCATCAAGATTTGGGGTCAACCTCTTTTCTCTGAACATTGAACCATGAGCACCAATAGCCATGTGTTAAAGTAGGTTTTCCTATTGTCATCAAATCCTGGAGATCTGACTGCTCTAATCTGAAGATCAGCTTTTAGCCTATTCAAAATGAGTGTATTTAGAGCTTGTTCATTAACATCTTCAGCAATTATGACCAAGGACTTACAATGAGCATTGGCAATTTCAAGGGCAGGTGTAATGGACCAGACACAAGACATCTTCTTTTCACTCAATATAACATAGGCATTCACATTTCTGATGTACACAAAGTACGGAGAAACAATCACACTTCAATTTAATAATTTATAATTCATCATTCAGGTTTCCCAACTTTTGATGGGATTACATTCTTCCTTTCAATCTTTTCCACCATATCAGACATGATATTGCCAATTTCTTTGTTTGCAGACAGAAATCACAACAACCTAAGCAATCTCTTTGGGGCTCAACACAGTTTTGGACTGGTTCTTAAATTCAGCAATTACAGCATCTACAGCTAACATCACACCTTTTCCAATTTCCACTGGATGAGCACCTTTGCTCACCTTCTCCAAGCCTTCCTTGGCAAGTAGTATACTGATACGGTAGCAGTGGTGGTGAATCTTTGGCCTTTTCACTTGTGTTACTGGCAATATCTTGAGCAAGCATAGTCCACATATTGTTACATCTACCCTTTAAGTCAACTGACTTTGGAATGGTCACACCATACTCTAGGACTTCTCATTCACTAATAATCACTAGTAATCGCTCCAGCATCTGCTCAAAGGTCTACTACACTTTGAAGCTTTAAGGCTCACACAACTGCACCAAATTTTACATCTTTGGCATAAGCCTGAGTGAGACGAGGAACCAGTGCCCTGGACAGTGGCCTCATGTGGTAGAAGACAGCAGGTCATCAAAGCATTTCTGCAAGGGGGCTGTGCGCGAGAACCCGGAGAGGCAAGGGAGAAAATCATGGCACACATAGCAATAAACATGTCCCCTCTCTGCACCACTCTCTCTGTGTGGGACACTGTCTGTGCAGCACAGCAGCTTCCACGCCCTTCCTGGTGGCCCAGGCCTGGCAATCTGCATGCACCAGGCTGATTTTTTTTTTTTTAACATTAACAATATGTCTTGGAAATTACCATGTATTATTTCACTGAGGTCTTCCTCATTCTTTTTCCACAGTTTCTTAGTACTCTACTGAGTGGATGCACCATACAACACTCTCCTGTGTACAAGCAGTTAAGATGTTTCCAATATTTTACAAATCAAATAATGCAGTAGGGAAGAACCTTGTGCAAATCTACTGTTGGAGGTGTATCTTTCAGAATAGATTCCCAGAAGTGGAACTGTTGGATAAATGATAAGAACATGTATGGTCCTGTTATGAACTGTTAAATCTCCGACCAGAAGGACTATGCCGGTTTGCATTCTCATTAACAATCCAGTAGAGTCCCTGTTTACCCACAGCCTTACCAAGAGGGTATGTTGTCATGCTTTTTAATTTTCACCCATCTGATAGCTTAGAAATGACATTATTTTAATTTGTATTTCTCTAATTATGTTTGAAATTTTATTTTATTAATTAATTTTTTTAAAGATTTTATTTATTTGACAGAGAGAGAGACAGCTAGAGAGAGAGGGAACACAAGCAGGGGGAGTGGGAGAGGAAGAAGCAGGCTCCCAGCGGAGGAGTCTGATGAGGGGCTCCATGCCAGGACTCTGGGATCACTCCCTGAGCCGAAGGCAGATGCTTAATGACTGAGCCACCCAGGCGCCCCATGTTTGAACTTTTAAAAAAACATATACGTAAGGGTCACTTTTATCTTTTTTAAAAAAATATATGTGAGTTTCTGCTCATGTCTATTTCATATTTTACCATTGGGTTTTCAATCTCATTTTCTTTGGTTTTCAGAGTTCTTTATATATTAAGAATATTAGCCCTTTGTGTCACATGTTGCAAATATTTTCTTCCAGTTTGTCAATTGTCTATGATATTGCGTATTTTTTTTTTTTAAACTTTCACGTAGTCCAATTTATCAATGTCTCCTTTTATTTCTTCTGGAGTTTGAAAAATAGAAAGTATTTTCCCAAACAGAGAATAAAGAGAAACATCTCTTTATTCTTCTAGTTCTTACATGTTTTCATTTTTTTTCTGTTTAAATTCCTGATCTATTTGGAGTTGACTCGGTATAAGGTATGAGAAATGTGCCAAATTTTATTTTTTTTCAAATCGTACCCAGATGCTCCACAACCATTAAAGTCCAGCTTTGTCCCAGTAATACCCCAAAGATATTACCCATATCATAGAATACACTTCCTTATGTACTTAGATCTATTTCTGGGTCTTCCATTCTGTTCCCTGGTCTCACTGTGTACTAACATGCCAGCGCGAGACTAATTTAATTATGGATACTTTGACGTACCCGTTTATGCCTTTATATCTGGGTGCTACTATCCCCTCATAGATTTTCTTTTTCAGTGTTCTCCTGCTTCTTCTCGGATGTTTGTTTTTTTCATATGAACTTCATCATCAGTTTGTCTCATATAACAATAACAAAAAAGGAAACCTGCTGGTATTTTGATAAGGATTGCATTAAGTTTATAAATTAATTAGGGAGAACTGACATTTTTATAATATCATATAATCTAATACAAGAGAAAGGGGTGTCTTTCCACTTGTTCAAGCCCCTTTCTGTGTCTTTCTGCTATGTTTTAAAGTTTTCTTTATAAAGTTCCTTATCACACATTTCTTTTTAACTCCTTCGTCTTATTTGTTGTAGCTGCGAAAGGGGCTTTGCCCCACTCATCCACATCTTTCTTAGGCTACTTGAGAAACTCTCAGCAAACATCCATGTCCTCCTCCAGTCCTTTCCTCTCCATTCTATCCAGAGTGATCTTTTATAAATGTAAATTCGTTTATTTTCTTTCAAAGTGTTTGAAAAGCTTCTACATTTATTAAGATGAAGACTGAGTTCCTAATTAGGCCCCACAGATCCCCCATCTTCTCGCCACTTTGTGGGTTTTAAGCACACTGGCCACTTTTCTGTCTATGGGGCCTTTGCCCCCTCCCCACTCAGGCCCTAGAGCTGGCGGAACAGCACACGGACCCAATCCCTCTAGCCAACATCAGAACGAGACCTGGGGAGCACTGACCTGGGCAGCCATGGGTGAGAGAGACATCTCAGAAGTCTAGCTTCTCAAGGGGAGGTCCTCTCATGCCATTGGAGAAAACCATATATATATGAGTGTGGATGCAGTGGAAATGGTAAGAATAACCTTACCAGTGTTGACCCCTGCCACTGCAACAAGGCACAGAGCTAAACAAGCTGGTGTTGGTGACCAATTCCATCAAAAATAGGACAGCAGTGAGAGACGGCCCATTCTCTCCAGCAGAGCCTAGAGTACTGGGGCAGGACCTCTATGACTGGGAGCAGGGAGGAGATTGACCAAGAGGCAGATAAGAATATCAAAGAGCATTACAGGGATGCAGTTCCTGCTGTTTGCACTCAGGACTTCTGCAGGAAGTCCTCCCATGAGCCCCTGGAAGTCCCTCCCTGAGGATCTCCCTACCTGGTCTGCAGTCACCATCAATGCCCCAAGTGCTAAACACACACTGACTGGGCCTCTTGGGTGAGCTCCTAAGTGCAGTGGCTAAGTGGCAGGGAGAGGACTCAAGTCAGCCAGGGCCTGTGGGCAGGGGAGAAACCATAAATTTGAGCTATAGTGCCACCTTCTGGAAAATAAAAGACAGGTTTCTAGTGGCCAGACTGATGAGTTGTAAGGACCGGAGAAGACATTAGAACTTAACAATTCTGCCACAAGAGGGAGCAAGAAGAGAGATGTGTTCCCATACAAAGACAGAGAAAACCCCAGATAATGACAGCACCAAGGAACAGAATACCCCTACCTTAAGGCAACTAGTAGAGACTTTTGCTATTTCAAATGCAAAAGCAGTAGTGTTAAAGATACCAGGAACATGAAAAATCAAGGAACCATATTATCACCGAAAGATAATAATTTTCTCCAATAACCAAGCTCAAAGTAGTGAAATTTTATGAGCTAGCTGATGAGGAATTCAGAATAGCTGTCTCTGAAAAACTCAATGAGCTACAAGAAAACTCAGAAATACAACTGAACAAAATCATGAAAAAAATCTTCAGAAATTCTGGAGCTGAAGAATTCAATGAATGAAATGAAAAATGCAACAGAACACATCTGCAGTGAGTAGAGCAAATGGAAGACAGAATAGGTGATTTAGAGGATAGGAATTTTGAAACAACCCATTTAGAGGAGAGCAAAGAAAAAAAGTGCAGAAAAGAGAATGTCTATGTGATCTATGGAATTCCATCAAAAGAACAAATATTAGAATAATCAAGGATCCAGAACAAGAGATGGTAAAGGGGGCAGAATGTTTATTTAAAGAAATAATAGCTGACAACTTCCCAAATCTCGGGACAGAATGGGACATCCAAGTTCAGGAAGCTAACAGATTACTCTATTTTAATCTCAGTGCAAAAAACCCTTCTCTAGGACACATGATAACAAAACTGTCAAGAATCAAAGACAGAGAATTCCAAAAGCAGTCAGAGATTAAAAGATTATAACCTACAAAAGAACTCCCATTAAGCTTCCAATATAAAGGTATAAGTATCATATATAAAATAAACATACAGAAATCAATAGCACTAACAATTACACACTAACAACAAAACATCTGCAAAAGAAATTTTAAAACTGCAACATTCATGGAATGCTTGGGTGGCTCAGTCAGTTAAGTGTCTAGCTCTTGATTTTGGTCATGATCCCAGGGTCGTGAGATTGAGCCCCATTGTCAGGCTTCATGCTGGGCATGGAGTCTGCTTAAGATCCTCTCTCCCTTTGCCCCTCCCCCACTCCCCCCCCAAAACCAAACCAAACCAAACCAAACCAAACCAAACCAAACCAAACCAAACACTACGACATTCATAATAGCATCAAAAACAATAAAATATTTAGGAATAAATTTAACCAAGGAAGGGAAAGAGCTGTACAATGAAAATGACAAGACTTGGAAGAAAGAAACTAAAGAAGACACAAATAAATGGAAGGAGATCCTCTGTTTGTGGATCAGAAAAAAATGATATTGTTAAAAACCACATATTACTCAAAGGCATCTATAGATTCCATGCAATTTCTATCAAAATTTCAATGGTATTTTACATAGACAAAGAAATAAAACTATCCTAAAATTTCTATGAATCCACAAAAGACCCCAAATCACCAAAACAATCATGAGAAAAAACAAAGCTGGAGGCATCACACCTCCTGATTTCATATTATACTACTAAATAGCTAAAGTAATTTCAAGAGTATGATGCTGCCATACGTTAGACACATAGACCAATGGAACAGAATTAAGAGCCTAGAAATAAACTCGCACATTTATGGTCAGCTAACATTTGACAAGGGAGGCAGGAACACTCAATGGATAAAGGATAATCTCTTTAACACATGGTGTTGGGAAAACTCATAACCACATGCAAAAGCATGAAGCTGAATCCTGATGTCACATCACATTGAAAAAGTTACTCAAAATGGATTAAAGATGTAAAGATAAGATCCGATACTGTAAAACTCCTAGAAGAAAAAACAGGAAAAAAGCTCCTTGACATTGGTCTTGGCTCCTTGACATTGGTGTTGATTGCTCTACCAACTGGTCCTTCCCCCACTTTTCTCTCTCTCCTCAGGCCTTCCTATTCCCTGAGACACAATATTGGAATTAGGCCAATTAATAACCCTACAATGGCCTCTAAGTGTTCAAGTGAAAGGAAGAGTTGCATATCTCTCACTTTCAATCGAAAGCTAGAAATTATTTAGCTGAGTGATGAGGGCATTTTGAAAGCCAAGATAAGCCAAAATCTAGGCCTCTTGTGCCAAACAGTTAGCTAAGTTGTGAATGCCAAGGGGAAGTTCTTGAAGGAAATTTAAAGTGCTAGCTAGTCCAATGAACACACAAATGATAAAAATCCATATCAGTCTTATTGCTGATCCGGAGAAAGTTCCAGTGGTCTGGACAGAAGAACAACCAACCACAACATCCCCTTAAACCAAACCCTAATCCAGAGAAAACCTCTAACTCTCTTCAGTCTTGTGAAGGCTGAGAAAGAAGAAGCTGCAGAAGAACAGTGTGAAGTGAGCAGAGGTTGGTTCACGAAGTTTAAGGAAAGAAGCTGCCTTTATAACATAAAAGTGCAAAGTGAAGCAGCAAATGCTGATGTAGAAGCTACAGTGAGTTCTCCAGGTCTAGCTAAGAGAAGCAATGAAAGTGGCTACACTAGACAAGAGATTCTTGAAGTAGATGGAAAAGACTTCTACAGGGAGAAGGTGCCATGTAGCACTTTCTCAGCAAGAGAGAAGTCAATGCCTTGCTTCAGCGATTCACAGGACAGGCTGACTCTCTTGTGAGGGGCTCATGCAGCTGGTGACTCTGTGCTGAAGCCAATGCTCACATACCACTCTGAAAATCCTTGGGCCCTTAAGAATTATGCTCAATCTATTCTACCTGTATTCTATAAATGGAGCCAAGAGCATGGATAATAGCTCATTTGTTTACAACATCATTTACTGAATATTTTAAGGCCATTACTGAGACCTATTGCTCAGAAAAAAGATACCTTTCAAAACGTTATTGCTCAATGACAATGCATCTGGCCACCCAAGAGCTCTGATGGAGATGGACAATGAGATTAATGTTGTTCTCAATGCCTGCTAATACAACAGCCATTCTGTAGTCCATGGATGGAGAAGTAATTTCAACTTTGAAGTCTTACTGTTTAAGAAATACGTTTCATAAGGCTATAGCTGTCATAGACCATGATTCCTCTGATGTGTCTGGGCAAAGTAAAATAAAAACCTTCTGGAAAGAATCCACTTGTCTGGATGTCAGTAAAAACATTCACGATTCGTGGGCAACATATCAACACCAACATGAGTTTGGAAGAAGTTGATTCCAACCCTCAGCGATGACTTTAAGGGTTAAGCAGCTAAGATGTGGTGTAAATGGCAAGGGAACCAGAATCAGAAAGGGAGACTGAAGGTGGGGCTGATCTGCTGTGATCTTGTGATCAAACCTGAACCGATAAGGAGTTGCTTCTCATGGATGAGCAGAGACAGTGGTTTCTTGAAATGGAATCTACTTCTTGTAAAAATACTATGAGAGTTGTTGAAATGACAACAAAGGATTTAGAATACAACATAAACTAAGTAGATAAAAAAGAATCAGAGTTTGAGAAGACTCTAATGCTGAAAGAAGTTCTGTTGTGGGTAAAATAATATCAGCCAGACTTGCATTCTATAAAAAGATGTTCATAAAAGGAATAGCCAATCAATGGGGCAAGCTTCATTGTTGTCTTGTTTAAAGAAATTGCCACGGCCACCTCAGCCTTCAGCAGCCACCACCATGATCAGTCAGCAGCCCTCAACATCAGGTAACATCCTCCACCAGCAAAAAGATCCCAACTCACTGAAAGCTCAGATGATGGTTAGCATTTTTAGGAATAAAGTCTTTTAAAATTAAGATACACACGTTGTTTTTCAGACATAATGCTATTGAACATTTAATAGACTGTGGTATAGAAGAAACATAACTTTTATATGCATTGGGAAACCAAAACAGTAATTTTACTTGCTTGATAGCAGTGGTCTGGAAATGAACCCTCGATACCTCCGAGGTATGCCTGTATATGGAAAGGAAATGAAAACAGGACAGAGAAGAGATATCTGCATTCCTGTTTTTGCAGCATTATTCATAATACCTAAGATATGGAAAGAACCTAAGTATCCACCAGCAGATAAATGGATAAAGAAGAGGCGGTATGTTTACACACACACACACACATACACATTTATATATTTAATATACACATAATATACACATACACAGTGGAATAATACTCAGCCAAGAAAAAAGAAATCCTACCATTGGAACAACATGGATGGACTTTGAAAGCATTATACTAAATGAGAGTAGCCAGAGAAAGACAAATGCTGTATGGTATCACATTTAGGTGCAATCTAAAAAGCCCCCAAACTCATGAACACAGAGAATAAAATGGTGGTTACCAGGAGTGAGGGTGGAAAAATTGGGGAGATGTGGTTTAAGGATACAAATTTGCAGCCAGCAGATACACAATTCCTAGAAATACAACACACGGAATATGGATTATAGACAACAATTGAGTATTGTAAACTTCAAAGCTGCTAAGAGACTTGACTTAGTTGTTCCCATCATAAAGAAGAAATGGTGATGATGGGACATCATAGAGGTGTTAGTGAATGCTATGGTGGTAATCATATTGCAATATACAAGTGTCTTAAACCAACAGGTGGAACATCTTACACTTACACAATGTGATATGTCAATTATATCTCAATAACATTTTAAAAACCACTGTGTATATGTTATTATTACTGATTTGTTAAAACATAAACAATATTTCATCATGTGAGTTTATTTCCATTCCCTTTTCCATCAGCCATTAGTTGTATGTGTTTCTCATTCTTTGGTTTTCCTATTATCTTAATTATTACTATTATCATTTGTTTTCTTTTCTGATTAAATATACATATGAATTTAAAATATCTAATAATTATATTTATCCACGTATCTTTGTATGTTCTTGTTTTGCTCCAGAATCATCTCAATATTGGATATTCAATTCTATTTGCAATTGTCTTATTTTATATATAATGAATGGGAACTTGTGGTTTATCTTCAAGGTGTAGACAGTGATAAGTTAACTTGTCTTCAATGACTAGAAAAAGTATTCATATAAGAATGCAAGTGGCTAGATAAAAATTAATATATTTCTGTGATCAGTTATTTACTTTTCAGTAAAAATATAAACAAAAGAATTTTTAAGTCACACCTAACTTTAGGGGAAGTCATCTTAAAATTCCATACTATCGGGTCTGAATGTGTCTTATACTTATTAATTTCTTCATTTTCAGGTGCTGTCACGCATCCAACAATTAACACTTTTCAGGTGGAAGAGGCTAAGTGAAGGTGTAATCTTAATCAATGATTTCCCCCGCACTATTTAATTGCATTCAAGGAGGTTAAAAATTATGTTTGCCTCACACCTGCTGAAAGTACCAGCCACTACCTTAAATAAACCTCATTTCATATTCATATGAACACACACACTCTCTTTTTTATAATGGAATGGAATTCTTGATCAACATGTAATGGATACACTCTGCTTTGAAATAAAGAAATGTTTTACTGTAAAATCACACAGGTACATATTCTAAAGTCTCTAATTGTCTCGAAGGACCTGTGAACTTCCAAAAGTGACTTCTAAGCAGATATAATACGGACACTTATCCTGCATCGTCTCCATGCATATAAACACACTTGCACTGCAGTTAAGAATGAACTCATTCAACAAATAATGCTAACATCTACTGTGTACCAAGCAGAGTAGGTGTATTTGTAGGCCAGTGGGGAAAGAGAAAAGGAAGAAAAACATTTCAGCACTCTGTGTTTTAAACCCCAAGACAGGGATGACCACAGTATGACAAATATGCACAGAAAAAAAGATGCCTAATTCAGTCTCAGGGGATCAGGAAAACTCTCTGGCTACGACAGTCTTCAAAATGAAACCAGAAATGGGACTAAACCCCACTAAAAGCGGGAGAGAAATTTTATAAAGTATTGAGAATAACGTGGGCAAAGTTCAGAGTCAAGAAAGAATGTAACTTCTTCAGGGATTTTCTAGGTAACCCAAAATGACTGGAACTCAAGAGGATTGGGAGTAGTCAGGAAGCTGGGAAATGAGCAGGTGTCTATTCATGAATGTTGTCTCATGCCATGCTGAAGAATTTGACTTTGCTCTGGAGATAAAGAGAAGCTGATACAGATTTGCATTTATTTTTGTGTTGTTTGGAGAATGCTCTGGAGAGGAGCCAGATCAGAGGCAGGAAACCCAGAGAGGAGGTAATGCACTGGTCTCCACGAGAGGTGATGGTGGCTTAAACTAATGTCAGTGGGAATTAAAAGAAGAGGACAGTTTCAGGACAGAGCTGACTTATCTTTTTTTTTTTTAAGATTTTATTTATTTATTTGACAGAGAGAGAGAGACAGCCAGCGAGAGAGGGGAACACAAGCAGGGGGAGTGGGAGAGGAAGAAGCAGGCTCCCAGCAGAGAAGCCTGATGTGGGGTTCGATCCCAGAATGCTGGGATCACGTCCTGAGCCAAAGGCAGATGCTTAACGACTGCGCCACCCAGGTACCCCTGACTTATCATTTTAAATACTTAGATTTTGGAGGTGAGGAGGACAGAGGAGTTGAGGATCGTCCCCTAGCTCTGACCTTGGGGGTAAACATATTCATTGAAAATTTGCCAGCATCTAACTAATGGTCACATGGGATTTGAGCACCTTTGTTGGCAGTGAGGCTTAAATATGGAGGGAAGTAATTGGGCCACCTGGGAGTGGAACTAGTAATGATTTACTCTGGCTTAGCAAGACGTGCCTGGCATCAGCCTGCAAGTGCCAAAGCAACTGTCTCACTAAGTAAAGAAGAGGAAGACAATACGGTAAAATTCTGGAACCTACCAAAGGTTCAAGTGTTATACCAGAAATGAGCTGATTCATTTCTCTGTCTGCAGTTATATAATTAATGCATCACATCAGGTCAGTGGTTGTCAGAAATGTTTTTGCCACCGTGAGCTGTGTCATCCTCTTGGAGGCACACTTCTAGGAGCGGCCTACCTGCACTCCTCCCTATAATAGACATCACATCTCTATGTTTTGTTAGGCAGAGTATCATATGCATGGATTTATAACATGTATCCATTCGTTCCCTCAGCAAAGATTGAGTGTCCCGCTAGGTCCTAGGCACTGTTCCAGGCATGGGGAATAAAGCAGTGACTAAAACAGTTCCCACCTTCACAGAGCTTTTGGTGGTTGAAGACCGACGATAAACAAATATGCCAGATGGTGAAAAATGTTATGAAGAATGATAAATCAGGGTAGGAAGAACAGGAAGTGTGGGCAGTGGTGGAGAGCTGTGCAATTTCTAATGCAAGCGGGGTGGTTATGATGTGCCTCTCCGATGAGATGATCTTCCAACCGAGGGGAGGGCCGAGGGAGTGGGGCACGTGGATTCCCTGGGACAAGTGTCTCCCATGTGGATTCCACGGGACAAGTGCGGTGGCTTTGCAGGGTTAAGGCAGGCACACACTCCTAAACTCATGGGACGGCAAGACATCGTATTGTGCACCTACTATATATATGCGAGGGTCTGTGCAAGGTTTAGCAAGGAAAACAGAGATACACAAACACAGCCCTTGCCCTCCAGAAACATATACTTTAATAAAGGCGATAAAAGAGGTAGAAAGTAGAGGGGGGTCAATATAAAGGAAACGCTACGGTATCACTTCTGGCAGAATGGACTGGGAAACAAACACCACTTAAAAACTGCAGTAGCAAAAGCTCAATGCTGTATCTACACCCAGACAACGGAGAAGGTGGGTTGTTCCATACCCGAAGTTAGGGTCATGCTCAAATGGTGTTATGATCATGTGATACGATCTTGTCCCAGAGAGCACCGCTTGTTTTCTGAGTGACTCTACCCACCTGCCTTGTACGTTATCTTTAACATCAAATAGCAGGGTCTTGGGGTGGCTGGGTGGCTCAGTCGGTTGAGCACCAACTCTTGGTTTTGGCTCAGGTCATGATCTCAGGCTTGTGGGATCTCCCTGCTCAACACAGAGTCTGCTTGTCCCTCTCCCTCTGTTCCTCCCCCCGCCCCCTGCTCTCTCTTCTCTCTCTCCTTAGTGAATAATAAAAACCCTTTAAAAAACAGTAGAATCAAATAGCAAGTTTGGAGTGCCCAACAACAGGGTGCAGGGAAGCTGTTGGCCTTCTTCCTGCTCGGTCCCTCACACGCAGCACGTGGAAAGAGAGACGGTCTTCAGTAAAGGTTTTCTGAATAAATGGATTACTGAAGAGAAAATAAATGCCCAGAGTTTAAATGATATTCCTGAAAACACGAGTCTTGACTGGCAGTAACGAAGGGTAGAAAGGAAGACAGGCGGACTCGGGGGAAGCTCTGTGTACACTGGCAAACAATACGACACAGCCGTGAGGAAGTCAGGCGCAGCCGACACACACAGACCGGCTGATGCAGCAAACGCAGGCGCTGGGCGCTCTTCTGGGCAAAGCCTGGGCACTGACTCGCGTGGACACGGACGCCCTTTGATCAGCAGCCTGTTCTGCACGCAGCAGTTGCAGCTGCAAAGCCAAAGAGTCCCTGCGGCGTGTGCAGGGTGAAAGGGCCCGTTGTTCACAAATCAGACTGCCAGCCACACCTGCACGTGGGCCAGAGCGCACGTCCAGGGTCCCCGCCAAGTACGATGGCTGAGGACATTGTATGGACACAGTGCTGCAGCCTCATTTCCAAGGTGGCCGTTTATGCACATTCGCTCTGCTTTTCTGACAGACGATACACAAAAAAGTTTTCCTGGTCTCGCTGCAGTTTACTCGAGGCCACAATTACATCCACGCTGATTTGATCAAAGTCTCCCCTTGGTGTCGCATTGTGAAGCATTTCCACGTTACTAGGGAAACAGACTCAAGTCTCAGTCTTGGTGAATGGCATAAAGGGTGAAAATTACCTCTAACCCCACCTGAGCTCTCCTGGAGCTCACACACAAGACTTTAACTTAATTTGAGGCTTCCCTATGCATATAAATACAATTTCAGGTAAATGAAGGGATGCCACCGTTTTCATTAAGTTTCTATAAAAATATTCATCCTATTTGGGGCACTGTTATGATACTTTAAACCATAACCTTACACTATTATTGCACTGATTATACGTCCTGTTAATAATTTTCATTATAGTCACCTAACAGTCATATAATTCAATTATATTTTATGGTTCTAAAGTTCATCAAAAACTTCATTTATTTGCCCATAGTATCAACAGGAATGATAAATGAAAAATGGCTGTGGGGTATAAAATCAGTGCCATGTTAGCAGAAACTTCGACACAGAAGGATTCATTTTCCTTATTTCTAGAATGCTACATGATTTCTAGAATGGTATTTCCTTCTTTTTGGAACATGAGATATGCAAGGCCCTGGCTTGTCTACAACAATAACGCAGCCACAGCCGCCCCTCTCCCCAGCTCTCAGTCCCTAGCAGAGCGGAGAGCTGAATGTGTGGATGAATGAATGAGCAAGAGTGTTTGGATTCCAAACAATTGAAACCATCATGTTAGGGAGCTTTCAAGGTAGGGAGTATTTCACAGAGGTTCATAGAGCACCGTGCATTCTGCTTTTCTGATGCACAGGCTTCCTGACCATCTTGAATATGTGGTCCCTCCACCTTCGTCCTACCTCTCGGCTGGCTGAGTCCATACTCTTGTCAGGCTGACCTTGGCTTAGGGTTTCTTAACCTATTTTCCTTGAGTGAAACACAAGAGTCCTAAAATGGTAAGCAAAATTGGTGAGCATATGTGCATTTGGGCATTTTCCTGGAGCAAAGAGAGAGAGCCCACAGCTTTTATCAGCTTTTCAAAGGGATGCTGTCTTTTAACATGGGTTAATAACTACCTTTAGGTGCCTTTTCACACATCACCAAAAAGTCCCTCACTGTGTTCTATGGGCTTGTTTTTATTTTTTTTTCCAGAAAATAATAAAGTAATAAGTACGCTAGAAACTATAATTGATAGTTATTCTAGAATATGAACTATGTTAGCAGGAAAATGCTATTCTTTTATCTCTCGGGTACTGCATTTTATGTAGAATAAAATAAACTTTAAAAGTCCTTATCAGATCTGAGCATTTCAATAAATGAAATTTTAGTAAGAAGTAGTATCTTGCAAACTATAGAGTGCTTACATTATCAAATTTTAAATACATTTAATACACGAAATTCATTTTGATACATTCTGAGTGCATCTGGGAAGCCCACAAGTATGGTTTAATGACCATATACAACAGAAGTATTTGCACATTGAAGACAATCATACGTATTTACTGCGGTCCTGCCTTGCGGTCAGGCTTGGGGGAGGCCTACATGAAACTAGAGGCGCAGTGAGAATCAGACATGCCCTTGCCCTTCGGGCTGTAGTCCAGCCAGTGGAGAAAGGCAATGATAATGGGAAGTGAAAGGTCTTACTAGGAGGGTGCACCGGGGGCCCTGGATGAACCAAGGTCAAGGGCCTAACTTGTCTCTGGGGCTTGGAGGCAGTCTCACAGATGAAGTAACTCCTGAGTAGCTGGTGTGAGTAAACCAAGAGAGTCGGGATGGGGAAGAGATACTGAAAAATTGGTGACCAGGAGGCAGGGGCAGCCAATATAAACATCCAGACACGTCGGGGAAACTGGCTTCTTTGGGGAACTAGAGATTTCACCAAAAGAACTGAAATGCCAAAGGGTTCAGTCTTCCAGGTCATTTTTTAAAAGCGTTTGCTTGCCCCTCATGCAGAGGGCAATGGCAGTTACTAAAGACTTCAAACCAGAAGATGAAAAATTGGCGACAAGAACCAACGCTATCTGACGTTTAAAGTGTTTACAAGTTAACAGCTGAGTGAAATTAGTTTGAATACTTCAGGCCTCTAGAATTTGGTTTCCAAAATCTTCAAGTTTAAGTAATGGCTCCTAGCCAAAAAATAATTTTAAAAAATCTAAATTCTCATTTCCTGACAAAGAAATAGCCATTCTTTGTCAGGAAATAAAAACAAATCAGTAAAACTATAAATGAATAGAGGACTTTAAGAGTGTGCTCCAAACAGTCATGGTTGGTTTGCTCCAGGTTAGGAAAGAAACACGGATTAACAGGCACTGTTTTGGAAAGGCCAGGCTTTTCAAACTAAGGTAAGAAAAATGGGAGAAGCAAGATAAGAAAGATACCCCCACTCCTCGGTGAGGACAGACACAGAAGCTGCTCAACAAGAAGAGGGAAGAAGGCAATGCAGGGGAGCAGCAGTGACGGTGGCCACGGAGCCACCACATGGACTGAGGGAGACTCATAGAACAGACGAGCAGGCACTGTCAGAGCAGAGATGACAATGGCTGGAAATACATGGCAGACATACAAAGTCTGTAACTGGGCTTTTCACGGATTCATTTTTTTTTTAAAAGATTTTATTTATTTATTTGAGAGAGAGAGAGAGAGCGCAGAAGCAGGGGGGAGGGGCAGAAGCAGAGGGAGAAGCAGATTCCCCGCTGAGCAGGGACTTGATCCCAGACCCCAATACCATGACCTGAGCTGAAGGCAGACACTTAACCAATTGAGCCACCCAGGAGCCCCTGTAACTGGGCTTTTTAAAAACAAAACAGAACAAAACCAAACCGAAAAACCTAAGATGCCAATACAGTGTTTTGCAAGGTAATACCTAAGTGGGAAATCTGTACAATTTTAAAAAAGATTTTTCAATCCAAATGAAATGAATAGACAGCATTTTAGCATGTAAAAGTTAAAGCAGCCGTCAGAGTTTGATTGTTGGAGGCAAGGTGTGATAGAGCAAGACGCTGAGTTCAGAGCTGCCGCTTGCCAGCCAGGCGCCGTTGCGCAAGTTACTTTGTTAACTTCAGTCCTTAGATTCTGTATCTGTTTAGAGTTTCGGGAGTAGTAAGTGGCAGGTTACTGGGCATTTTTCATATGATATTTCTGATCATCGCAATAGAACTGTTAAACAGAGCCTATCATCCACATTTTCAGATACGAAAATTAAATTTAGTAAATGTTAAATAATATACCCAAGGTTACACACTTAGAAGTAAAAAAAAAAAAAACTTAGCATAAAATTGTTTTTAAATACATAAACATACACAGACACACACACACAGAGTATCTTATTTACTTCTGAGATTACAGCATTCTATTTAAGACATGGTTAATATAATTCCTCAGTTTTATTAATTTAATTGACAGAGCATAAAGATAAAAGTAGTTTCTGAAGTACACGGGCGCTACAACTTAAAAATACTTCAAAATTTTTAAAAGTGCTCTAAGTTGAACCCGGAAACAAACACCATGGACAATACAAATAAGACTTGGCTCCAAGTCTGACTCCTTTTAAGCAACTGAATCAAATATAAACTCCAGGAGACAGGGATTCCTGTCTTGTCCATGCTGTATCATTAGTACCTTGAAGAATATTTGGCACAGAGTTGGCTCTCAATAAACGTTTTCTGAGTAAAGTTGTTTTCTACAGGCAGTTAAATTTTAGATTCTTAGATTGTAGGACCCTACATTCAGACATTGGATCAGCCTAGAGTTAGAGTCTTTCACTGGAAGAAGGAATGGGCAAAAAGAAGTGAATGCACAACAAAGAGGATTATACAGCAGTTAGGAATAAGGGACTAGAGGTCCGGGTTAGAGGTCAACAAGAACATGCTTCTGGTGGGAGGGAGGGAGGGAAGGAAGGGAGGGAGGGAAGAAAGGAGGGAAAAAAGAGGGAGGGAGGAAGGCAGGGAAAAAAGAGGGAGGGAGGAAGGGGAAAAAGAGGGAGGGAGGAAGGAAGAGAGGGAAGAAGGAGGAAGGGAGGAAGGAGGAAGGAAGGAGGGAGGGAGGAAGGGAGGAAGGGAAGAAAGGAGGAATGAAGGGAAGAAGGAGGGAGGGAGGGAGGAAGGGAAGGAGGAAGGAGGGAGGAAGGAAGGAAAGAAGGAAGTACTGTGCACTGTATTAGGGTTTACAATGAACAAACAGGTAAGCCAGAACTTATAAAACAGAAGGGTGTTTTGCTAAAAAGAACACCTGCAGAGTCTTCTGAGTGGGAGCCATCAACACACAGAAGAAATGCCAGATTCTCTGGCCATCAGGGAAATTATGTCTCTAGGAATATTTACATCCTCTCTCTTTTTTTAAATTTTTTTTTATTTATTTGACAGAGAGAGAGACCCAGCCAGTGAGAGAGGGAACACAAGCAGGGGGAGTGGGAGAGGAAGAAGCAGGCTCCCAGTAGACGAGTCTGATGTGGGGCTCGATCCCAGGACTCCGGGATCATGCCCTGAGCTGAAGGAAGACGCTTAACGACTGAGCCACCCAGGCGCCCCAACATCCCCTCTTTTTTATGTTCTAGAGTTTAAAACATAGACTGCTCTACTATCGATCAAACACTTAAGGAGGCCACTTGTGATGAGCACTGGGTGTTAAACTGAATCACTAACTTCTGTTCCTGAGACCAATATTACCCTACATGTTGACTAATTAGAATTTAAATAAAAAACTTGACACAATGAAAAACATTTAAAAATTTTGTTCTATTTTTAAAATCAAAACCACTAATTGAGTTTTTTTAATAGCTATTTTTAGAAATTCTAAACCCCAAGAAATATTTTTCTTTTCCCTTGGTCAGATGTCATCTGCCACTTCTTTGGATAAACTGCATATTGATCAGATGCAAGAATATAGTCATAAGTAATATTTTCATAACATACATAAGTAGTTCAGTTTGGAGGAGAATAAGTAGCGAACTTTATTATAAGTTATATTTTTACACTTTTCAAATGATGATTTGATTCCGGTCCTTTATTTAGTTATGACTTTTAATCACTGGCTGATTGAAAATATTAAGAAAGCAAACCCAACCTATTAATAACATAAAATGGTATAGAAACAGCTTAAGCTTTAAAATCCATGCCCTCAGTGAAGTCTGAGGCAGATAATGACCAAGCTATTTAATAGCAGAATATTATGAATCCAGAATCTAGGGTATGTCTTATTATTTTTTTTCCAAGAAGCACAATATACACTAAAAATGCTGTAATCTTTTGCATGTTTCATGTATATTTATACTTCAGCAATCCTCAAGACTACATTATTTAGCTAAAAGAAAAAATACTGTATATTAGCTTAGTGATTTATATTAAATTATTTACATTATTTTAGAAATGAGAAATTACTCTTAATACATTACAGGTGAGAATTACACTGCATTTTTGGACGATGGCCATGTGCACTGACTTATGGAATGCAAAGCCTCCAGTTTCAGAATTCCGTCTCTCCTGGGGTTAAAATTTAAAGCTGAAATAATGAGTTAGCAAAATATTATGTAAAAGCATAAACAAATGGCTCTTTTGAGTTTAGCAGTTAAATGGGTGTGAGATTCTATCCTTTTGATTTAGATTTCAAAAAGGGACATGTTAAGACAGGTTTTTTTTCCTGGGTTGATCTTATATGTTATTTACATTTGAAAACAGTCAAAGGGAGGGGGCTACAGAAGTTTAGAGCTGCTGCAAATGTTTCCCTGAATATTTCACTTGTCCCTGTCCATATTGTCCATATTCTATCTCCCCAATAGCACTGGGTGCCTTGAGGGTAGAGGCTTCACTGGAGTTGAAGTGTTTCCAATAATAATGTTTAAAATGGTGTTTTAGACCTAGAAATCACTCAACAAATTCCATCTACAGTGGGGTGCTTCATGTGTGATTTTTTTTTTTTTTTTTTTTTGGTCTAGTGATCATATATATAGTGTTCCTGGCACAGACAGAACCCACAAGAGGAACTCAATGATGACTATCATTCTAGCTCTCATCATCGTCAGTATCATCAACACCATCAAATTTAGACCTTCCTGAGATTCTGTTACATCTTAGGGTTGGGGTATCTTTCAATTAGGTCAGCACCAAGTTACCTAGTAACTCAGTTTGTGTTGATTTCAGATACTCTCTTTAATGTGTGGTTTTATAAGCTAGTGATATTATGTTTATTTATCTATTATTTAACATTATGTGCTGGAATTTTGAAATATGTTTCAATAAAAAATAATTCATTTGCTCATCTACATAGTTATATGATGTAATACTATTATTTTCTTCATTTTACAGATGACGGAATTGAAGCACGGTGTTTTAGAGCTAACTTTTAATTAAATCAAGCAAAGTGTTTATTATCCAGACATCTTTGTAGAACTCAACTTTGGTTTTCATATGAAAATTTAATTTCTCCTTCTAGCTAACATAAACAAAGGAAATAGACTATATTTCTTATTTCTTTGCAAGAAATCTCTTATTCTGCATTGTTTTTATTTTCCGTATTTAAACTTCACTACCTGGAAATTTGCTTTATTTATTGATTTTTGATTGCTGTTTTGTCACCCTCAGCAGGCATACTGATGCTCTAACTGGTCTGCTGTGACTTACAAAACTCTGTACCCCCGATCATGCCTGTCTGCGCTTCTCTGAAGACTAAGCTGACGTTAAAGAGCTCACTAGTGAACTAACCGACTAATTAACTAGAGAAATAAAAACTCTCAACAATCAGGGAGTAGGTGATTTTCCTGTCATCTTTGTCTTAGCCTCACGACTGTTCACTCCTGAGTCAGTACACACTGTCCAGGAAGCACGTGATTTTGCTCACTCCGCTCAGGGTTTTACCACCTTGCTTCTTGACCTCCCACTCCCTGCCCTGGGCTGTCCAAGGGCAGCAGTAACACACGGTGATGCTGACGTCATCACACTGCCCCCAGGAAAAGTATCTATTTATATAATTTAAGGCTGATTTTAAAAAGTCCTTAACACTGAAGAGAACCGATACGATCAGGCATGTGTGTCTAAGAGAAGGGTAACAATGATTCCTTCCCGACATGCACACACCTACACACATCCACACAGCCTCATCACAGAGCCAGTTCCGACTGGTTAATCTCCATATAAACCTCAGGATTCAAAGGCAAGTTCAACATTCTCATTTCAAAGACGAGGAAATAAAAACTGAAAGTAAAACACACACGTTTGCAGAGAGAAAGAGGAGGACTGATGGGAAAATTAATTAACCCACATAGTTTAAATATTTAATCTTGAAGTTGATTATGATTCTTTAATAACTTTGCCTTTATTAAAAACGACTGGTTTTCTTTGTGAATTTTTTTATATCTCTGGAAAAGGTCACCTGGATCAATCTCGGGCCTTGCCAGGGAAGTGAGAGCCATGGTGGGCGGGTAGATAGTCTCAAAGTTCTGGGTAGCGCATTCACAGATCTCTTTGAGATACCTACATACTGCTGTTATTTTAAGCATCTTGACCACAGAGGTTGTGAGAATATTGTGGAGGAAGCTTTTTGTTCCCCACCAGTCCCTTCACTTCGAACCCTTTAATATATTAACCCACACAGAGCAAATTTTACCACATAAACATTGCAGATCAGTCAAATGTTAAAGCCTTCCAAAAACCGTTAGATCCTTAAAAAAGAGGGGGGGGGAGGTAGTTTCTGTCAGCAAGTGAACGCGAGCCGGGTTAAGAAAAATAATGTCAACACTATTAAATATAAGGGAAAGCTAAGTGTAAACTTGCTAAGGGCACGAGCAATGGGGTTGCCATGGAAATCAGGGTATACGCTCCTGCTGATAGGGCAGAAAAACCATGGATCAAGGGGCATGGAGACACTGCATTTCTTCCTTTCTCTCAATCCTCCGCTCCCTCTCTCTGACTTTGAAGAAAAAAAAAAAAAACGGTACAAGGATAGGCACTAGGGGAAAATGCCAGTACAATGATTCTCCTGCCAGGGCCAGCAGAAGGCTGCTCTAGATAAGAGGGTTAGCCGAGGTGTAGGGATAAGCACTAATTACAGACTTTAGCCCAGGAGCCACCAGCAGAAACGTGATGGCTCTTCAGTGAGGACCCACTAAGCTTCAAAGTTAAGAAATAATCTTGCTTCCTGGAGAGGCTACCTAGTGAGGTCCGACTCTGCAAAAGGTTAGTTGCTAGAGAGGCTGGACTTGGAAGCACACACTCCTGGGCTGACTGCATGAAGGGGTTGTATCATAGGACTGGCTGACACTTAGGAGAAGGAGAGACAATAAAATCATAATAAAGGTGCAACCAGATCACTACTTTTTAATTAGAAAACTAAGTGTTCTGGTTCAATGTTTTTGGAAAAAAAAACCTAAAAAACAAAAAAACTCACTCTTGAAGGTGATATTCTTTTGGTATCTATTATGATTTACTTTTGCAAATTTTAGGGTGATATTGGCAATACAACTTAAACATGCTTAAGAAAGTAATTACGACACAGAATTTTAGAGGCTTATTTACAGAACAAAATTCAGTTTAGTTCACAATCGTGTGGTTTTACAGGAGAACTGAGACACCAAGTACTATGTGTTAAGTTAGGTCAAGAAGGAAGGATACAACTCAAATACCTTCCTGGGGCATTTGCTTTTTGGTAGGGGGCAGAGCCCTGATTTTTTGCATCAGAAAGCAGGTAGGGGCGGTGGGGACATTTTTGTTCTCTTAAATGCATAAGTGTTGTTTCATAGATTCCTACTTTGGCTCAATGAAAATGTCTCCAATTTAACCAAATCCCACCCCCCTTTGTGCCCTCGCCCAAATAACCACGGTCATGAGTAATGGCTGAAACTTCATATTCTTACCATAAAATACATTTATCAACTTAAAATAGCAAATAATCTTGTATTTTGTTGAATGTAACTTATAAGGGAGAACCTAAACGTCTGTTCTCTATCTCCTTACCTAACACACACACTCTCTCTCTCTGGTGCTTGCTGTTCATCTGCCTCAAATATTCTTGCCACAATTAATCTACTGCGTAAGTCATTCTTCGGGTGTCAGCTTGCATTGCCCCTCATTGGAAACACCTTCCATGACCACCTAGACTAGGTCAGATCCCCCGGCAGAAACAGCATCTGAGCCTTCTTCCTAGCACCACTGTCTTCGCTAACGATGCATCATGTGTGTGTCATGTTTACTATCTACCTCTCTGCTAACAGACAGCCTTGCTCATAGCAGATGCGTAGAATGCAACTCTGTTGAAGGACTAATGAATGAAATGTAAGCACCATGAGAACACAACTCTCTCTTCCATTAACCACCGTGTCCCCAGCACTCGGCACAATCCTGTTGCATATTCGTGGATCGATGCATATTGTTGAACATACGGATTTCCTATTCCACTTTATTTTCATCGTATTTTTCTCATTCCTCTGGACCCTGAAGATTTATGAAATGTGCCAGTTACCATACCATGATATTACATACCACATATACACATATATGCCACATATATCTATATACACACATACCATATATATATATAATATGTTAAATATATTATATAATATATTTATGGGAGAGAGAGAGAAAGAGATTTGAAATAGAAACAAACATAAGGAAACTACCTAGTTTCTTCATAAGGATTATTCTCTACTTAGTGCTGCATATGAAATCATTCTTGGATGGTGATTAAAAACTTCACTTATTTAAAAACAAATGCTTCATTGGTGCTGCTGATGAAAGTGAAGAGAAAACGAAGAGAACTACAGAACTGATAAAGATGACTTTATAAACACAGGTAGGAACATTAAGGATCTGCTGTACTGAACAGCAGTTTAAGGGGAAACGTGGGCACGACAGAGATAGTGAGCATCTCGCTACCTGACTCTGAGCCTCTCAATACCCACAACCCTGCTTCTGTGCTGGTGTCTCTCACCTGCCACACGGCTGTCCCAGAAGTCACCATCATCCCTGAAAACTGGGGCACCTTCTGAGAGGTCTTTATTTCCTGAGATCACGGTCATTCTCCAGGTCTGGAAACTTAGTTATCATTGACTCTTCTTCAGTTGATAAGTCTCCCATAATGAATTAATCGCATGTCACCCTGATGTGTCAAGATCTAAAAATCTTTGAAGACCTGGGTACTATTTCCCCTTCTTCACGCTGCCTTCTGTTTCTTCCCCAGGAGCAGCTCCCCTCGTACTGTCTCTCCAGTAATTTAGGCATACCTCACGGATGTGGCAGGCTTGGCTCCAGACCACCACAGTAAAGCGAATGTTGCAATAAAGCAAGTCAAATGAATGTGTCAGTTTCCCAGAGCTGTATGTTCTGTCTACCTTATACTGTAGTCTAATAAGTGTGCAACAGTATTACCTTAAAAAAACCACAATGTACACACTTTGCTAATAAAGACTAACCATCATCTGAGCTTGCAGTGAGTCCTCATCCCTTTGCTGGATGAGGGTCCTGCCTGGGTGCCAAGGGCTGCCGACTGGTCAGGGTAGCAGCTGCTGGAGGCTGGGGTGGCCGTGGCAAGGTCTCAAGACCAGACAACAATGCAGTTTGCTGCCCTGATCCACTCTCCCTGTCAGCAACGATTTCTCTGTAGCACAAGAGGCTGTTTGACAGCATTTTACCCACAGCAGAACTTCTTTCAAAACTGGAGTCCGTCCTCTCAAACCCTCTGCTGCTTTATCAACAAGCTGACGTAATATTCCAAGTCCTTTGTTGTCATTTCAACCTTCGCAGCACCTTCACCAGTAGATTCCATTCCAAGAAACCACTGTCTGTGCTCATCCGTGAGAGGCACATCCTCATCGGTTCAGGTTCGATCACGAGATCGCAGCAGATCAGCCCCGTCTTCAGGCTCCACCTCTGACCCGGCTCTCCTGCTGTTTCCACCCCGTCTGCAGCGACTTCCCCCACTGAGGTCCCGAACCCCTCACAGTCGTCCCTGAGGGTGGGAATCCACTGCTGTGAAACCCTTTTTCATGTTGATATTTTGACCTCCTCCCATGGATCATGAATGTTTTTACTGGCATCTGGACAGGTGAATCCTTTCTAGAAGGTTTTCTATTTTCTTTGCCCAGACACATCAGAGGAATCACAGACTACAGCAGCTATAGCCTTATGGAATGTATTTCTTAAACAATAAGACTTGAAAATTGAAATGACTCCTTGATCCATGGACTGCAGAATGGATGTTGTATTAGCAGGCATGAGAACAACGTTATTCTCATTGTCTGTCTCCATTAGAGCTCTTGGGTGGCCAGATGCATTGTCCATGAGTGATAATGTTTTGAAAGGTATCTTTTTTTGAGTAGTAGGTCTGAACAGTGGACTTACAATATTCAGTAATACTCATGTTGTAAACAGTGTGCTGTCACCCAGGCTTTGTTGCTGCATTTATAGAATACAGGCAGAGATTGAGCATAATTCTTAATGGCCCTAGGATTTTCAGAATGTTACGTGAGCATTGGCTCAACTTAAAGTCACCAGCTACATTAGTCCCTAACGAGGGAGTCTGCCTGTCCTTTGAAGCCAGGCATAAACTTCTCTCTAGCTAGGAGAGTTCTAGATAGCAACTTCTCCCTATAGAAGGCTGCTCCATCTACATAAACATCTTTTGTCTAGCGTAATGCTTTCATTAATGATCTTAGCTAGACCTTCTGGAGAACTTGCTGCTTCACCTTGCATTTTTATGTTATAAAGATGGCTTCTTTCCTTAAACCTCATGAACGAACCTCTGCTCACTTCAAACAGTTATGCAGCTTCTTTGTCTTTCTCAGCATTTGCGACACTGAAGAGTTAGAGTCTTGCTCTGGATTAGGCTTTGGCTTAAGGGAATGTTGTGGCTGGTGATCTTCTATCCAGACCACTAGAACTTTCTCCCTATCAGCAGTAAGTCTGTTTGGCTGTCTTTCTTTCCTTCTTTCCTTCTTTCCTTCCTTCCTTCCTTTCTCTCTCTCTCTCTCTCTTTTTTTTTTTTTTTTTTTTTGAGAAAGAGAGAGTGCAAGTGGGGATGGGGAGGGGCAGAGGGAGAGAGAATCCGAAGCAGACTCCACACTGATCTCATGACCCTGACATCATGACCGAGTAGAAATCAAGAGTTGGACACTTAAGTGACTGAACCACCCAGGTGCCCTAAGGCTGTTTGGCTTGCTTATCATTCGTGCATTCACTGGAGTAGCACCTTTAATTTCCTCAAGAACTTTCTCTTTGTGTTCACAACTTGTCTAACTATGTGGGCAAGGGGCCTGTTTTCAGAATGTCTCCACTATCAGCATGCCCTCCTCACTGGGCTTAATCATTTCTACCTTTTGTTGGAAGTGAGAAATGTGCCATTCTTCCTTTCACTGGAACATTTAAAGGCCATTGTAGGGTTATAAACTGGTCCAATTTCAATATTGTTCTGTCTCGGGGAAGAGGGAGGCCCAAAGAAAGGTAGTGAAGTGGGCTAACTGAGGGCTGGTGGAGCAGTCAGAACACACACAGCATTTACAGATTAGTTTGATGTCTCATACGGTGCAGTCTGCAGCACCCCAAAATAATTACTATAGTAACACCAACACTGACTGATCACAGATCCATAACAAATACGATAAAATAAAAAAGTTTGAAGTATTGAAAGAATTACCAAAATATAATGCACAAAGTGAGTAAGTGCTGTTGGAAAAATGGAGCTAATAGACTTGCTGATTGTAGAGTTGCCACCAACCTTTAATTTGTAAAAAAAAAAAAAAAAAAAAAAAAAAGAGAGAGAGAAAAATCTCACTATGGATGAGGTGCAATCAAGCAAAGCACAACGGAACAAGGCTGCTGTCTTCCACCTGGAGCACACGCAGAGCTGTGGGTGCACAGAAGGACCCAGCACGTTAGCACCACTACGATAGACATGCGTTGCCTTCTCTACTATGCTCCACAGCCACGGGGCCCACATCTAGATCTTACTTGAATATTTATTTCCCAGCACTTAACAGCGCCTTGTCCATAGAGGACAGCAACAGATATGCTGATTCTTATACACTGACTCCTCACACGGCTTCTCAAAACCCTCTTTCTGCCTTTCCTTGCTGCTTTCTACCTAAGATTCCTACGATCGCCTTGTTCATTTTTAAAAAAAAACTTCAGCATATGTGACGTTTCTGAATGAAAACCCTTTATTTTCTATTGTGCTAGATTTGCATTCATTTAACCCTCAAGAGTCTTCACAATCTGGCCACCGTTGACCCGTAAACTAGGCCTTTCTGCTTTTTCACCTGTAACCTGTAGCAGGCTACGTCTTCTTTCCCGGCTCTCCCGACGCACACGGTGCTTTCCTGCTCTCACACAGTTGCTCGCACTTCTCTGTCAGCCTACCCCCACTCTCAATCCGATCTAATCCACCTTGAGACTTTTCTGATAGTTTTCTATACGTCACATCTCTCTTCTGTAATTAGGAATTATTGGCAGACACACTTATAGCTTGTCTTTGGGTACTCTGCAGTTACTAGACTCTTCTGTTGGGTTGGACCACAGGTGACACAGGTAGGCAGGCTGGATGTAGCTGCCACTCGACAGTGTCGACCCTAAAAATAGCAAGTCCATACGGTTTACCATCATACTCTGGTGCCGTCAGAGAGCCGATCTGGTGGTGACTCAAGCCGGGGCTAAGTCTGGTAAGTTTGATCACAAATGCATTTCAAGTTTGTATTTTATTTTGAAAATCAGAGCTTTGGCTGTGAACCTCACTTTAATGATGTGTCATCACATTTCTGAGGATAGACAGACTGTAGCATATTTCAACATTCTGGCTGAGTAAAGAAAAGGAACCCTCTTTAATTTTTTCTTTTTCTTTTTTTCCCCTCTCCCTCTTTCCCTTCCTTCCCTTTCTCCCTCTCTTCTTTCCTTCCTTCTTTCCTTTCTTCTTTTGTAGCCAGGACTTTGGTGACAAAACCACAGACTCAAAGAATCTAAGTGGCAGGTAATCCATACAGAGATCATAAATGCCGCACACAGATGCCCCAGAATATCGTCCTTTTTTAAGCCAGGTGATCTTTCATATTATTGTTTTTTTTTAGTCACAAGAGGAATCAATGCAAATAGTCATTCAAAACTCCAAGTCTTTAAATAACTAATGGGAAAAAATGCATACATCAAATATCAAGCAATCCTTATAATGAAAGTTACTAAGATAGATAATTTTTAAAAAAAATAAACTTTCCTTATGAGAACATCAGTGAATGCATTGTTTTCTGGTGCATTAAAAATACTGATACAATGAATCATGGAACACTACATCAAAAACTAATGATGTACTGTATGCTAACATAACAAAATAAAAAATTAAAAAAATATATTAATACATCAGGACGCCTGGGTGGCTCAGTCAGTTAAGCATCTGCCTTCAGCTCAGGTCATGATCCCAAGGAGCCTGGGATCAAATCCCGCACTGGGCTCCCTGCTCAGTGGGGAGTCTGCTTCTCCCTCTCTGTCTGCTGTTCCCCCTGCTTGTGCTCTCTGTCTCTCTGACAAGTAAATAAAATCTTTTAAAAAATAGTGATATATCAATTTAAACAATATTAACAATTCTAAACCACGTTCATGCTATCTCCAAAGTGCTCACCTTCAGAATGACAGGATTTAGGTAAGCCACATTCTTTTCCTTCGTCCCTGAAATCAAATTGAGGAATATAGACTTTCGTTTCTATGTTAAGTTATTTGCCTTTTTTTTTTTTCACTCAGGAAAGGAATCACCTAAGGGTTTTTTACCTTTGTTTTGTTTTCTCTATCACTGTGGTCACTCTAAGCCGACATAATCGTCATATAATTTTGTCTTAGTAACTGAAATGAAAGCGACTCCTTCATCCCAATAAATGACAGAGACACAGAACATCAGGACTGTGTACAGCTGTAACTGATTCAAGGTGAACAACTTATGCAACCCCTATGCTTCCTAACTGCAAAATATCTTCAATACAATTCTTTAGCTAAGAATACTGTGAGACACAAGATGCATCATACTTCTGACACTAGGCTTCCCTTGAAACATTCTGCGTGACAAACTCCCATTCTAAGAATATGCATTTATTCTCATTTTTTCCAATATCTTCTGCCTTCCCCATTAGGTCTTGAAGGCTCTAATTTTTCTCTGCCCTGTTTTCAAAGAATATTGTATTGAACAACTTTGCATCATCCAAAATTATGCTCAAATCATTAAATCAAAGTATTGTATATTATGTGATAAAGATGGTGGTAATCAAGCAAGGGTTTTCTTTTATATTTTACTTTCCATACCAGAGAAATAGTAGAAAAGAGTAACAAATATTCCGATGAAGAACACATTTTATATATATAAACTGATGAAGATATTTCATAATTGATTCACAAATTAAACTTAAGAAGTTTCTAGAAAGTGGGTTATCTATTATTTTATAAAGAATATTCATTTGGCCTTCAGAAGCCTTGGTTTTAAGATCAATTCCAAGTCTGAGTATGTTTTCTCTGTTATCACACATTTTCCATTCAAAATATACATTTTTAAAGTACCAAATAAACTAGTTATTTGGTGTTTCACATTAATTACGAGTAGGGATTGAGGAAACAATTAATTAATAAATATTAACAAATGTCTTTTTATTTTAGGAGCCATGTGATTCATTTCCAAAATGAATAACATTTATATATTAAATTTGCATTAAATATCATTGAATGAAAGGCCTAAAGAATTAATACACATTTTAATGGACACAGAGAAAAATAGGGCTTTTCTTAGTTCTTATACTTACACTCCATCTTTAATGTTTTAATATTAGCTTGTTAATTATTTCCTTAGAATTCTAAGACTAGAAAAATCTAAGACCTACCATTATTATAAATGGCTCATGGGTTTCAGGGGTACAATTAATATTAGATGATAGATTTTTTTCCCTCTCTGAATAGGATGTATCTGACCTATCAAAAATAATGGATGGCTTCTGGGATATTTTTATACGAGGGGTGAGGGTTTTGTCGTTCCTCACACCAGGAGCATGCATCATCAGTTGAAGCATACAATTTTTGCTAAAGACAACTACATAGCTGGTCCAAATCATTCATTACTGAGAAGATGACATTCATTTCCTAGAGATTAGTGTTAGGGTACCAAGCTCTGTTCTCCTCTAAGTTGTAGTGTTGGTTAATTAATCATCTGAGCCAACAACAGCACTGAGTTAAAAGAAAAGCGTGAGACATGGGGCGCCTGGGTGGCACAGCGGTTAAGCGTCTGCCTTCGGCTCAGGGCGTGATCCCAGCGTTATGGGATCGAGCCCCACATCAGGCTCCTCTGCTATGAGCCTGCTTCTTCCTCTCCCACTCCCCCTGCTTGTGTTCCCTCTCTCGCTGGCTGTCTCTATCTCTGTCGAATAAATAAATAAAATCTTTAAAAAAAAAAAAAGAAAAAAGAAAAGCGTGAGACAGAAAATAATGTGAGCATAACTGCTTTTTGAGCACAGGATTAGGTAACGTTCAAAGCTGGAATTGTAAGTGGGAGCAGGGCTGACCACAATGCTATCCAAGAAGTGAGTTGGTTACTGTCTGCTTAAATCCCACTGCTAAGTAGTTAGATCTTCACTGCTGCCTTCTGAGCACGTTGCTTATACTGGAGTTTCCAGCAAGACCAGAATTACTTAGATCATGTGATGAAACGAGTAGCATATGATCCATGAAGTGTTCATTTTACTCAATAGAAAGTAATTAAAAAGCACTATTATTTAAAGCACATAAAATTTTATGGCGGTTTTTGTATGCACTTGTTGCTAAAATTAGAGATTTCAAAGAAATGTTCTGTTCTGGCCACTGAGGGGTTCCAACATGGAAAGAGATGAACGGAATAATCCAATCTGTTTACTGTTTTCTGCCTTTAATGGTACTTCCTTTTTAATATATTGGAAGCAGCATATAAGTCAAGAAGAAATTTGGCTTCAGTTAGAAGCTCCTATAAAACTTGAATGGGTGTATCCCACAATACCCAGATATCTATGTCTCAGGAAGGAAGGTCTGGGTTACCGCCCCAGGTGAAGAACCACGACCAGCTGAGGTGTGGGTTGAGGTAAGATACTAACTATGACCACATGACCAGTTAGAAAAACAAGGAGTTGTCATGAGCACTTTCTTTATTTTGTTATGAATATATTTGTGTCTGTGTTTATATATAATATCTTTGTTTGCTGTCCTGTCCTATCCTATTGTGTAACATAAGATATACAGACCTTTTATTGGAGCATTTCAGTATTATTCACTTTACACCACAGTATCTCAATTACAGGATGTCAAGGAGAAGAGTAGACATCACTCAAGGACTTTGCATTATTTCTTGGCAAAATGTTCATCGTTCGCAGTTGTATGCAGGATAGCTGTATCGTGTTAGGCAGAAGTATGAGCTTGTTTTTATCTTTAGTCGAAGATTAAGTATGATTTAGGGATGCATATAGATGCCAAATGGCCATGAGGTGGATTCGTGATGGTTCATTTTCTGTGTCAGCTTGGCTGGGCCATGGCTGCCAGATATTGGATTAAAAATTATTCCGGATGTTTCTGTGAGGGTGTTTTTTGAATAAGATTAACATTTAAATCAATGGACTTTGAATAAAGCAGATTACTTCTGCTGTATGTGAGTGGGCCTTGTCCAATCAGTTGAAGGCCTTAATAGAACAAAGACTGACATCCCTCAGTGAAGAGGAACTTCTGCAAATGAACTGCAGCACGGCTCTCCCCTGGGTCTCCAGCCTGCCTGTCCAGCCTGCAGATTTTGGCTTTGCTGGGCTCCATAATCATGTGAGCCAACTCCTTAAAATAAATCTCTTTCTCTATATATAACACACATTCATTTGATTCTGTTTCTTTGGAGAGCTGTGACTAATACATCAGCTAAATCAGAATTTCCTTAGTGGAGTCTCCAAATCTCTCTCACTCTCTCCTTTTAAAAAAAATATTCTCCAAGGCATTCTGATGATTCAGGGTTGGAATCTCGTCAAGTGGGAAAATTAACTACAATTTTCCACTCACTTATGACCCCTCCATTCCTCCAAAACCTTCTATCTTACCCTTCATGATTAAATATTAGCTCCATTTTATTTATTTCTGCAAATAAAATGCTCTTAGCCTGAAGATATTTGAGAAAATTATCCCAGAATGGCTCATTCAGAGTCTTGTCGAGCCATAATCTCTCCATGTGTTTCACTGACATCAGTCTGAATGGCAAATTCAACAAGGAGCTTCTGTGGAAAAACACTCGGAGATTAATTTCGAAAGGTGGAATTCAGAGGTGAACTTTGGAGACAACACGTAGAACCTAGTCACACAGCAACAGGTTGTGAGAGTTGCTTAAATAAACGCAGAGTACAAAGTCAGTGTTGTTTACGTCAAGTGTCAAAATCCACACTGCCTTCACACGGCAACAATTATGAACAGAAAACTGAAAGGACGCATCAGCTTCCCCAATTAAGTACAGAATTGGAGTGAATAAAACAAGCAAGGACAATTTTCAACTATTACCGCTCTCTTTAATCTTATGAAATGCTTGCTCACTAATGATCAAGATAATGGGCGAAGCCCATTAGAGTTCTAAGTGAAAAGGGAAACATCATAATCAATGCTGAGATAGATTTATCTAAAAGTGTGGGCATAATTGGGCTCCCGCCTGAATTTTACATTAACTCATTGAGGACTTTCTTATTAGTGTTAGTGACCCAAATCCTGGCTTAAAGTGAGCTTGCTCCCAGGCTATGAAATACATGTGCTACCGCTGTTTTCAAACTGAATGCTTGAATACGAATTGCATGTGGAAGTGCCAAATTAAATAAAACAGGTTGCTCATCTATCATTTGATTCAACAAACATTTATTTACTGGCTACTCTGTGCCAGGCTCAGCGTGAAGCATCGGTGACAGACCGACGACATAGTCTCTGCACTCACCCAACATAAAGACAGGCTGGCGAGAGGCGCAAATAGGGGATGGCAGTGTAGCAAATCCAGATTTCTCCGCACAATGCGCAAATACTTCCACCGTCTACCTGCTTCTGTGACCTGACCGCTCAGGAATATCCCCGGTGTTCATGCACACTGGCCACAGTGGCCTTTGCAACAGCCGATTCCTGAACCCGGAATTCTTGCTGAACATCTTCGCTTGCTAGTCCCTTCCTCTCATTCAGGACTCAACTCAAATGGTATCTTCTTTTCACACTGAAATCCCCACATGGCTGTGCTTTTTTTTTTTTTTTTTTAAGTTCAAAGGGAAAACTTTCAAGGGAAAGACGAGGACTCTGATGGGTGGCAAACTAGATTACATTAAAAAAAAAAAAAACAGTTCTAATATCCAGCACATTCTCCAGGTTCTAAATTGAAGTTTTGCTTCATTTTCGTTTAGGGATGGAATACCTGGATAAACTGCTTCTTTGTTTGAATTTGCACATTCCTTTAGAAAAAAATTGCTAGATCTATTGTACTAATTGCTTCCTGTTCTTGAGATCTTCTTAATTTGATGGTATTTTATAAACTGGTCATGAAGTTCATTAGGAATGTTTCCTGCTACAGGAATATTAGGAGAATGCCACCTCAATTTACTTTTGCCCAGTTAACCACTTGCTCAGTTAATACGAGAAATATCAAGAGTGCGTGGCTTGACTGTGGTTATCACTTTGCCCTTCTCCATAATTCACCAGAGGGCACACCAGAGAGTTAAACTGATTGCTGAAAAGCACTTTGTCTTTAAGGTTTTATAGCTTGGTTATTAACTTAGCAACTATTCTAAAGATAAATAAAAATCGGAAAGATTGGATCACTCATTTGCCACTCATCTGCAAATAGTGAAAGTAAGAATTTTATCTTAACCCAATGATTTTTCACATATATTTATTTTCCAGTAACATTATATAGAGCTACTTTTGTGCTTTATAAATTCTGTGGTTAGAATAACTGAATTTAAAAGCTAAATGCATGTTTTTCTTATTAAAAACACGTGACCTATGCAATTTATTTATATTCATATGTAATGACCAAATACTCAACAACAGATATGCAAAGGGAAAAGTTCACTTCTACTTCTCCCCAAAACTTCTTTTCTCTAGCAATACTGAAGTATTCAACATTCCTCTGGTTTTTAAAATATACTCTCTTGAGCTAAACCACTTAGCTCCTCCTTCAGGGCCTAGAAAAAACATTACTTGCTCTTTTAAAATGAATACTTAAAATGTCATCTTCTCGGATAAAAAATCATATCATCATCTCAATAGATGTAGAAAAAGCATTAGACAAAATTCAACATCTGTTCATGGTAAAAACTCTCAACAAAGGGGACTTAGAGGGAACATACCTCAACATAATAAGAGCCATATATCAAAACCCCTGCTAACATCGTACTCAATGGTGAAAAACTGAGAGCTTTTCCTCTAAACTCAGGAACAAGACAAGGATGCCCACTCTCACCACTTTTATTCACCATAGTACTGGAAGTCCTACCAGAGGAATCAGACAACAGAAATAAAAGGTATCCATAAAGAAGTTAAACTATCACTATTTGTAGATTATATGATACTTTATTTATAAAATCCTAAATATCCCACCCAAAACAAACCCCTACTAGAACTTATAAATGAACTCAGTAAAGCCACAGGATACAAAAGTAATACCCAGAAATTAGTAGTGTTTCTACACACCAATAATGAAAAACCAGAAAGAAAAATTTAAAAAAATGATTCCATTTACAATTGCACCAAAGAATAAAAATACTTAGATAAAAACTTAACCAAGGAGGTAAAAAACCTGTACTCGGAAAACTATGAAACACTGATGAAAGAAACTGAAGAGGATACAAACAAATGGAAAGATATTCCATGTTCATGGACTGGAAAAACAAATATTATTAAAATGTCTATTATTAACATGTCTACCCAGAGCAAGATTTAATGCACTCCCTATCAAAATACCAATAATACTTCTCACAGAACAAGAACAAATAATCCTAAAATTTGTATAGTACTAAAAAAGACCCCAAATACCAAAGCTTTCCTTTGGTACCAAAGTTCTGGATTTCAAGATATATTACAAAGCCACAGTAATTAAAACTGTATGGTACTAAAAAACAAACAAAAAAACAAAAAAAACAGATGGTACCAGCACAAAAATAGACACACAGATCAATGGAAGAGGATAGACAGCCCAGAAATAAACCCATGCTTATATGGTCAATTACTGTATGACAAATGAGGCAAGAAAAAAATAATAAATAAATAAAAAATAAAAAAATAAAACATGAGTTGTTACACTAAATAAATAAATAAATAAATAAAATAAAATGGGCGAAAAGACAGTCTCTCCACAAATGGTGTTGGAAAAACTGGACAGGAACATGCAAAAGAATGAAACTGGACCACTTTCTAACATCATACACGAAAATAAACTCAAACTGGATTAAAGACCTAAATGTGAAACCCGAAACCATAAAAATCCTAGAAGACAGCACAGGCAGTAATCTCTGACATCAGCTATAGCCACATTTTTCTAGATATGTCTCCTGAGGCAAGGGAAACAAAAGCAAAAATAAACTATTGGGACTTCATCAGGATAAAAAGCTTTTGCAAAATGAAGGAAACGATCAGCAAAACAAAAGGGCAACCTACTGAATGGGTGAAGATATTTGCAAATGATATATCTGATAAAGGGTTAATATTCAAAATACATAAAGAACTCATAAACTCAACACCAAAAAAACAAACAACCAGATTAAAAAATGGGCAGAGGACCTGAAGAGACATTCTTCCAAAGAAGACCTACAGATGGCCAACAGACACACAAAAAGATGCTCAACATCACTTATCATCAGGGAAATACAAATCAAAACCACAATATCACCTTACTCTACCACCTTACACCTGTCAGAATGGCTACAATAAAAAAGAGAAGGAATAACAAGTGTTGGTGAGCATGCAGAGAAAGGGGAGCCCTCTTGCACCACTGATGGGAGTGCAAACTGGTGCAGCCACTGTGGAGAACAGTATGGAGGTTCCTCTAAAAATTAAAAATACAGCTACCATATGATCCAGGAATTTTATTCCTGAGTATTAATCCAAAGAAAATAAAAACACTAATTCAAAAAGATATATGCACCCCTACATTTATTGCAGCAATAGCCAAGATATGGAAGCAACCCAAGGATCATCAATAGACAAATGGATAAGGAAGATGTGGTTATGCATTCAACAAAATATGAGCAGCCTTAAAAAGAATAAGATTGTGCTTTGTGACAATGTGGATGGACCTAGAAGGCATTATGCTAAGTTAAATAAGTCTGACTGAGAAAGCCAAACACCGTATGATTTTACTCATGTGGAGTCTAAAAAATAGCAACCGAATAAACAAACAAAAAGCAGAATCAGACCTATAAATACAGAGAACAGACTGATAGTTGCCAGATGGAAGAGGGGTGAGGGATGGGCAAAATGGGTGAAGGGCAGTGGGAGACAAAGGCTTTCAGTTATGTAAGAATAAGTCACAGGAATAAAAGGCATAACAAAGGAAATAAAGTCAATGATATTTTAATAGCATTATATGGTGACATATTGTAGATACACACAGACGGAGTAAAGGATAATGTATAGAGAAGCTAAACCCCCATGTTGTACACCTGAAATTAATGTAACATTGAATGTCAACTATACTCAAATTAAAAAAAATTAATATTGCCTTCTCTATGAATCTTTTTCCATCCTTGCTGCTTAAATTTAACCATATCCCACGTGGTCAAGTCTTCCTTACGTACTTCTATCTCTACATTTACACAGTGCTGGCACACCTTGGTCTGTCTCTTCCCCTCTCCTAGAAATGAAGCCTCTGAAGATGGGATTGTATCTGACTCATTTGGTATGCACAGAACCTAGTACAATGTTTTGCAGACACAATGCAAAACCAGGTCGAGAGTTTCAGTGGCCAGAATTCCAGGGAGCTTTTCTCAGAAGACAAGCAGCCTAGGGGAAAGGTTACTCAAACTCCCATATGACACTGCGGTAGAAAGATCATGTGGGACACCTAGAAGCTTGTGACAAGAGAGGGCTGCATGAGATTCACAGGACCAGAAAGGAGGATGCCAAAGAGGAAGGAGGATGGCCTGTGAGAGGTTCGTGGAGAGGGAGAGGGAGAGATTTCCAGCAGCTGCTCACTGGGAGACTTCGGGGCGAACAGTATCTAAAGGGCAATGTCAGAAATCCTGCTGCGGGAAAAACTTCACAAACCCTCTATCATATCTCCAGGAAAACCCTAATTAAGATATAAATTGGTAACATATTTCAGAAGGTAACGCACACAAGGATGTATATAAGCTTCACGAATGTCTGTTGACCCCAGTAATGTGAACTATTTTTCTGCTCTAAAGCTATCCCAAATTAGTCACTTCCTGTTTTTCACTGACCTTGAACATGCACCATCCCATAATTACGTTCATCATGCTAAACTTTATTTTTACTATTTTTTTAATTCACAAATATTATATTAACATACAGGAGAGAGTGCTAAGGTCCACTTTTACCATTACGCACACGACCCATTCTTTCCCCACAAGTAACCATGATTATCAGTTCATGGATACATTATCTGACATCTTCCTGTGCATATATGTATCCATAAATCCTATAGTTACCTTGATTTGTTTTTTATAGATATTTTTAACATATAAGCTATCTAATGAACATATTCTATAAACCAACAGAAACTTTAATTCTACTCTCATATTGTTGCAAAGTATTACAATGAGTATGAAATGGTTTATTCAGCCATGATTGATGGAAGGACATTTGCTTTGCCCCTTTGTTTTCTTTACAAACAAGTCTGCAGTGAAATACTGAAACTGCCTTCCATGTACTTGCACAGTTATTCTTCTAGAGTAGACCTCAAGAGCTGATTCCTAAGGAATACTACATAGACTCTTAATCATGTCATTCAGTACAAAAAGTCCTTATACACTGGCTGTAATGATTTTTATATCCATCAGTGGTGTAAGCATGTACCTACTTCCTTTTATTTTTTTCCAATACTTAATATTCTTATTATATATTTTCTAAGAATTTTAAAAGAATTTTAAGGATTTTAAATTTTAAAAGATTTTAAAAGAATATTCTCTATTTTATTTATGAATACATCCCTTATGCGAAACATATTTTACTTGGTTCATTGGTGTTCATTCAATACTTGTTGCATAAATTAATAAATTTATACATGTTAGAAGGCTGATGTGAGAGGATCAGACTGCACTCATACGGTTTTGCATATATGCTGTAATTCTATCCTTACAATCACTACATCAGCCTAGGAACACATGAAATATGTGTAATATCTGGAATGTATCTACATTTTTCATTTTTTAAATTGGATAATTGAAATGCTATTAGTATCAGGATATGTAAATGCTCATATTTCCCCAAAACTGTGATTTCCCCAAATTAAAAAAAAAAATTAGATTTGGAAGGAATAAAAGACAGGACACGGTAAGCCATTCCTACCATCATAGGCCATCAAACATTACAGAGATGGGTTTTCCAAGTTCAAGATCTTAGGAAACACTGAAACTAATTGGGTATAGAATCTACTGTTTGATGATCCTTGTTCTTAAGAAAACAGTTCAAAGATAAAAATCGAATTCCAATTGGGGAAGAGTATGACCCTTAAGACAGAATTTTTAAGTGTCAAGTTATGTTACCTCAAAGTCTTCTACTAAAAATTAAGCAACAGAGAAAGTGCAGAGATTAGTTAAATCTACTTATTGGTCAAGAGACTGTGCTTTGAATCCTAAATATTGGAACCGCTATTCTTTGACCATGTCAATAAGCAGATGACTCCAGTAATTACATTTTTGTGGAATTCAAAATGTGCAGATTTCTGTTAAGAATTAAACTGGGTCACAAAAATCACACAACATTTCCTGTTTTCTTCGTATTAATAAATGGCAGGTAGCTTCTTACAAAGACAGCAACAGCACAAGGGGAAAGCAATTACTCTTGAGAATCTGCCCTACGTGGCCATCAATTCATACCTAATTACTCGAAAGTAGAAACCAACCCAAAGCCTGTGCCATTAATTGACTCGATTTCCTGAGTTCCAGCTATAATGAAAATCTTGAAAAGAACATGAACCCTGTGCCTGTCAGCTACTGTAAGAACGTGTCCCCCAAGGAGCTCTTTTCGTATTTTAAAAACGGTCTCCATACAGACATTTCCTTTTTTACATAGGCACTTATATCTTCAATTCTTTACAAGTCTCTGAGGATTAAGAAGAGAAGGTTGGTACTTTCATCTGTAAGATGATGGCCTAGCACTACTGGGGTTTTGATTTTATAACTGAGCTTGCCTGAATCAGTGTTTGTTTTATTTCATGGAGTAAAAGATTTGTTTTACATTGCCAGGTAGTGATGCTAAACTTTCCTTTTTTTCTCCCAATGCCCCTTTTGTAAATGTGGAAAGTAGCTTTTCCTTCTGATGCACATTTTTAATCCACAACAGTAATAACAATGCATACAAGCATCTCAGGTATAACGTGGAACTTAATGGAAATGCTAGAATAATGGGATTCACTGCTTATGCAGACAACTTCAAATTTGCTGTCACATTGAAGCCATGTGGTCCAACTGCATAGAAATTCATAATTTCTTTCCGTGACTGAATTATAGCTTATATTTGGCCACAGGGTTACTACAATCTTCAGAGGTTATCTGCTCCATCCTCTTCCTTTCAACTAAGCCAATACAGAAATCATCCTGGGCAGGTGGGTTTCTAAATCATCTCATAGCCATAAAGCTATAGAGCTGTGAGCTTGACTACTTTAAATAAATTTGAAAGCCATCCCCTCCCCCGCCACACACTCATACACACATATTCTCGACTTTGCTAAACTTATCCTAATGAACGTTGCTAAAATTAATTGTAAAATTGATTTACTTCATGATAAAACATTAAAACAACCTAGAATATATAGCTTATCTATCTATCTATCATCTATCTGTCTGTCTGTCTGTCTATCTATCTATCTATCTATCTATCTATCTATCTATCATCTATCTCTCCATCCATCTAGCCACATTCCATAAACATGATTGCAATGCACTGGTAGAATATTTCACTATTAAATAAAGGAAATAAATATTTAAAGCGCTAATTCTCCATTTCTACATATATTTTCACTTTCTCCATGTTTACACATATTTCAGGTAAGTAACACATTATACTTCAAATATAAAATGTAACATATAATATTTGATTGCATAAGCAGATGACTGTTAAAAGTTTCTTTCTTTGAATGTCAGCACATCAAAAAAATCCAGAAACACATAAAAATCCACTTAAATTTTAAAATATTAGATATAAATCTCCTATCTAAAATATTTAAGGGGCGCCTCGGTGGCTCGGTTGGTTAAGCATCTGCCTTTAGCTCAGGTCATAATCTCAGGGTCCTGGGATCGAGTCCTGCATGGGGCTCCACGCTCAGTGGGGAATCTGCTCCTCCCTCTGTCTCTGTTCCTCCCTCCTGCTTGTGCTCTCTCTCTAATAAACAAAAAAATCTTTAAAAATAAATAAATAAATAAAAGGTCAAGCCTTTAAAACTATATTTAATGGATCTGGTAATTTGATGTATATAAATTTAAGGAACAGTCTCATCAGTGACAAAAATTCTCAATATAATAATATCTCATTCATGTGTTTTGAATATCTTTTTATCTTTAATTAATTAAACAAATGTGTCCAAATTTATTTTTAAGTAAAATGGGGGACTTCAAAATAAACAGTCATTTCCTGTGAGATGAATGTGGAAAAAAAATGGAAGTGGTAAATTAGGAGCTGCTATCTTGTTATGATTCATAAAACTCCTAGAAAGGAGGAGTGAAGAGTAAAACTGCTATTTTTCATATAGAAGAAGACGCTCCTCTTTTTCAAATCATTTTAAAAAGGGGTTCCTTCCGTTTTACATTTTCCAACTTCAATGCAAGGGGCAGGGCACGTGTCTCTGTGCACGCTGATTTATGTATGTATAGTTCTCTACTAATGTCACTGCCTTACAACCTTCAATCTGTGTTTACGTGTTATTTTTTTTTTTAAAGATTTTATTTATTTATTTGACAGAGAGAAAGACAGGCAGCGAGAGAGGGAACTGAAGACAGCTGCTTAATGACTGAGCCACCCAGGCGCCCCTACACGTTATTTTTGTATGTGATTTTGTGAGTTACTTGGAGTCTGGCCTCCTGTCTTAGTTACTGTATGGTTTCAGCACATAGGACAGCACTTTTAATTATTCTTGGGTGCTCCCTTCCACAAGCTTCTGGTGGAGGGACAACGTAGGCCAATACAGTCAAGTGAGATGGGTTAGAGGATAAGGGATGTTGAGAACATGGGAAAATGTAGGCAAGGCCCTAATCTAGACGTGGTGTGTCATGGAGGGCTTCCTACAGGAAACATTTGAGAGCTGAAGACAGGTGGTAGAGGTGTCCAGGCAAGATGTGGAGAAAGAGTGGAGTGTTCTTGGCATAGAAAGCATGCACACAGGTCCAGAGGGGGTACAGACAATGTGGCTTCACCCACTGAATTCTATCAGCTAGAACTTGGGTGGGTGCAGGGAAGTGGTATGCAGCAAGGCTGGGGAGTTGAGCAGGAGGCAGATGGTACATATCTTCTCAGCCACATTCAAGTCGAGAGTGAAGGGGCATATGAGAATACAGGCAACTTGAGTGAACTATCCGATTTGTTTACAATTAGGAAAGTTCAGTTTGGCTATAAGGAAATGATGTGACCTATTCTAAAAATAAATTGTTGAATAAATTCTGGTATTTAATAAAAACATATCTGTACTATGTGTGTGTTATGAAAAACTGGTAAGTAAAATATAGCAGTAGAAAACACAAATTTTACATTAATGAAAGTAATAAAAAATTGGAAAAAGTAATTTCATTTTCCTAGTAATTAATCCTTCAATTAATGTGCATATTGTTTCTTACAGTATTTGTAGGTGAAATAACTCATGGGGATGGCTGCAACTCTGAGTTAAAATAACAGGTGGTAATTCAGTAAAATAAAACCATAACTAACTGTTTGACTTTGACGATACCAATATCATCACCATTACAGATCAATATTGAGGTCTGTATTAGAAAGTTCTGAATTCTATGTTAAGAAGTCAAACTATTTCTGCTGGAACCACTGGACTTGTCCACCTGGGAGAGTTTCATAGCTGGGCTCTAGCATTAGAAAATGTCCTTCAGGGGACACCTGGGTGGCTCAGGTGGTTAAGCGTCTGCCTTTGGCTCAGGTCGTGATCTCAGGGTCCTGGGATCCATGGGCTCCTTGCTCATTGGGGAGCCTGCTTCTCCCTCTCCTGCTCCCCCTGCTCATACTCTCTCTCTCTCTGTGTCAAATAAGTAAAACCTTTAAAAAAAAGTGTCCTTCAATTTATATTTATAGCAAACTGAATATAGTAATACTAAAACATAATTTGTTTAGTAACTTATGAGCTCTATTTAAACTTCATTTTTCTATTAACATAGAGAACTGCCTTCCTGCTTAGCTTTGAAGCAGAATGGACAAGATCAAATACGCTTTCCAAAGGTGAGGCCTATGAGAATTCTCCTGTGATCTTCCTATAGCACTTGGCCCTGTTTTATGTGTAGACCGGACAATGGATGACTGTATTTTGAATAAAAGGCAAAATTTATGATTATACAACTTATTCTAATTGTACACAATCCTTAAATGACAAAAAAATTGTAGTAAAGGATTAAAAAATTATATTGTTCAGAAGCCCCAATCATTCTATTTACATTAGCTTAAAATTCTGTTTTGTGCTCATACTAAATGTCATTTTTGAATAATATATGTTCTCCAGAGGAAGAGCTTCAAATTCCAGGTAGAGTGATTCAGCTGTTTCAGCTCCAGTGGTAAAGAAATAAACACTACGGCTGCATTTCTTAGAGGGCGGCAGTCAACGGACACAGTCATCAGAATTACCTGATGTGTTTGTTAAAAAGCAGAAATCTGAGCCCCAACAAAAGCCTCCTGATTCAGCAGCCATGGTGGGTAGAGTCCGGGGATGTACAGCTGTGGCTGAGCCTCTACCTATCAACCGTAATAATGGAACAGAACTTTACTAATGTTAATAGACATTTCCTTAAAGGTAGGTGATGTTACAATGATTATCTTGTCCACCTTTTCTTCCTCTGAAATTGACAGCAACTATACAATTAAGTCCAAAATTATTTAAATTCTTTTTTTGAAGCTCATTTGGTCTATTAGCAAAGTAAAAAAAAAAAAAAAGAAAAGAAAAAAAAAAAGAAACCTCTGTTCACTGTCTCCTTTATATGTTGTTTTTAATGTCTTCCCATCCTTCCCTAAGCCAGTTCTCTGTTTTGATAAGAGGCACCATGGTAGGCAAAAAAAACAGTTTCACAAAGATGTTTATATTTTGATCCCTGGAAACTGTGACAATGTTATCTTCTTACAGCACAAAAATGGCCTTGCACAAATGACAAACGCTGAAGACTTTGGGACAGGAGATTACCTTGCATTATCCAGGTGGGCCTAATCTAATCACACAAATGCATAAATACAAGGAACCTGTACCAGCTGTGGTCAGGGAGAGACACGTGACTATTAGCAAAAGACACAAGAGATGCACTGTTGGTGTCTCTGAAGCTGGAAGAACAGGACCACAAGCCAAGGAATGCAGGTGGCCTCTAAAAGCTGGAAAAGGCAGGGAACGGAATCTCCCCTATGGCTTCCAGAAAGGGATGAAGGCCTACGGACATTGTTAGCCCAGTGAGATGCCTACCAGACTTCCGATCTCTGGACTTGTAAGAGAATGAGTTTTTGCTTTTTAAGCCACTGAATTTGTGGTAATCTGTTACGGCAGAAACAGAAAACAAATACAGAAGGCATTGGCTTTGATCCCAGCTATGTTTGTCTATTTAGAACAGAAGTACTGATATGACTGGTAGGTTCCATCAGAAAAAGACATTCTGATTATTACAAATTCAGCTTTTTGAGTGTTAGCTAAGGTTGTTAGAGATTTATAATAAATAATACTAATGCATGTAACACACAAAGGTATTTAGAACTGAAGTTTTTATCACCAAAATTATGTTTGTTGTATATACTTAAAACTGCTCAGAGCTGAAATTGTTTAATAGAAGTACAACTAATCTAGGAGTCAAACTAGATCATCTTGACACCTCTTAGCTCTGCTGGTCTTCGACAAACACTTCCCCTTTCTGTGTACACCTTTCCTCATCTGGAAATCAGTCTGATAATGCATAGGGTCACAATTTGTTTAAAATGAGGCAATATATGCACAGGCAATGGATGAACTTTACAATATTCTGAAAATGTAGGATATTTAAAAAGATTACAGTGAAGTATCCATGGGAATTAAATTACCTTAAAATAAATCAACATAAAAGGAAACAGCAGAAGGATTTTATGTGCATGCTCTAATGGAATACAGAGGCACAATGTATCTTAAGGTTCTTGGTCACTTTCCCAGAATCTAGAAGCAAATTTACTCAATAAATGGTACATTCTAATTGCTTATTTTTTTTTCTTGAGGTTATCTTAAATTTTTATTATGCTTTATATTGACTATACCCATCTAATATAAAGATGGCTTGGGAGTCCACAGGGTGTTTTTTGAACAATTCTCCCATTGGGTATAGAAACATAGACATCTATTTAAAATCCATAAAACAGATACAGTCATCCAGGATCAGCAGCCTACAGAAACAACTCCACAAAATGTATACCTTTGGTCCCACAAGAGACAGTTCTTCAAAAATGAGGAAAGAACTGACAATACAGAATCATGTGGCATACAAAACATTTTGACACATGTTTACTCACTCTAGTATCTACCTAATTGGAGCCAGCAGCCAGTGGGATACCTGATACAGAGAAGAATGTACACATACACAAAGTCTCTGATCTCCAAGTTTGATAAAAGAATATAGTTGGGGAGACCAACAAGTTAACCATGAAGTACAATGCATTGTGGTTAGTCCTGGTATACTTAAAAGCCACTTTATACATGTAAGAATATATATTATGTATGTAATTATTTTGTTTTTAATTCCAATATGGTTAACATACATACAGTGTGGTATTAGTTTCAGGTATTAGATTCAACACTTTCACACAACACCCAGTGCTCATCACAACAAGTGCCCTCCTTCATCCTCATCACCTATTTTACCCACCCCTACACACCTTCCCTCCGGTCACCATGAGTGTGTTTTCTGTAGTTAAGGGTCTGTATCTTGGTTTGTCTTGCTCTCACTTTTTTATTTTTCCTTTGCTCATTTGTTTTGTTTCTTAAATTCCACATATGAGTGAGATCTTATATATTTTTCTCTGACTGACTTATCTTACTTAGCATTGCACTCTCTAGATCCATCCATGTTGTTGCAAATGGCAAGATTTCATTTTTATGGCTGAGTAACCCCATTGTATTTACACACCACTTCTTCTTTGTCCGTTCATCTGTCGATGGACGCTTGGCTGCTTCCATATCTTGGTTATTGTAAACAATGCTGCAATAAACATAGGGGTGAATGTATCTCTTTGAATTAGTTTTTTTTTTTTAATTTATTTTTTTGGGTAAATACCTAGGAGTGCAAATACTGGATGGTAGGGTAGTTCTATTTTTAACTTTTTGAGTAACCTCCATACCGTTTTCCACAGTGGCTGCACCAGTTTGCATTCCTGCCGACAGTGCAAGAGTGTTTCTTTTTCTCTACATCCTTGCTAATACCCATTTCTTGTGTTTTTGATTTTAGCCATTCTGACAGGTATGAGGTAATATCTCATTGTGGTTTTGATGAGTTTGTTCCCTCTAAGTCTACTTTGTTGAGAGCTTTTATCATGAATGGACATTGTACTTTGTCAAATGCTTTTTCTGCATCTATTGAAATGACCATATGGTTTTTATCACTTTTCTTATTGATGTGATGTTTCACACAGACTGACTTGTGAATACTGAACCACCTTTGCATCCTGGAAATAAATGCCACTTGATCAGGGTGAATGCTTTTCTTAATGTACTGTTGGTTTCTCCTTGCTAGTATTTTGTTGTGGAGTTTTGCATCGTGTCTATCAGGGATATTGGCCTGTAGTTCTTTTTTAGTGAGTCTTTATCTACATTTGGTAACAAGGTAATCCTGGCCTCACAGAATGAAAGTCGAAGTTTTCCTTCCTCTTCTAGTTTTTGGAATACTTTGAGAAGAACAGCACTAACCCTTCTTGTAATGTTTGGTAGAATTTGCCTATAAAGCGTTCTGGTCCTGGACTTTTGTTTGTTGGAAGTTTTCTGATTACTGAATCAGTCCTTTTGCTGGTAATTGGTCTGTTCAATTTTTTATTTCTTCCTGCTTTAGTTTTGGTATGTTATATCATTCTAGGAATTTATCCATTTCTTCTCGGTTATCCAGTTTGTTGGCATATAATTTTTCATAACAATATCTTATAATTGAATTTTGTGGTGTTGGTTATTTCTCCTCTTTCATTTGTGATTTTGAGTCTTCTTTCTCTCTCTCTCTCTCTTTTTTTTGATGGGTCTAGTTAGAATTTTTTCAGTTATGTTGATCTTTTCAAAGAGCCAGCTCCTGCTTTCATTGATCTGTTCTACTAATGATTATATATGTATTATTATTATATAATTACAAATACATATACAATAATATAATAAAATATATATAATTAGTATTTTAACTCTGGTGTGGAGTATACACTGAATTCCAGAGAAATTAATGTAAAGCTGGTACACATAAAAAGATCATTGTAACAGTCCAGGGTGTAGATTATAGTCTAAATCAGAACAGAATCTGTAAGAGTGGAAAAGAAGAGAGAGAAAAAGAGAGAAACTGTGGGATATCATAACAGGAATAATCTGGATTTGGTGACTGATTAAATGTAGCAAGGGTGGGAAACAAAAATGACTCCCAAGTTTTCTGGTATACATGCTGAAAAGTACATTCTCCAAGAAAAACAGCAAATGAAGGTGGGCTGAATTTTTTCTGGACACTGTGGTGCCTAGGACACGTAGTTGGTGACACCCACTGGAAGGTTAGAAACAGATGAATGACGCTCAGGAAAGATGATGGGATTAAGAACTCATGGTCTTATTCACCTTTTTAACCACATTGGCTAGGCAAAAAAAAAAAAAAAAAAGGTGAAGAACTGATCAATGAGCTACACATAAATTGTTGATTAATGAGAACAATAGTTTTACTGGGGTTGTTTATAAACTCTTTTTTACTTGAAAATTAAAACAAACTGTGGGTGACCTAGAGAAAACCAGAATAAGGCAGAGCTCAAAAGCTCTAATTTTGAGACTTTTAATTCTCCTTTAATATTTTCAGATCTTAACAGAATTATTTGTATAATTAAAATAGTAAAAAAACAAACAAAAAACTCAGGCGGCCATTTCTTCCCAAAATGATAGGGATTTCGGCCAGTCTTTACACCTTCGTCTCCATCCACCACGGCCCTTTTCAGTTATCAACGCTGTGTTTCTCACCGCAGCAGTTTGCATCACACCCTCCGTAAAACATTAAATCCAGAGACGGTAAGTACAGGGTGTCTTCATAAGTGGTGCTTTGCCATAAAATTAGTTTCTCTTTTGGAGGCAAATAAAATCCAGCACAATGTACATAAGCTTTTGGGCTTTGCTTAATAGAAAATATTATAAATTTGAATTACCTTGTCTGCGGTATGTGTGCTCAGAGTGGCTGTGAAGACGTGTGGTTACGTTATGTGGCTTTGGAAGGATTTGCGCTATAGCTAGGGAAGCCCATTGCAGGAAACTCCTCCTGTCTTCTGCTTCATGCTCTCACATGAACAAATGAAGAGACTGACTGATCTTGAGACCATGTGTTTCAATACTTCGTGGAGACAGCACGTAATTAATTGAGGAAGATGTTTAAGAACTTGACAATTTAAGCATGACCAAAAAAAGCGTGATTTCTTTTAAAAGTCAAAAGAGATGTTCAAAAGCAAAATCAAACAAAGGAGGAAACTGAACAATGTTTTACATAAGGCAGAAAGATGATCAGGTTAAGGGATTTAAAAAATTGATTTAATTTTAGGTAATTAGGTAAGGTAACCACAACATTTACCATACATAACATAGCTATTCTTCCATGAATAACTAATTAAAAAATGATCAAAACAACACATATTAGATTTTAAGGAATTCTCTTCAGTTATTTAATTATACAATTGGAAAGATACCAAGAAAAAATAGCAGTAAACATTTATCGAGAGCTTACTCTATACCAAGCACTGCCTCAATTAGATATATGCATATCTCATTTTTTTTTAAAAGATTAGGTTTTCTACTATATCTGTCTTATAACCAGTTAATTCATAAATCATGAAGGAATACACTCAGGTTAAAATCTGCTTCATGGAATCGCTGATAAAATACAGTTTATTTCTGGCCACCTGTCCCCCCAGTTCTCCACAGACGGGAAAGAACATCATAGAACTTTATGGAAATCTACTTTAGCACTAACATAGTGGCTAGCACATAAAAATATTCAATAAATATTGCTTGAATGGATTACTGAAAAATAAGGTATAATTGATGGAAATTAATTGTTCTCTGAGACTTATATTCAACTAAAATGGTTTCTTTCACTTGTTGTCCTTTGACGGAAAGACACAATGGTTATTAATACATTGTTATTAGTGCCCAGATTTTAAAAACTCTCCAGTCATGGTCCAAAGTTACTTAGCTAGGTTCACAGCCTCACCTTTTCATAGCTATCATTTTGCCTCATTAAAATCGTGCATTGCATTAAAATAGTACAGATTCAAAAATAAGACAGAGTGGCACTAGATTTCAGTGAATAACTGAATTTCACTCGACTGATGACGAGTTGTTATTTCTTGTCCAAGTGGAAGCTATGACTAAGATCCTTCCTGGCCAACAGCATCCATCCATCACATACCTGCATGCAAGCAAGCATAAATGCTCTTCAATAAATGGCACAGAGAACAAGTCTGGCATACTTTCTGTGAAAATGTTTTATAAGCATTAAATCCATTGTAGGAAGCATCTCACAAATGGATGTGATGTTAGTAACATATCCCTAATTTTGTCTGAATGCTCATGGAGTCATTTTGACATAAACTGTTTTCCAGAGAGGATTTTTAAAATCCACGTGAGAAATCAAGAAAATTAGCAGGACTTCATATATTTCGTTTTGGCTCTATTAAAAACAGGAGTTAATGACTGATTTGCTGAGATGTTACACTCAGCCAAATGCTTTCACTTCGTGCTGTGCTTCCTCCTTCCTGGGCTCCTTCCATTTCCAGCCCCCAGGGCCTTGTGCTCTGTGTGGGCTTCTTGCAGCGTCCCACCTGCTCTTCACCACTGGCCATCCTCCATGGCCAAGCCACCTCCAGGATGGAGTGATGGTTAAACCCTGGAATCAGAGCCAGCCTGGCTAAGTCCAAATCATGGCTCTGCCATTTAATACTGTACAATTAGGACAGGTAATTGAAGCTCTCAGGGGCTCAGTGTATGTCAAATGGGAACAAAAGGATCTTAGAAGATAGTGAGTCTTAGGTTTATCTGTGTAAAGCACTTAAAATGGTGCTTGGAACACAGGAAGGGCCGTATAATGGTTACTCCATGATTATCATCCCACAATCAAATCTTTTATTCTTTTTATGCCACCGAAGAACTTCCAAAGTAGTCAGATAGATAATTCAAACTAAAATATTTTACTAATTCAAAGATATAAAAGAATTTTCAATGATTCATTCCTTAAGCTAAAGGAAGACATTTCTAGAAAAGTTCATGACTCACAGGAGGCCAAGAGGCCTTCTTTCTAAGTACTGACAAATCACTCTGCAAAGGTCAGCACCTACTTCCCCTCCTGGGGGGCCCATGCTACTAACATTTGATCTTTTATTTATGCTAAAACCAAAGATTACTACAACAATGCATCCGTTTGTAATACTGATGCATTAGAAAGGAACAGATAAATACTGAACTACCAAAAGAGGTCATCATCTGTATTCATACCAAGGTAGTACTTTTTGATCTCGAGCAAAGGACTGAGAAGAGAATAAACTGGTTATATTATAATCTGCCTCTCATAAGATCAATTTTTTACCTTAATTCTAACTAATGAAAAAGAGGACAAGCCAATTTTAAAACTATCTCTTCATAAAAGTCAGACTATATTTTTCTTTTTAGAGGTTGCTAGTTAAAGTTTAAAGTATTTGGTAAATTAAATTATGGGCAGGTACCCTTTGTCGTTACCTCAAATTAATTCCTTTTGAATTATCTCCCAAATATTTTCAAATTATCTCTCAAATGGTGCCAGTGTAAATTTGAATACATTAATTGAGAGCGCTTCTTGTAATTGCTTATCCTTTTTGAAAAGGAATCAAACATTTGGATCCTTGGGGCATCATTAAACAAAATGAGAATCACCCAATTGATTCTGTTGTGGGGTGCATATTAAAAAAAAGATTAAAATTAAGCTTATTTCTGAACTCACAAAATAATTGTATTTGAGATCCTTTGACACCTTATCTGATTTAACCACTTGGTTCTGCAATGATTTCTTTTCTGAAGATTGGCCAGAATACTGCTGTCTTGTACAGAGGGCTAATTGAATCACACTCGCTTCACAAAATAAGATTGTTAATTGCTTGTTTTAGCAGGTTACTTTACAAACAGAAGACTGCTTCTGCCACAGAAGAAAGTGCCAGACAGTATTAGTGGCGATGTGTACAAAATGTATACGCCATAGCTAACGTATTCATTTTAATGTATACATCAAATTATGTTGCTTTCCTGCTCATATCCCAACTTGGGATACAAATCAAAACTCCTCAGTCTGGTTTTGAGAGTTCCTACATGCTCCCACCTCCTGGATCTCTCACATGGGACCACTTTCTCTGCTTGCCACCCTGCCTTCCAGCTGGAAACACTCGTTTCTGCCCAGTTTCAAAATCAACAGGCTCATTTTGATCCCAGGGTCTTTGGTGTATGGACTTTCTCTTTCCTATTCCATTCACATCTTGGCTGAAAATGGACTTAAACGAGAGACCTCCCCTAACCACTCATGTTAGTAGACTCTCGGCTCTAAGAACTCTCAGTTGCCTTGTTCTCTCTGGTTTCCCCAACACCTTTTTTGGGGTTTTTTTGTTTTTTGTTTTTAAGATTTTATTTTTTTATTTGACAGAGACAGCCAGCAAGAGAGGGAACACAGGCAGGGGGAGTGGGAGAGGAAGAAGCAGGATCCCAGCGGAGGAGCCTGATGTGGGGCTTGATCCCAGAACGCCAGGATCACGCCCCGAACTGAAGGCAGACGCTTAACGACTGAACCACCCAGGTGCCCCATGGTTTCCCCAACACCTTGACGAGTTCATCACACATGCTACTCACTCACTACATTATTTGCTGAGCGTGGAATAAGTTAAGCACTGTCTCCCCAATGGGCTCTGTACTGCTAGCAATACCGCATTTCCTTCAGTCTTCCTAACAGCACTGCAAGGTACATGGTATCATGGTGTTATAATAAGTAACCACCAAATTCACCACCTGGTGTGTCTGGCTTCAAAACCGTTATTTTCCCACTAACCTACCAGCAGAGACAAAGGAGCACTTAAGCTCTGTGAGTCCTGTCATCCTGTTTGCTTGAATGCCACGTCACAAAGACGTCTCCTGAAGGACATGTCCCTTTAAAACATATTTACATGTTGATTTTCCACAGAAACCACGAGTTCCTTGAGAATAACGACTGTGCCTTATTCATCTGTAGAGCTCCAGTGCCTGAAACATAGATTTGCTATAAATATTTGTTGAAGAAATCGAGGAAGAATCCCAATTATGAGTCACTAAAATGAGATCTCAATGTTGAATGGATGTGGAGAGCTTCACAATGAATTTTCTTAGCCAAGTAACCTTTGAAATGGAAAACTGTGCAGTGGGAATATATAAACTTCTCTATATTAAAAATTGGTTGAGTCAATTGATGAACTTGATATGAAGAGTTTATGTGTTTTTTTAAACAGCTAATTTTTTTTTTTAAATTTCATTCTCAAACGCGTGAGTTTATAATAATTACTGGCATTCAATGTTTCTTTATCGAGGTATAAGAGAATTTTAAATTATCTGCTATGTAAATATTTTTGGCAAAACTGCTTTTGTTCACTCATTTTTTGATACTACTTTATCACGTATTTCGCTGTCTGTGTCACAGGCTGTCAGGCAGCAGGCAGTCAAGCGTGAAGGACGTGAGCGCTGCTGCACACAGGGATCTCCTCAGCTGGAGTTTAAGAACGCGGGAGGCTCGCCCATCATTTCTCCCACTGACTGCGGGAGAACCTGAGGCTCAGCCCGGAACTCCTGTTATCTGCTTCCTAACCATTGTCTTTTCTGAAATATTTAGCTTTCTCCCATCTTGCTTGCTTTTATCAATATATCTTTCTACAGTGGATCCCTTTGTTATGTGGCATTTGGTTTGTTATGTAATATTTTCCATTTCTTTAAAAAATCTACTTCAGAATGGGTAAAGAGTAAAACTTTTTCCTCCCTAAAAATTCACGACTTCCTCACGACTGTGGCTTCATCCTCTCCTTCCCTCCCAAACTTGAACTCTTCCCGCAGTCTGCTGGCGGTCTCACTTCCAGCCTACCCCGCCCTCACAGCCACACTTCTGTCACTGCACCTGTGTCCACACCTTTCTTCTCCATGAAACGCCACCCATGCCTTTATTTCTCACCTGCATTGTTTCAGGAGTGGGAAAAGCATGGGGTTAGAGATAGGCAGATCTGGGTCTGACTTTTAGTTCTGACATTTAGAAATCTGTGAACTTGGGCAAGTTAACGCAACTTAACCAGACTCAGTCTTCATCCATAAAACTGGTATTTTATAACAGAGAAGATAATATATTCGATTGCCAAATTTCTAATCAATCTCTAGTCAGTATGTACACGACCCATTATTTCTTTGGGACTCGAATAAAATCTCATCTGCTTGGGTATGTCTTGCCTGATTTACCACATTACATTCTTTTACCCTTTTCAACTAGACTGAGTTCATATTTTTAATATTCATTTGGCACACGTGAGTGCACATACACACACACACACACTCTTTGCGTGGTTGGCAATCTCATTACCTCAGCCTCACAGTTCCTTAATGGCTGTGCTAGAACAATGAATTCATTAGGATTTCTTTTTCATAGAAATATATGATTTAAAAAAATCAAATAGTATAGAAAGCCCTTAAATGACAAAAAAATGTCTTCACTCTTTTCTGAACCTCCTCAGCCATTTTCCCTAGGAGCAACTATGTTTTAAAAAAATATTATTATAACTCCCATATTCCATCACCCAAATTTAACAGTTATCAAGAATTTACAATACTACTTATCTACTCCCCTTCTTTTTCTCACCCTGTCTCAGCTGCATAATATTGAAAAGCAAAGTCCAGACATAATGTTCTTTTATCAATTTATACATCAGTCTGTGCAAGGAATTAAGCATTAATTTCCTTAAAATATGGACATTTTCAGCATGTAACATGATGCCCTTATCTTGCCTAACACAATTAATTCCCTGATTTCATCTAATTATCTAGCACATATTCATGTTTTCCTGTTTATCTCAACATGATTTTCTCCCTCAAAAGACTATTTGGATCAGAATCCAAACAAGATGTACATATCACATATTATATTTAGTTGTTTGTGTTTTTAGTCTCTTAATTTAGATGAGTTCTGAGGGGCAATTAATTTTCTGAGGATACTAATTAGAGGTTTTAGTTTTATTTTTTTAATTAAAGATTTTTATTTATTTATTCATTTGATAGAGAGAGAGCGAGCTAGGGGTGGGGAGAGGGGCAGAGGGAGAAGCAGGCTCCCTGCCGATCAGGGAGCCCGATGTGGGACTCGATCCCAGGACTCTGGGATCATGACCTGAGCCAAAGGCAGACGCTTAACCAACTGAGCCACCCAGGTGCCCTCAAGGTTTTTGTTGTAAATTTATGTTCTTTGTACTGAATTATATCTTTTTCTTCTGTGGTAATTTTTCTGATATTCTTACAATCCTGTTAGGCCTTCCTCTAACCCTGGTGGCCCTTCTCCTATTTGTTCATATTTTAGAATTGGGCAATACAAATAAGCCTGGGGCTCAGTGGACGGTAGGAGCTCATCTGCTGACAGGCTTTATTTGACGCTATCTGTCTGGAGACTTTGGGCCTCAAGTAACAGAGTATTTAAATAAAGTGGCTTTAACGGTGTAGAACATCTGTAGATATGGATGTACGTTATTCCCGGGTTAATTAATAATTTCGATGATGCCATGTAGGGCAAAGGCTCACAGACTTGTCCCTTAGTCACAAATGGCTGTACAATTCCACGTATCCTAAGTGGAAGCAATGAACGTGGTGCATAGGAAGGGTTACTTCTCCTAGTTCTCTCTTTACCTTCAGTGAGAAAACCTTCCCCAGAGGTCTCTCCAGAGGTTATCATATCTGATTGTTCAGGTTGGGTCAAACGTTCACTCCCGAGAAGTGAAGGAGTCTTCCTATGTGAGAATCTGACACTTCCAGCCTCGATGGTGACAGGTAGGACCTGCCAACAAGGAAACACCTGGAGGGTGACGTAGATGCCATTTGGGTAAAAAGCCCACTGCAGCAGTCACACGGGGTTTGGGGAGGAGCCAATGACTGTTGTGGGACCCCAGACAGTTTTGCTTCATGGATCTCCTTGGAATTCGGCCAAGTTCATTGGCTCCCTCTTGGCTTTCTGTCTGTGAACATTCTAGCATCCACTGATGGCCTTTGCCCACTGTCTTCATCAAGGTGGACTTATGTCTTTTTATTATTTGAATATCATTTTGTAAGGCTTCTGGGAGGAGAAATTAACATATGAATTCAGTCTATCATCTTGACATGGAAGAATTCCATTTCGGCAGCAGTTGTGATGACCTACCGATCTTTTCAATTCACATTTAAGGAGAAAATGATGAGTTCATTACATTGTGCTACCTTTCCATAGAAAACCTCTCTTAGAAACTTCTAAGGACTTTTTTTTTTTTTCACTTCAGACTGGAATCCTATATCCCTATAAATTTCTTGTACAATGTCAAATGACACTGCCAAAATAATTTCTTTGACTTGTTGTTTTATTTATGAATAATTTTTCCCTTCTCACCCTCATTTCTTTCTGCATGAAATTACTCATAGTGGATTCACAGACCTCCACCAGTTGGTCCCACAGAAGTCAACTCTGTTATTCTCATGTCTATTTCTCTTTATCTAGAATACTGAACTTTTCTTTTCTTTTTCTAGACAAGCTCCAGATTTTCCTTTCTAACACAATAGATCATTTTATAAATTCCAGATCATTTAAAATACTCTGTTTAAAGAGCAGTTGCTTGTTATTCTGAACCTCATTTTTGCATTGCAGGTGAGTTTTAGAAGAAAAAAATCTACAGGACGAAATGCAAAAATCCAGTTCTTTCATCGTTTTTTAGCCTATAAACTCATGGCAAGTAGCAAACTCATCTAAAGACATATTTCATCCCTCTCAGTGTGACTTGAACCTAAAAAAAAAAAGTACTTAAATATTTATTCAGCTAAAATATTTGTAATTTATTAAAATATCTTATTGCATTAATGGTACCCTCTGTGAAAAATCATGATGCTCTTTACAAAGGACAAACCCAGCATCCTCCCTCAACACAAATGCTTCTGGTTTCTAGATACACGCACAGCACAAAATATAATTTTCAAAACATTTCTATTCCCAAAAGTCAACACTAAAAATAATAAATTCAACATACTTTTTAAAAAATTAGAAAATGCCATCTCTATGTTATAACACTAGGTGTGCTGATTTTCTTCTAAAGGCTAAAAAATGTTTTCATCACTGGAAATATTTCTATTAATGATAAATTGAAAGTTTATATTGATATGTTATAAATTGTGTAATATGTTTAAATCTTTCTGGGACATGATGATAATGTCTGCCACATAGTTTGAACATTGAAATATACATATCTTATCAATTTCTACACAAATTCAGTAATACTACTGATGACTGGGAAACTAGGAAGGACCAGATACTCAAACATTTTGTAAGTTGAGACTATATGATATTCATACCAATCCTTTTTTTATTCTATTTATGAAATCTGCTAGCTAGCATTCTCTAAAAATAATATTTAAAAGTGAGAAATGTATTCAATGATAAAATTAATTAACTTAAAAGATATAATAAAATCTAAAATTATTTTTCAAGACAAAAAATACTTCCATATGTATTTTCTTTAAATATCTGAATCTTATTTTTCCTTTTCATGCTTAACTTCCTCTAATTTTGCATCTACAACTGAAATTCCTTTCAGATAGACTTTGATTTAGACTTTTTTTTTTAAAGATTTTATTTATTTATTCGACAGAGATAGAGGCAGCCAGCGAGAGAGGGAACACAAGCAGGGGGAGTGGGAGAGGGAGAAGCAGGCTCATAGCAGAGGAGCCTGATGTGGGGCTCGATCCCATAATGCCGGGATCATGCCCTGAGCCGAAGGCAGACGCTTAACCGCTGTGCCACCCAGGCGCCCCTGATTTAGACTCTTAAATAAATTGCTGCTTGTGCACTTATGAAATAGAATGAGAAATTTATTTCAAATCTCAGTCAGAGAGTCTAATATGCGGTTGCGCATTTTTACGAGTTGTTCCCATCCCACAGTGTATATGCCAGGATTTACTCACTGATTGTGTAACTGTTGCTTTAAGTTGTAAGCTTTGAAGATAAAAGTTCCCTACAGAGGAAGAGTTTTAGAACAGCAAACGATAAATAGATTCTAAGAATAAAATCCACATTTCCTCTATGTCCTGTGATCCGTCGTGTCTTCCTCGCCCCTGGCCTCTACTTCGTGGTTGTGTCCAAACACACTGAAGTGTATGATTCTGATGTGATCTAGATACTCTTTTGAAATTCAGCACACCATCTAAACACAGATTTTACAAAACAGAATGACTAGGAAGCAACTCTATGTGATAAAATGCCAGTATTTACAAACTATATACTGATAAAGGAACTATTTTGCTCTTCAAATATAAAAATAAAGCCAGGAGAAACTTGCTGTGTAGAGAAGGACATAAATATTCAAAGAAAAATTTTCTCTTTCCTGAAGAAGAGAGCCTTCTCTTTGATACTCAACATGAGACGCCTGTTCCCTAATTCTACTTCTCAGTTCACACGGCCATTTAGTGACTTGGATGGCAATACTCCATTGGTTCCAAGGAAAGATAAAATGGTTATTGACTGATCTCCAGATGCTGATTTTATGGAAATCAGAATTACTATTTATTGGAATGTCTCAAGAATATGTCAAAGTTGTAACAAGCAGATACTTAGGAAGATGAACAGTACTTGAAAACTGGAAGGGGACAATGGGATGCAGGTCTACTTACTCTGAAGGATCACCTTAGTCATGCAAATTGTCAAGGTCCAAATGTGAAGACTCCTGACTCTTACAAGTTCACAAGAAAGATGTCATGTCAAATTGATTGACAACATCAATAAAGCCACAGTGAAAATGCACTAGATATCTCCTAGGTAAATAAACTCAATTTTTAAGATTTCATTCTTAAAGTACTGGGATCTATTTGTTGTTATTTATTCACTTGGTATTTATTTTTATGATGGTCTTCTAGTTTTTGTTGTTTTTTGGTTTTCGTTTTTTTCCAGGACCTGTAGTGGCGCTGAGCTTCAAAGTTCTACATAAAAAAGAAGTCCTGTGCTATTCCTTGACTCGATTTCTGATTGCTGTGTCCACTCTGCAAATTTCTGAGCAGTATGTGGTCACGGAGTTTGTGTCTCTGGCAACCTGAGAGTTGAATACACTATCATGATCAGATGAAAATGAGAAATACTGGTGGTTGCCATTAGTGGGTGGCTGACTCTGAACCTGGAAGGTGTTCTAGCAGTCGGGATCCTCTGAGGCACAGCTGAGCTGACTTTCCAAGGGATTGGGAAAGATGGTTTAGTAGTGACAAATGACAGAGGCCTCAGCAATGGCCTTCACTGTCACGGTGCACCCAATCTCTAGGTTTTGTAATCTTCTCTAACAGTAAGGCTAGTAGTTCTCCTCCAATAATACTAAGGACAAATCAATGGAAGACCAATAATACATCTAAGAATCATGTTATTTCCTTTGTTAACTAAGGAAAAGAAAAAAAAATTTGTAAAAATGTTTTTGAAGAGTATGAGTACTTTTTACAAAGCTTGACTATTACAGATAAATGGGGTGGGGAAAACTTAAGCTTGTATCAACTAACAGTAACCATTGCTCCAGCACAGACATGTTTATGCTGGAGTCAGCTTGAGCTCTCTACACATTTTCTGTGGCCTCTATTAGCTTTCCAGGTTCAAAGCCTGCACGTCATTCATGTATACTGTGCTTGCTTCCTGGAGAGATAAGCCCATCTTCTTAAACAGTATGAACTCAGGACTCTAAACCACTGCACTCAGTTATCACGTACTCTCAGTGTACGCTCACCTGTCTGCTCACTAGTGACTTAGGAAGTACTTATCTTCTGAGGGAGGCTCTTCCATTTGCCATTTGAGTCCAGATATTGTTTTTTCCTTTGTTAGATCAAAGTTGCTTCCTCTTAGGATGATTATGCATGTAAAACACATACTAATACTTTTTTTTTAACTTTTTTTAAACGTCACCATAAAGCAGTAAACACACAAATATTTCTGATAAACTAATCGCAGTGAGGGATCTCAATACCTACATTAATTAGAAATGCTGTGACTTTGATGGAAAGAACTTCAAAAATCTGAAAGCATCAGAGAAACTATCTTTTACTACACAAAAAGAACAGATGTAACTCTGAAAAGTTTTAGCAATGCAGAAATCATTCCATTGTCACAATGTTATTTACACAATGTTACGTCTATTAAGTGGTATTATCCAAAGAATCAAGAGAAGAAACCTATTGTATTAAGGTAACAATAACAGTCCTGTGTATAAAGGAGAAGTATCTTGTAAATTATAATTCTATTATTTAAAAAAAAACTATGTAGAAAGGGAAAAGAGAGTATTGGTGATAATGTTGTGGACAGAATACTTGGACAATGATGTGATGTGGATTTTGTCCTGTTTGCCAACTGAAAAAAAGGTCTCTATGAAGTTTTAGTTGCACAATCCCCTTGCTGGTTGCCACACTCAAGCACCCACCGTTTTATTGGTAACATTAGAAAAAGAAAAGCCATATGCAAATTACGTAAATAGAAATTATGGGTAGAAGTATAAATTATCCAGGTAGTTCTCCCTTGGAGAACTCTCAAAGGAGGACTTTAAAAGGGCTTTGTGAGAGTGGGACAAAGGACCAGGATGAAGATCTGGGGCCATAAGCTTGTATTTAGGGGTCTGTGTATGGAGCCTTGTGGTTGGGGGACTTCCTAGGTACTCAGACCTGTCACTTCCCCTGCAGACTTTCTCAGTCATTGTAAGAAAGGTGTGCATGTTACTTCAGCTGCTCTCTAACTTGTGCATGGAAGAAAAGCCTGCACGGGGACATTCTTCTGGTGGTGTGGCTGTTTGTGAGTCAGGTGACAAGCAATTTTACCAGACTGACAGTGGGACTGTTGGTCCTCCCCTGTAGTAAACACTCAGAAGCCAGGATCAGTAGACAAGGAGGTTAACACTATGAACTAGATAGTTCATAATGTTAACAGGATGTTAACACACCTTATATTATGCATATAACGTTATTGTTCTTACTGTTCAGGCCATCATTTGTCCCTCAAAGTGGAAATGAGCAAGTGAAACCAGAACAAAGACAGAGCCCACACCACCTTTCCAATCCACCTGGCTTGGCTCATTCTTTAAGACGTCCATATGCGTTACTTCTACAAAGCTTTTCTTCACTTCCTGCTTCCTGACTTTTCTTCCTCTACCCAAGTATTCTCACTTTCTGGGTGCATTTCTATGCTAGCATTGACCCTACCAGGTTCACTCAGGAAGAGGGTTTTTCTGGAAAATACTCACAAACATTGCACTGACTGTGGTCAGTGAACATAGCACAATACCAGACTCATCGGCAATACGCAGACATGTATGAATGAGCATGACCCCATGCTGTCACCAAAAAAGCCGACTTTCCTAGGGGAGGAAAGGCCAGAACGTCTCCAAAATGAGGAGGTAGAAACAAGCTGTTAGCTTCACATCATCTGGAAAACCAAGTCTATTCCTCTTCTCATTCAGATTAAACACAAATAAAGGAATATCTATTTAACAAAAAAGAAATCGGAGTTAGGAGTGGGTGTCGTAGTATTAGTTACACTGGAAGCCCATATTAAATAGAAACTTCTAGACATGTGTTAAGTCCTTGGGCAGCCAGGCTGATGTTGGTCAGCTTAGACAGACAACTTGATGAGGGTCTGGTGAGATTCTCCCAGGTGTCTTTCTTCCCCGGTATTCTCTCAATCTATTTTCCCTCCTTCTGTTATCCTCCTGTATTTCAACTTAGAATGATTTAGAGCCTGATTAGGGTTTATATGCTCATTATTTATTGATTTAAAAAAAATCACTGACTTCTTTTTTCAATGCAACGAGAACGAGAATATTTCTGTTGAGAAACAGAAATTCAACCCCCATCCCTTTTTATGGGCACAGGGTTTTTCATTAACTGCCTTAGCAGCCCTTATGGAAGAGAGGTCCTTATGTCCAATAATAATTTTAAAATATCAAGAAAATTAGCACAAGAAAGTTATTCCCCTCCTTTGTGGAACACACAAGTCTGGCATCAATGTTCTAGAAAGCTCCAAATTAAGTTAAAAGTCTGTAAAATGGCCCACACTGCATGTGAAATCTGGACTTGTTTTATCAGCAACATTTAATTACTAGATTGGACATAAAGTGACAAGAGTCCCATTAATTAGCCCAGGGACTAGCATTATTCATTCTTTTGGCATTGAAGCAATTCTCATTACAGTGAAGCTGATAGGGGAATGACAAATGACAATAGGCTACTAAAATTGTTCCCAAACAGAAGTGTGCAGAAGAAAACACTGCAGTGATGTGCAGACAATGTGGAGTGTTATTAAAGTGTCATAAGCCATTTGGGTGGATTTGAGAAACTCCCTTCCGTATCTAATGAAGCCAAAATATAGGTCTTTATTAGGGAAGAACATCCCAGCCAGCTATTTAGAATAGTGGTCCTCAAACATGACTGGCCATCAAAATTATGTGGAATTTTTTCTAAAAAAAGAGATCCTTGTGTGTTTCTCTCTCCGGCTTTCCAATTCCTCACCAAAGTTTCTGAGTTCTACTTAGCTGTGTATTTCCATATGAATCTCAGATGACTGTGATGCAGACTAGGGAACCATAGATTCAGAAATAAGTGCATACATGCTTCAGTTCACTCAGTGTAGCTCTCTGTTGCAAAGACATTGGTTCCAAGTCAAGGTGTGACATTATTCGAGGAAAATAGTATTGACTGTCATTTTAGAATAGTATTTTCACTGACTATTAATTAGGCATAAACATTCATCTTTTTCAAATTTCTGTATTTACCAAAGTTAACTGGAATCACTTTTTTCTTCTTAATTAGTTGCTTGGAAATTCATAAGAAAATTTCATTATGAAATGCTCAGCTGCCTATTTAGTTTTTTAAATATAAAAGTTTTAAGATTTGGATTTTTTATACATTTCTGAGTTCAACTGATTAAGCCGCAAAATGTTCAATCAAATGTCCGACTAACATATAATAAAAATAAAAATAAATAAATAAGATCCTTAAAATGCAAAAAAAAAAAAAAAAAAAAACCCAAAAAACTAAAAAAAAACAGAAAACAAACATGTTAATAGACTAGGTCTACCCAAATCTGCCTGATAGGATTTTGTGGTAAGAGGGGCCTGCTGAAGATTGTATATTATTCACGCACTGTCTAATTTAGGTGGGAATATTCACGAATGATTTTTTTTCTGAGATTTCTACAGAGAAAGCCAGCTTGTAATATGAAAGTTTAGCTTACTAAGGATTTTGATTAGGAAATGTTGGCCCAAGTCAAATGATTTTTCTGCATATATTGAGATGATCATATGATTTTTCTTTTTCACCTGCTAATGTGGCAAATTACATTGCTTAATTTTCAAATGTTAAGCCAAACTTGCATTTTTCATTTTATGTATTGTTATATATGATTTTCTAAAAGTGTGATAAACTTTGCATTGGTATTTGGCATTGGTCTGTAATTTTAATTTACTATAATTGCTTATTTTGGTATCAGAGTAATGTCAGCATTTTTGAATGGGTTGGTAAATACTTCCGCCTCTTTAATTTTCTAGAAGAATTTGTATAAAATTGGCACTATTTCTTCCTACGTGTTTAGTAGAATTTACCAGGAAACCATAGGGATGGAGGATTCCTGGTAGGAAGATTTTAACTAAAATTCAGTTCTGTTAGCAGATATTGAGTTATTCAGGTTTTCTATTTTTTCCTGAGTGACTACGATGGCTAAGTTTATGTGTGACCTTAACTACGCTATAGGATGCCCAGATAGCTGATCAAACATTTCTGGGTGTTTCTGTAAGGACATTTTGGGAGGAGATTAATAATTAAATTGGCAGAATAGTTAAACCAACTTTAAAAAGAATAAAGATGTACATTTTAAGGTTATTACAAGTCTATAGTCAAGAGACTATGGAATTCTTTAAAATCAAGGGTCATGAGAAAATTTTTGCTGGTGATATGTTGTTTGTCTTTAAGATGGAGATCGTTTCATGGGTGTTTATGTATGTGCACACCTGAATACATGTGATTCATTGTATGTCAATCATACCTCAATAAAACTGCAAAGAAATTATGATCATACAAACGCAAAAGAGAAAGAAAAGAGAAGAAAAGAAAGAAAAGAAAAAAGAAAAGTAAAAAGGAAAAAGAAAAGAAAAAAAGTTAGTCTAATGTGACTGTGCTTCATGGACCATCTGAATAAACTGCCTGAGAATACTCATAAAAATTCTAGCTTCTGTGCCCTACCCCAGACCAACTGGATCAAAATTTCAGAGGCTAAGTCCTTGAATTCATAATTTTTTCAAAGTGACTCTCCACTCCATCCAGAGATTCTTATTTACTAAATGTTGAAACTTGCTGGTCAAATTCTAAAGTTTTTTTGATGTTTAAGAGATTTCTTTTGTGGTCAAGATGGTTTCAATAATGGAAACATGTTTTTCAAATTCATGGTTGTTCCAAAATAAAATGTTTAAATCTTGGACAATGTCATAACTGGCATCCTATTTTCCGTACTCAGGATTTTGCTCTGAGTGTAGACTCTAGGAATTCCCGTGACATGAAAACAGGGAAAGCTGTTTTATTTCATCTGAGAGTCCCTCTCTTCTGAAAATATACTCTTTTTGAGATCTGTACTTTCCAAGGCCTCCATTATGAAAAGGAAGAATGGGTAATCCCCCAAAGAGAAGAGACTTACAAAAATAAGTAAAAGGAAGTATTTCCACTACTTTCCAATTATAAGTTTGGAACACTTGTTAATGTACAACTGCTAAGTGAAACATGATTCATTTATCCTCCCCAAAACTCAGGAAGACTCAGGGAATACAAGATTTTGGCTTTTTTCCCCCCTAAATGTTTTCTCTTCATATAATTGTTTATATGGTTGAGATCATTTTATATACAGGTTTTTGAGATTCTGATCTTCTTTCTTACTATCTTCTCTCACAGCTATTTCTTTAGATAATTCAAAACTATTAGCATCATCCTTTTAATGTCTCCATTTGAGTCAACTGTATGAGGGATTGATAATTTCAGTAATCACTATATTGCTACATTTAGAATGTATTCGAATTTTCAATATTATAAATAATGTTGAAATCTACTGTGTTGCTGAAATAATTTATTAACTTACAGGTCAAAGGTTATGAAAATTAAAAGTTCTTGATGAATATAATAAGATCGCTTTTGGAAAGATTAAACCAATTTAAATTTCCATTACCAGGGTCTGATAGAACCTATGTATGAAATCTCACAAGGCTAAAATTTTATCCTTTTTTGAATTTGGCTAATTTGCTATGAATAGGCATGTTGCTTTTGCATAAGCTATTTTTAGTTATTAGACAAGGAAAAAAAGGGTCACATTCATGGGCCAATGCTAATGCATAACAAAAAGAAAGCCGAAGTGCTTGATTTCTATCTTTAACCTTGTCTGTCAAATAGCAGAACTATCAGACCAATGGAATGATTAATAAACATTATTAAGATATAATCTAAGGCCAAGAACTGGATGAAATAATTTTAGTAACACACATTATTTTCTAAAAGATTTCAAGTTCTGTATTGAAAGACTCAAAGACTTTATAAATGAAAATGCAGAAACATTCGTAGGGATGTTTAACTGAGATAAACTGAAAAATTAATTACATTTTTAAATACATTGTTGCTTTATTTCTTTCTGCCTGATCTACTGTTACTACTAATGCATTTATATTGATTTCTTCCTCAACTATCTTATAGTTTTTGCTTTCTGTATGTCAATAATATGTGTGATGTCTGAAGATTTATGAGAACTTCTTTGTGAGTTATAATTTCCACAGTTGTGAGCAGCAAGTGACCTTTCTTACCCTATTGAATGTTTTACTGCACTGGCATCCACTTTGGGGAGCACTACAGCGTGATCAGGGCACTGACTGTAGGCTTCCCCCCACCCCTGCTGGCTCAGCCCCCCAGCGCCAGCTCTCACACCCTGGGCAAAGCCCTTAGCTCTCTCTGCCAGTGGCTGGCTGTGCCCCCAGCAAGAACAATAGTACCTATTTGCCTGGGTGTTGAGAAGATGAAATGAGCTATCAGGTGCAGGCTGAAAGCTTTGAAAAGTAGTGCATCTATGTTAGCTTTTCTTATTGCAATTTTCTCTCCTTTTCCCCTTTCTACTCTCCCTCCTTCTCTCTCTCCTGTCTCTCTTCCTCTTCCTCCCTCCTTTCCTGACTAGTTTTTGCATTCCCTGATATCTTTGCAAATATTTAATTTTAAATTCTCTTTAAGAAGACCATTTGTCCTCTTTAGGGCACAAAATATTATTTTTATACAATATAAGAAATATTTTTAAGAATTGAGAATAACAAATTTTATTTATTATTAGAACAGAAATGTCCAATTTTTCATCGTATTTTATATTTTTTAAATTTCTTCAATTTCCTTAATATATCCTTTATGTTCTGTCACTTGTGATATGGCTTATATCTGCTTTAGCCTTTTTCCCACTAGTAATGGGGAAGGGAAATGAAGTAGTGGTCATCTTTCTGCCTCTAAATCACATGGCTGTTTCTCAATGCATGGATTTCAGCCATTCACACTGTCTGCGAGCACACCTCACTCCAGTGTCTGCTTACTCTCTAGTGTTTTTTTTTTTTTTTTGGTAATGTATTGTTTTGTTTTGTTATAACAGTGAATTACATTCAATGCAACATTATTTTTCTACTTTCCGTCAAGAATTACACCTGCTTCCATATCTCAATAATAATCGTTAGAGCTTCATGACTGAGTAATCATTATTTAAATAATTATATTTACCTCCAAATTTTTCAATAACATGTTTCCTGCCAAGTTTATGGATTTGATAAAACTTTGTTTATTGAAATATGTTTTCTTAGAATATAACAAGCTCTATCTGTACAGACCTTCATGTGAATGTTATTCCAGATAAGCCTTCTTGGATTCATTTTTCATTTTTTTCTGCTCCAATTTTCCGTTCTTCAGAAGTGGTAATTATTTATATATTTGACCAACATTATGTTCAACAGCTAGACTATCCAGTCTCTCCATATCTGGGTTCTGGTTCTGTAGCTCTATACTGCGTGCTACCTTCTCCATTCTAGCCTCCTGATATCTTACTTGGCTTTTTAAAAAATGCTAATTCTACTCATTGCTGTTGCTAATGCAGGTTTAGATTTTGAAATAGTTTCACTTTTTTCATCAAATGCCTTCCTCGATTTTGCCAGCTCCCTGTCATCTCTTGAGGTTTCTTCTTTCTTTATTCCTGTGATTCATTTCATAGAACTCATGGTCTCTTTAATTTTCTTACAAGTTCAAAAACCTGCTTCCTCCCCCCCTCCCCAGTTTCTTAGGCTATACATTTAAATGCATACTCCTTACTAGTCTTTGTCATGCTATATTCCTTTTCATCATTTTAAAAGAAATTCCACAGCATCACCATGATATTCTTCGTTGTTGGTTTTTGTTTTGTTTTGTTTTGTTTTATGCTCTTCACCTCTGAATCGAGGCAGTTCCATCCATTCCTGTCAATTGTCCCAAAACGATGTTGTCTTTTGTTTCCCTACCCTGTTTAAATGGATGCTGTTGCCACCTTCTTCTTCGTACTGGGAGCTTCTGTGTGTTACTCAGGTGCTGAAACAAGCCTGTGAGTTGGGCTTGCAGCAAGGGCCAGCTGCAGCCCGGGTTCTTCCAATCTGCTCGCTCTCCTTCCAAATCAGTTGACTCCCGGCCAATGGACCGATCTGCATCCTGTCATTCTTCAGTTTTGGCACAAGTAACCTGCCCTAGCAAGGTATGTCACGAAATTTTTTTTTTTTAAGATTTTATTTATTTGAGAGAGAAAGAGAGAGCATCTGAAGCAGACTCCATGCTGAGCACAGAGCCCAATGCAGGCCTGATCCTCCAACAGCGAGATCATGCCCTGAACGGAAACCAAGAGTTGGACGCTTCACCAGCTGAGCCACCCAGGTGTCTCACCAAATCCTTTTTAATTAGACTTGTACAAAGTCTTCTTGTTGCAGCTACAAAGTTTATTTCTTCGCCTATATTTCTCTGTATCTTTCCTGGCTCTGCTTTGCCTTCCTGCCACCCTTCCTGACCAGGAAGCAGGATTTGCAAACAAAAGTAGCGTAGCTCCAGTGCTCCCCGTCAGCCATGCTGCAGCAGAAATTCTCTGGCTGGTGATGGGGCATCCGTCTTCAGCTGGGAGTTTGTTTCCCCTGGGGGCCACCACGGCTTAAGCCTCGTGCCACCGCACATCTACTTAGAGCTTGTTAAGAAGGCCTCTAAGAACGACGACCCGCTTCTCATATACCACACCTTGTTACCAATTCACTAGGACAGAGACCGAGGGCCAGCGTTCATTCTCTTGGCCTAGGGAAATTACTGCCTGTAACATATGATTCAGGGCTCAGGGCTGCCAGTGTCCAACAGTCTTGATAAATAAGATAAATAAAATGTCTTTATCTTAAATTTATCTTATCCCAATGTGCTCTTAACATATTTCCTGGAAATAGCCTTTTCAATTATGTGAATAAGATTTTGATTTTCTAAAAAGATAAGAAGTTAGATTCAACCATTAGAGACCAGCAAGCTTGATGGAGCTCTGAGGGAGAAGAGGCAGACGTGGGATCTCGCAGTAAGGCAGTCATGTCCTCCAAAACAAACTTAGGAATCTCTTCTCATCATACTCTTCTTCCCTCCCCTTGAAGTAGGTGAGTAGTTTTAAAACCAGTTGCTCAGTAATTTCCTTTGAAAATCTTTATTGCAGCGCTCGTCATATACTTACTTCTGTATCTGATACAACCGTACTGGTGACTCAGTAGATGGTGGCAGCAACAGTTGCATCGAACATACTGTTGTTTCCACTCCGACGGCTGCCATGAGCACGTGCACTGCTATGAGGAGGATGACTCCCGCCGCTACTACTGGAGGAAATCAGGTCAATGAGCAGCACCTAGGGCATCAGCATCTCAGTAAAGCCTATGGTAGCATGCCTTGAAAATCCCGGAATCAATCATAAAGAAACATGGAATCAAAACAGAAGAGACCAGAGCTCTCTAACTGGTGAAATAATTGCCTAGAGATGCTGGCAGTTGAAAGAGGTCAACTTTCCTAAAGGGAAGAGTTTGTCGAGAATCCTACAGGATCTTACCTTTTTCATGTTTCTGTTCAACATGGATATAACTACCCTGGATATTGACCCCCACGTTCTCAGAAAGCAAGAAGCAGATAACACAGTAATGATGACAAGCATATTGTATTGAACCATGACATATATATCCAAAAAAATTAGGGGAAGAAACATATGATGTTGTACTTTAATTCAAACAAATCACCCGAATAGTTACAGAATGTGTGGCTCTGCATCAGAATTAGATGTAGGATATTAAGCTAGATGTGTCTTATTCAACATCATACAGACAGTATGTCCAACAGAAAGCCCAACCTCAACACCTAGGACATAGAGTCTTGATCAATTTAGACACATCTGGGATTCTGTGACTTTTTTTTCTGGAACTTTGGAAAGGGGTAAACAGGCACAAAGGGCTTCAGGGGCCATACATTTTGGAAATTTTGCATAAAAATTGAGAAGCTGATAGTACATACTACATAAATACCTTTGAGGCTTCACATGAATCAAGATTTAGGCTCCTACTCAGGAACCAAGGTCACCCTTTAACCTTGCAAGGAGTGTTGGATGTGACCTAACTACACAGATAAAAGTCACTCTAATGTTTAACAGAGCTGGAGTGTACAAGGCTGTTTCATGCATAACGGGTTTCCATCAAGAGCGACGGGTGACTTAGTTTAATGCAATTGTCTTCTCAGCTTGCCTGCTGCTACTCCTCCTCGCTCAAATGTGGGCTTCTGTGAAAGCACAGAAGGCTGTGAAGAGCAGTTTTCTGTCTTGAGATAAAGAGACTACAGGCAACACTGCTTAGTGGGCTAGTAACACAACATGGATTGGAGAACATTTTTCCTGCCACAAGGTACTGAAGGATGGACAGGTGACTAACTTGACATGGGCTGGAATTGAAACTGGTGAATGACATCATCACGGGGCCCTCACGAATCACACGACCAAAGCAGGAGCGATACAGAATGATATTATACGGTAGCACCTATGTTTGTGAGATATGATCGATCTTGTTATACTCAAGGATTCTTTGGAGATTAAAAAAAAAAAACAAACCCAAATCAGAGATGTCTTACCTGCCAAGTCTGTTTGCTATCTAAATGCTCTCTAAACCAGTCTTAGCTAAGTCATTAAGCAGAAAAATTCTTCTCAATTTTCTGCTCAAGTAACTGCTATAATGAACATCAGTGACCAGACTGAGCTGGAAAGTAACATCAGAAGGGAGAATAATGGCTAAGGTGAGTTAAGAGAAACAGGCTAATATCATAGAACAATTTAGGTTAAACTGTTAGATCTAAATTCTATAACTCTCAGGTAGAAAGTTAATATAGTTACTAATTTCAGAATTGTATTAAACACAGGGAATAATTATTCTTATTTCACTTACTCATTAAATGCTAATAAAGTTCTAGACTTAAATGATAAATCAAAGTTCTATTTTATTCTACTTTTACTTTTGTCAATGTTATCATGACAGATAATGGATAAATACTCTTGTAAACTTTCATAAGTGCTTATTAAAAACTTGTAAGGCAATGCTCCATGATTCTAAACATAGTGATTTGACATAAAAATAATAATTACAATAAGAATAATGTCATAAAACATGCTCTGTTTGAAGCTTCAAAACATCAATTTAATCTAATTTATTTTTATATGTTAAATGAATAGAAAAGTAAAAATTAACCAAAAGAAATGTAATTTTAAGAACTATATTAACAGAGAAAGTAAAACAAAATAAAAATAATTAGCTATCACTAGCCATCTACCTAATTGAGAAAAAATCAATATACATTGTGATGAAAAGGGCATCAGCACTACTGAGAGCCATGTACATCTATGCAGAATGCAATTTCACAGTGTATACTGAGAACCTTTACAATACACATGCTCCAACAGCATGGAGGTTTCTCAAAAAATTAAAAATAGAAATACCACACAATCTAGTAATTCTACTAGGTATTTACCCAAAGGAAACAAAAACACTAGTTTGAAAAGATACATGCACTCCTATGTCTATTGCAGCATTATTTACAATAGCTAGGAAATGTTAGCAGCCCAGGTGTCCAACAACTGATGAATGGATAAAGAAGATGTGGCGTACACACACACACACGCACACACACGCAATGGATTATTATTCAGTCATAAAAAGAATGAGATCTTGCCATTTGTAACAACATGGATAGACCTAGAGGGTATTATGCTAAGTAAAATAAGTCATATAGAGAAAGACAAATGCCATATTGTTTCACTTATATGTGGAATTTTAAAAAAGCAAAACAAATGAACAAACAAAAAGCAGAATCAGACCCATAAATACAGAGAACAAACTGATGGTTACCAGAAGGGAGGGCAGTGGGAGGATGAGCAAAATGGGTGAAGGGCAGTAGAGGTACAGGCTTCCAGTTATAGAATGAGTAAGTCACGGGCTGAGAGGTACAGCACAGGGAATGTAGTGGATGGTGCTGTAATAGTGTTGCGTGGTGACAGACGGGAGCTTCGCTTGTGGTGAGCACAGCATAAAGCAGAGATGCTGAATCCCTATGTTGTGCACGTGAAACTAATGTAACACTGTGCATCAACTCCACTTCAATACAAAAAAATAATTTATTTATTTATTTGTAATATTTTTAAATTATATTGTTAGTCACCATACAGTACATCCTTAGTTTTTGATGTAAAGTTCCATGATTCATTACTTGCATATAATGCCCAGTGCACCACAAAAAAATAATTTAAAAAATGTGCATGCTCCTTCATCCAGTAATTCTTCTTGTGTTAACACATCCAAAGGAAATAAGTAGAAATATGGTCAAAGTGTAACTATAATTGTTAAATACCAGAAGAAAATTAAACATTTAAAAACAAAATCATTAAATAAATGATCATCCATAAACTAAATTATTATGTGGTCATTAAAACAGTATCTTTGAATAATATTTATTGGAATAAAGCCTAAAATAAAATGTTAATCTGAAATAACACAATAAATATTATAAATATTTTTAAAATAAGTAAAACCAGTATGTACATTTTTATTATTTGGTAGAAGGATTACTGTGATTTTAATTGTTTTGTTTGTTATAATTGCAGTTTTCAAATTGCCTGCTACAGGCATATTACCATGGTAATTAAAAAGATTTGTCAAAATAAAGCAACACGTGTAAACATGTTGCTAAGGAATTCACAGAATACAAGGGAAACTTTTTTTTTTCATTTTTGTGGGTTTGAAATTGTTATGAAACACCCAACGTCTTAAGTCAGAAAATGTCTTCTCTTTACTTTTCCTTTTCTTAATGTTAGGGAAACATCTGCATCAGACTCTTGTTCAGAAATAAATACCAGATTATTTCTGAAAAGCTAAAATGTAGTTATTGATTAATATAAAAGTTGATGCTCTCAAAATAATAAAAAAATCTACCTATATTCTTCATTAATCATTTATTGCAATAATTCTAATGATTTTTTTAAAGAATTTATTTATTTATTTGAGACAGAGACAGAGATAGTGACAGAGAGCACAAGCAGGGAGGACAGGGAGAAGCAGGCTCCCCCGCAGAGCAGGGAGTCTGACGCAGGACCCTGAGATCATGACTTGAGCTGAGGCAGACGCTTAACCCACAGAGCCACACAGGAGCCCCTGATTTTTTTTTTTTAAATCTCTGTGAAACGTTAAACATTTTTAATACCCGTTGTACCTGGTAATGGAATTTAGCGAGTGATGGCACCTGCCCTGTGAGATGTAAGTAGTATGAGGACGTAGGAAAGGAGCACTCGTTTTCTTTTTTGTATTTAAGTGAAAATTAAGATATAGTCTGTAAATTGAAGATTATGTGGAAAACATCATCTTGACTGCTTTCCTCAAACTCTATGATCCTTCACTCTCTTTGTATTAGCAAGGTTACTATGCAACAGTAGAAGGTTAGCTTCGGGTAAGGAGACCTGGATTCATGGCCCCAGCTCTATCGGAAGGGCATGGTATAATTTAGGAGAGCCATTGAGGTGACAGGAACTATGTGATTTAACAGGTACCTTTCAGTTTAACAGCCTGTGATGATCATGGTCATAGTTGAAGCGTCAATAATAATATGATGGCATTAGCACTATAAACTCAAAACATACACTACGATTTTGAAGTAAAATATTATGTTGAATGTTTAAGATGTCCTCAACTTTTCTAAGGTAAGACTCTTTGAATGTACTATCATAAACACCACAAAGCCCAGAAAAGACTGACACTGGCCCCACACGAGGCGCAGGACTGTGGTGCTGAAATCCTCATGCGGCCAGAGGGCGCGGGTCCCTACACAACTACTGTTCAAGCAGTGCCGTGAGTACACTCCACCCACAAAATCAATAACGTCTGCTTCAATCGAATTTTGAAAACATATTCTGCACTTGTTTAGGTGCTCGTCCCCTTAGCAAACTTTTTTTTTTTTTTTAACTTTTCTTCAAAAGCGAAATCAGTGGACTTAATGCATGCTCAAGTGCTCGATTCAGGAGTGAGGAGAGAATGAACGCTGAATTAGGTCTGGCGTAGCATAAATATTCCCTCCTCCCCACAGAGTTAATGTGATTAAGTAAGTTCTCCCTTTCCAAGTAAGAGGGAGCTAAGATGCATTTCCTGCTTTATTTATGGTGATTTGTTTGATTTCTCGCTGGTTTATTGTTTTCAGAGAAAATGCAGACACATTAGTGAAATATTGGGTATTTATGTAAATACTCGCTGATTAACCACTAAGTGCACTACACTGATTTGCAAACTGAGAACAGGTAACAGAAAGGATATGTGGGCCACTTCACTAATAAATAAGGTAAAAGGTGATCGAGAAGGGAAAGGAATGATGAATGTTATCCTTGGAATGTCAGAGAGTGAAAGAGAAGGGAGTGAGTTTTAATAATCCACAGAAAGATGGGAAAAGAGAGAAAGCAAACCCCTCACGGGGCAGAGGTACAGTGACAGAAGGACATGAACTTAAGAGATCCAACAGAGGTGAAAGTCAGAGATCAACAAAGAGGGTCTGAAGTAATACGGTAAAGGAAGAGTGAGTGATGTTTAATAAAAAGACAGGCTAAATAATCCAGATACTATTTAAAAAGGGGTACAGATGATATGCACCAAGAAAATACGGAGAAAAAACCCATCCTCTAAAGTACAGATTCCTGAAAAACTCTTTATATATCATACTCAGAACTTATCATATATGTTTAAAAATGACCATGTGTTATTTATGGAATAAAATAGTATGATTTAGAGCAACAGGTGTTCGGCCGATTCAGAGTAGCCGCACATAGTCTGCGGCTTGGGGGTGTGTGTGGACAGCCCCGGCCCTGAGCCCACAGTGCTCACATGGTTCCTGACCGGCTCTTCCTTCATATCTCCCACTGTCCCTGCCAGCATGAGCCCTCTGCTACCTCTGGTGTCATATCCATCACCACCAATACTTCGTTCCTGCTCCGATGGAAGCCTCAGGATTGCTTTGGGGAAGAGCTTCACACTTTCGCTCTTGCATAAGGACTACTCTAGTTCTTTTAGGAACAAGCAACCTATATCATCTATCGGGTGACTCAGGGAAATGAGGTCAAACTCACGTGACATCTGGGTAGCAAAAATACACCATCGTACACACTCAGAATCTCAGATAATCCGCGTGAATTGCAACTAGTACTTCATAGGTGATGAACCATCTTCCTTCATGATCATTCTCATATGGGTTAGGTTTTTTTTTTTAATATATTATTTATTTGAGAGAGTGAGAGAGCGAGAGTGGGGGGAAAGGCAGAAGGAGAGGGAGAAACAGACTCCCTATTCAGCAGGGAGCCCAGTGCGGGGCTCTAGCCAGGATCCAGAGATACGGGACACTTAACCAACTGAGCCACCCAGGTGCCCCATCATGTGGGTTAGGTTTTAAGAATCATCATGTTCACATTGCAGTTTTTTACCTACCTTCTAGAATAACAATATGCTATAAGGACTATCGAATACAAATTATTACGACATCCACCTAGGTTTAAGATGTGATGCCACATATTCCTGGCTAGGAACTTTTCCATCCTTAGGGTCTGCAGAGCACATGGAGGCATCCATCACTATCTAGTAGAATGGTCATCTATGCACATGCATTTCTCCTTGTAGACTTAAAACCTGATGAGGGCAGAGCATTTATCTGGCTTTTCTTTGAATCCTCGATAGTGCCTAGGACAGTATGATGCACTGGGTAGACATTCAGTAAATATTTATAAATAATTGTGTTAACAAATGTAAATGTTTTCTGATATGATTCATACCACATAATATCCTAGTCCCCAGAGAAATTCAATCCAATTTAAAAGCATTACTTTTAAAATAGAAATTTCAATAAAATTTTATATAATACTGTTGTAAACAAAAGGATTGTTTAAAGGTGAGAGGCGTAATATTCTATTGTTAATATCATGAAATGCACTAAAATTAATTATTTATTTCCATTTCTGGTGTTAAGGGCCACAAAGCTTCTATTCATACCTCATACCATCAAGATGATCTAGTTTCATGGGAAATATTTCCAATGGTTGATTATATTCTCAACAATAATGAGCACATATATCAAAATCAAACAGCATTTTGTAGAGTTTAAATCCTAAAAATGTTCTAAATTCTCTGTCTCTATACTTAAGATTTTAGATTTAAAAAAACCACACACCATCATTTTATAGTAAATACATGCCGAGGCCACTGTCGTATGATAACCAACTAAAAATTCAAGAAACCAAATGACTGTGTGGTCAAATCCAAACACATCACACTGAGGGGAACCACGTGGCTTCACAGTTATGACAGGGCACTGATTCAGTTCTAGACAAGTGCACTTAGACCTGAGCATCTCGGTGGTTTACTTGAAACGAATCACTGTTGAGAGATACTGTCATCCCGTGTCATTGTTTTAAGACTTCTCTTTACAAAGAGTTCATGGATTAAATAAGTATCCTTTTCCAAGGCATATGTTTACAATGACATTGTCACAACAGTGGAGAAGCATCACCATATGGCGCGTACTAAATGAGGCTAGACTTTACAGACTATGGGCTCGGGAAGCCTGGGGCCGCTAGGGAAAGTGGAGTGGACAGTCTGTGCCAAGTCAGCCCTGAGTGTGTACAGGCTACCTGTGCATTATATCTAAGGGAAAGGATGAACACAGAGGTTTGGACGTGGTACGTGTGTCAGGTGGGGTAAAGAAAGTAAATGAGACTCTGAATAAAAAGTCACCTAAAGTTGAAAAGAGGCTGATCTTGAACAAAATGAAAAATGGCAAAATATTCTTCAGGGATAAAATGAAAAGAGCAAGAAATTATATGGGAAACAGGAAATTATACCATCCACATGTTCACAAATTGTGTTCCTCGTTGCCTTAAAATGTCCATTTCATGAACATTATCCGCTTTTAATAAACATGAAAATTCTACACTACTAGACATTCCATGAGGGGGTCACCTAATAACAACTGAACTAATGAAAAGCAAGAAGGCATCTGTCTTTCATTTTCTTCACTTGGAAAGCTGCTCTGTTTGTATTCTTAAACTGTCTGCTATGAATTTAATGGATTACAAATATACTTGGTCGTTAAAAGCCAGTGTTTGGAGTTTCCCTGCACACACATGTGAGGCAGAGCTGCCCAGGGATCTGCGGACAATGTTCCCAGTCAGCACCACAAACACCTTCGCCTACACCTTCCTTCTGACCCACCCTGAGTATACGCTAGGTTTTGTTTTTTTTCCTCAAGATTTGAGTTTATGGAGAATAGTTCGTATAAATAGGGTTAGTTTACTGTGACAGCTAAGTTGTAACTGAAAGTGTGAGAATTAGTTTGTAAGTGTTCAAAGGCAAGGCCAAAGCCTCCCGGTGACCACTGACACGGTCTCCTGTGCAGTGATGGTGAGGGTCCTTCGAGGGGACCAGCCTCTGACGGCAATGCCATGCAGCCTGGGCAGGCGAGAGGGTACAGCCTCTGCTCATGACGCCAGTCATCTGTGAAATGGCATGAAGCCAGGACAAGACTCACTCCTGTGATTCCCACAGAAATTTTAAAATGTCCTTCACAGTATCTTCCTTTGTCAAAAATGTAATTTCCACAATTCCTATTTCAATTTTACCTAGCCTTTCCTCCTAAAGTAAGACCAATGAAATTTTTAATGTATATTCTTGCACTTGACACTGACTGTGGGGCCGTCATTTATCAGCATGACGACAGGTCTTGACACTGCCTTTCGCCTTCAAATACTGGCTTTTCCTTCCAAGTCACAGACTGTATATTTATAATTAAACTTTCTTTGCATGGTTATAATTCAAATACTGACATTTTATTTTACTTTTAAGCAGTTAGTTTCCTAGAGAGACGTTAATTCCCCCATTTCTACTTTGGGTTCCAAAGAAAATTAAAGATAATTTATTTTCTAGGTCTTTGATATCATTGTTTTAGAGAATATTTAAATATAAGACTCCTATATTTGTGGATATTTAAGAAAAAGATGCGAGTTGCAGTTTTAACTGTCAATATACTTGTCAGAAGCTCTGCATATCAACTAATTTCTCAATGCCTCATCCTACACACACACACACACACACACACACACACACACAGTGAGACAGTGAGCGTGAACAGGGGAAGGGGCAGAGGAAGGGAGGAGAGAGGCCCCATGCCCAGCAGCGCAGAGCTCTACGTGGGACTTGATCTCACGACCCTGAGATACTGACCTGAACCGAAACCAAGAGTCCAATGACAAAAGGTCGTGCCCCACAGGAGAACCCCTCAAGGAGCTGAGGTGTTGGGAGAGATTGCCTGAGCACATGATCTGTCAGCAGAAAAGTCTCCCCCTCGTCTAGGACACTTCCCACCCTTATCTGAACCATATGCCATGGACCTGTATCGTTTCGTGGCGTCTGAGAAACTGCTCTTTGCTTCTTTGTTCTTCTTCTCAGGGGCCACAAACTCAAATGTCTGCAAGGCCTAGATGGGATATAAAAATATGGGAAGTAGGTCTCAGGGTTTCTGAGACCCAACTAGAGAGAACAGAGCTTATCACTGGGGGCCACTTCCTAAGCTCCAGTCAACGGCTGCCATTAGGAAATTCTGATTCATTGTAATTAGGGTTTTGTAATTTTCCAGAGAGGTCAGAAATCCAAAAATTTATGTACAGTCTACTGATTTTCAGTTGGAAACAAATTAATTTGTTAAAATTTTGTGGACCAAATAGATACAGTTTGTATCTTTCTTCTTGTGTTGTTGATCTTCCTCAGAAATCCTGATTTTGTTTAATGCTAACTGGGTACATTTCAGCAATCTCCTTGTTTATGGTTTTAACTCTCACCTACATGCAGGTAATTCTAAAACCCATATCTTTATCCCAGATCTTTCAATAGCTACTTGAAGATTCAACTATGTACGGAACTCCTCCATCAGAAATTTCTAACTCAATTAGCTCCCAAATGAACGCATAAAATTGCTCTGGGCCTTTTATTCCACCTGCATTTCATATGCTACTTAACACCTTCCAACCTCTTCTCAGTCATGATTCGGTCACGATCCTGAAGACCCTTCTCCTTCACCACCTTTAACCACTGGTCTGCTTGTCTTGTGCACAGGAGGCTGAGTGAATGATACACAGTATTGCTTCAGGGATGACTGTGGTTACACTAATCCTCAGATGACATAAACACTTTATATAATGCATTTTAATGCATTGTTTTTATGTTTCTAATTAAAAACAAGATAAGAGTTTTTCCCCGACTTGATTTATAATTTAGACTCCTGAAACACAACGACGTTGATGAACCTTTAAAAAATTCACATAGTTTTTGAGAACACTGTGGGCACTGAATCCAGGCTGAGCCCCAGAGCCGATGGAAGCTCTCTCCCTACACTGATGGAAGGCTGCAAGTGTTTCTCCAGACGGAAAGAGTTTTGAAGCAGTGTTGTAGTCTTTGAAACTGAGTAGAAGTGAAAGAGCACAGGCTGGAGAGTTAGAGGCAAAAATAGAGAGACTCTGGAGATCTTTTGAGAAGAGAAAATGGGACGTCGTTAAAAACTACAGACTGAAGAGAATCCAGAACAGTGAGGGCTGATGAGTGATGAGTGAGCCTTTAATCTGGTTCATTTTACATTCTTGTGTCTACCCTCTTTATCTTCTCAGTTGATGCCGTGTGCCCATGCCCGAGTGACAGTCCAGGCACTCCCCTCTCTGTAATGCCAGTCCCCTGCCCAAACCTTCCCTGTTGTCTGATTCTTGTCCTGAATTTATAAGGGCCCCCCTCCCCTGCCTCCCTTCCCTCGGTCTCCACTCAGATGCAGCAAGAGACTGACCTGTGCCATCCCGCACTCCTGCGGCTTAGCCTGTGCTCCCTCCCTTCAGTCCTCTTTTATGCCTCTCCTCTTCTTCCTCATTCCTTTCATGACAAGAGTAAATCCCACTTAACTAAGGTTTACTGTTTATAAAGTCTGGTCTCTCCCGATCTTCCTTCCTCTGCAATTATGCTATACACAGTGCCTTCTAATGTAACGCCTACTTATTCCCTTGTTTCATATTAAGTTACTTCTGCCTTTCCAGAATATTATCAGCTTTTTACAGTCCAATATCACATCTAATATTTCTTTCCAATAATATGTGCGGAACAATGGAGGAGGCAAGACAGGTGTCAAAAAACATTCAATTAAGGTGACAAGTGGACACTTACAAAGCTGCATATTAAAAGGGCAGAAGGACTTGGTAGCAAACACATACAGATGCCAAAGGAATATAGAACATGGCAGTGATAAGTAGCTGAGCTCTCTGATACAGCAGGGGTGGTGCACGCTCATGGACTTGCTTGTTTTTAAAGATTTTATTTATCTATTTATTTGAGAGAGAGAGTGAGAGAGCATGAGCAAGGGGAGGGGCAGAGGGAGAGACAAAATCCCAAGCAGACTCCCCACTGAGTGCACAGCCAGATGGAGGGCTTGATCCCACAATCCTAAGATCATGACCTGAGCTGAAATCAAGAGTCAGATGCTTAAACCAACTGAGCCAACCAGGCGCACGAACAGACTCATAGGTTTTGCGTATACCTGGAATAGACAAAGAGTTGGTTTTATTCTTTCCATATAAATTCCGGCATCTAAGTAAATCGATCTAATCAAATAAGTCTGGATAACAGAGCTCTTTTCTTTAGTCTGTTATCTTGGCCCTGTAAGAGTTGTTCGAACTACCCTTCTGATCCATGAGGAGAGAAAAGAAGAAATGCCTTCCGAAGTACATTATATGCAGGCAGGGCTCCAGTGTAATGACAGCATTTGTCACACTGCACTGAGATTTTCGGTGGTCATCACTGGACTTCATGCTACTTAGAAGCAAAGAGGCCTCTGTCCCCGGAGGGGAATACTGCTTGGCCCACTAGACACACAAAAATTGCCTTTGAAACTGAGCAGAAGTGAGAGGACGTTAGTGGATGTAGGTGCAAAGAAGGAGGTTAGGGGTAGAAAGCAGAATGCACTGCTGTTGCTTGGATCAGAATTTTCAGGGAGAGCTGGGCTGGCCCTGTCCATGGGCAACATCCTGGCTTGGTCAGTGGTCCAGTGAAGCACTCCTTGGGAGACACGTGAACTCAGAAGGGGGAGCAGAGCCACTTGTACTTGTCCATTCTCACTTGGAGACTCTCATTCCGGGACTCAGCCTCTACCTCCTGAACACAATGTGTTTTAATGAGCAATAATCCTTACAATCCTTGACCAGTCACCTATTCGTATGGAAAAGTCCATAAAGAACTGTTTTTCATTTTTTATAGTCCCCACAGTTATTAACACAGAGTCTGCCATAATTCCTTATATGGATCTCAAAATACTGAATTAAAATGCTAATATCAAACCATCAATTAAAAATCCCTCCATTCTCCTAATATAACATTGTATGTTAACTACACTGTAATTAAAATTTAAAAAAATAAGAGTACATTTATCTTGATGAGCTTTGAGTAATACATAGGATTGTTGAATCACTATATTGCACACTTGAAGCTAAGATAACTTTTGCATTAATTACACTGAAATTAAAAATGTTAAAAATCAAAATAAAGAAAATTGCTCCAGGGCTGCCTGGGTGGCTCAGTTGGTTAAGTATCCGCCTTCAGCTCAGACTGTGATCCTGGGGTCCTGGGATCAAGCCCAGCGCTGGGCTCCCTGCTCAGAGGGCAGCCTGCTTCTCCCTTTCCCTCTGCTCTTCCTCTCACTTCCACTCATGCTCTCTCTCTCTCAAATAAATAAAATCTTTAAAAAAAAAAAAAAAAGAACGAAAGAAAGAAAGAAAATCTGGGTAAAGAATGAGTCATTGTTCCCAGGCTAATGGTTCAGTCTTATTAAATGGCTAATCAAGTATTTACTGAATTAACCACGCGCAAATTCATAAAAAGAAATGAAAAGCAGCATATAAAAATGTTTAAAAAGACTTATTTTGGGGGAGCTCCTGGGTGTCCCAGTTGGTTAAGCATCTGCTCAGGTCATGATCCCAGGACCCCGGGGTCAGGCTGCCTCCTCCGCATGGAGTCTTCTTCTCCCTCTGCTCCCCCCCTTCATGTTCTCTCTCTCTCTTTCTCTCTCTCTCTCAAGTAAATATATAAAATCTTTCAAAAAACCCCTCCATCCTCATATCCATATATTCAGTGGGTGTCACTATAGTGCTTCTACGTGCCAGGCATTGTGCCGTAAGCCAAGCACTAGGGATTCGTTCACAAATACAGTGGCGTCTCAGGACTCAGGACGTCACACTCCAGAGGGAGCATGATTATATAACACAGCAAGGTAAGCTCAGGATGCCAGGGGGTCACAGCTAAGTGGAGCTAAACGAGCCTAAGGTAGTCGGAAAGGACTGACCTGAGAAAGTGACCAGCTATCCGAGAGTCATCCGCTCACACATGTAGCTACTGTCCTCTCCATGGAATTGAGCTTAATATATGAGATCAGACTTGTAAGTTTCATATTTCAATTGGTAATGAAACATGTTCGTAGTGACCAATTGTTCCCCTGACTCTTTCAAATGTGCTATGGTAGGTAAATATAATAACTTAATACTTTTAATTAATTGAAGCTGATGTTTTCATTTAAAAATAATCAAAGGGTGTAAGCAAAGAGATCAAACACAGCAACTGCTAAGTGGACATGATATTCTGAAAAGGCCTGTATTGGCTAAAATGTCTACAGATCTCCCTGGATTGTCTGTCCCTTTGGACAGAGCAAGGCAAACTCAATACTTGATGGAAAGACCACTACATTTTCTTCTATTTAGATATTATTAACCAGAGAACCATAAATGTATACTTTTTGTAAACATATAGAAAACTAAATTAAAAATAATAATTCTGTATATTAACACCAAAGAAAAATAATCACTAACTGCGCTTTGGCATTGTGTCCTTCAAGGTCTTCTGTATGTGGTGGTTCTCCTGAGATTGTAACCATGGTCCCCATTCTATTGTACAAATGGCCACATACTGAAAGTCTCCAAATCATGTTGTTCAGTACTTATACCCTCTTCTGCCTCACAGACAGCACACTGGTTTCAGTCCAATGACTTAACAGACTCTTACTAACACTAAGTGAAAATTTTCCCTTTGAAATAAAACAAACCATAAAGTGTAACAGAGGTGAAGACATTGCTGTTTTGAAAATTAAAAAAAAAAAATTAGCAACACTTGCCTCTGAATAAAATATCCACACTTGGGTTTCTAATCTGTGATTTTATCACTTCTATAAAATGAGGTTTATTTGCACAGTCACTTATGTTTTCATGACATATACTCATTATCAGATTTTGTGACAAGAAGCATCAAATGCTAAGAGCGTGTGTTTATTATATATGCATACAGCAGATTCTAATGTATATGCTGTACGTATATATAACAAGACGGAAAGTCATTTACAAAGTTGTTCTGTTATGAAGAATACACACACTGTATCCTTATTTTTGCTGTATTTTATTTTCAAAAAAGAAATAGATTCATAGGTAGTATTGGGCAAAAATATGTACCTGAAAGTTTATTATTTCTTACTTTGAAGGTAATGAAAAACAACATTGCGTTACAAAGTATACACGCTACTGTGTCACCCTATTTTCCCTTTGTTAAGCTCTGTGTGTGTCTGTACCTGTACATGTTGTCCGTATGCACACACGTGGTGGCACTTGTACTAATTGTTACTCTAGTCTTCAAATTGTTCAACTCACTTTTTAATTTTTTGATTTTAATTTTTAATTTTTTAGGTTTATGTATTTACTTTGGGGGGGAGGGGGCAGGGAGAGAGGGAGAGGGAGAATCTCAAGCAGACTCTCTGCTGAGCACAGAGCCTGACTCAGGACTGGATCCCACGGCCCCCTTCCCCCCCCCCAAGATCATGACCTGAACTGAAACCAATCCTAATGGACTGAACTGCCCAGGCGCCTCTCAACTCACTTTTTTAAAACCAGTTGTTGCTACTCTGCATTATGTGACTGGGCGGCAAGTCACAATGTGAGTAGAGACGGTTATTTGGGCCAACTAAACTAAATAAACCTCTACCAAGAGCGGTAACAAAAGAAGTGCAATAACAAGGGGGATAGTCTGAAATTCAGTGTAGAGTGGGATATGCATGGTCCTGTCAGCAGCTACACTGATCTCTCAGGAAATTTTAATCACCTTTATACATATCATAAATGATGTTTGTTCATTCTTTTTCTTCCCAGAAACACCAGCTCTTTTCCAACCTGCCTATTGTCAAAAGACTTGGTCTGCAGTCTGAAAATACATGGTTGAGATGATAAGTTGAGTATTTTTTGCTGGAAGTAAGAGTTCTCGATGGAAAATAGTGAGCAAAATTACATACAATAATGGGTTCTATGAACAGCAACTCAAGTAGCAATACAGCATTTCCTGTCTAGGAAATGGTTTCTTAGTGTGTTGGGTGTGGGAAAGGAACTGCATTTCGCTATATACATGAATGATTAACAGTGCTGCTAGAATTCTTTCTAAAACATAAATATAATTATGCCATAAACTGCTTAAAATGGTTCTTGCTGTCTTCTTGCCCAGAATAAAAACCACAGTCTTCATCCTAGCTCACCAGGCAGTCTGAAGTCTCCTCCCTGCTTCTGCACAGCCATCTGCACCTCCCCTCAATCTCCCACTCTACTGACCCCCTCACCCCCAGCTCTGCCCCCACGTTCCTGCCTCATTACTACTCCCCAGAGATGCCCATACACATTTACACCTTTTCCTATGATGCTCTTTTGTCTGCCTGGAATACTTCGGTCTCTCTTTACAGTATGGTAAAATCTCATGCATCTTTCAAGACCCAAGTGGATTATCGCATAATTTCTGAATCTTCCTGCAACACCTTCTGTGGTGGGGAGGATGAAAGGAAAGAGGAAGGGAATAGGGAAGGGGTTCGTACAAAAACAGTGATTTCCCATATCATTCCTTGACTAGAACTTCCAAATATCTGCACAGAGCCTGGAGGTACACTCCTCCAGGACAAACACGGTACCTACCTTAACATGGCTATCAGCCAGGACTGGTAGATCTAGGCTCCTCTAAACAACTGATTATTTCAAAAAATCACTCAGCTAGTTCCATCAATTCCATAAATAAGTCATTATTGGAGGTTGAGGACATCTTTTTTTACATCTAACTAGAATACTTTTTTTTTTCCCCCTACTATGACGCTGGGTCTTGTGTAAGAAAACAAAATAACATAAACAAACAAACAAACAAAAAAACAGAGAGACTTTCTACGTACATAGAAAAAAATTCTTGAACTCAGAACTGTTGGCTCAAGTCAGACAGAGGCCTGTCGTAATTGACATTCTGCCTTAAACAGTCTGCCTAGACTTCAATTAATTTAATTTCTCAACTAAATATTACTAAATAATGCTTTAAGGAGCATTTTTCATGACTAGAGATTTTCCTATATTCATGAATTCAAAATATTCACAACTTTTATTTTTATTTATTTATTTATTTATTTATTTATCATTATTGTTTAGAGAGAGACAGAGAGGACACAGTAGGGAGAGGCAGACAGAAAAGGAGAGAGAGAATCTTAAGTAGGCCCCAGCTCAGTACAGAGTCCAACACAGGGCTTGATCTCCTGACCCTGAGATCATGACCTGAGCTGAAATCAAGAGTCTTAACCAACTAAGCCACCACGGTGCCCCTGATTCACAATTTTTAAAGTTTTTTGATAAACTGTGATAAATAGATTTTCAAATTATACCAATTTAAAAGGCCTCAGACACCCTGAATGACTTAAAACTCTCTTCATCTTTTTTTTCTTAATAATATCTTTTTATTATGTTAGTCACCATACAGTACATCCCTAGTTTCTCTTCATCTTTACCACCAAAATTAGCTAATTTATTATGTAAAACTGTACAGCTCACTTTAATTTGGCTTTCTTTGATTAGATATATTTTATATTTTGTTTACTCAATTTATTTATTCCAATGTGAATTATCTGTCATATAGTTCTCATCAGTTCTTTTCAATGTGAATGAAAGACGTGTTTATCTTTGTGTCTACACGTATCTACCATGCCTTATCCAACATGACTGTACGAGGTATTTCCCTAATATTTGTGTTTGTTTTAATGTGTATTTGTTCTAATGTTTAAAAAATTACAAATGAGGGGCGCCTGGGTGGCACAGCGGTTAAGCGTCTGCCTTCGGCTCAGGCGTGATCCCAGCGTATGGGATCGAGCCCCACATCAGGCTCCTCCGCTGGGAGCCTGCTTCTTCCTCTCCCACTCCCCCTGCTTGTGTGTCTTCTCTCGTTGGCTGTCTCTATCTCTGTCGAATAAACAAATAAAATCTTAAAAAAAAAATTGCAAATGAAGTGAAATGACAATCTTCATGGACAAAGTGGATAAATTTGATCAAATGAATTATTTTAAGAGCATTCACTTTTCATTGACCACACAAAGCAGAAGGTACTGGTTCATGACCTGGCACCATCCTACATCTATCTGGTATCACAGTCTGCTCTTAATTTTAATCATCATTATGGATACAGAATTTTAGTTTACAGCAAACTGAATTAAGATTCAAGATGGTCTTGATGTTTCCAAACAAGTTAAAATTTAAGAGTATATTTGTAAAATCTTTCATTTAGAAGTTTTATTTTTTTTAAAGATTTATTTATTTGAGAGAAAGAGAGAGAGAGAGCGCTTGAGGAGGGAGAGGCAGAGGGAGAGAAACTCAAGCAGATGCCTCGCTATGCATGGAGCCCGACTCCGGGTTCCATCTCAGGACCCTGAGATCATGAACTGAGCAGAAACCAAGAGATGCTTAACCAACTGAACCATCCAGGCACCCCTAATTTAGAATTTTTAAAAATGCATTATGGAGAGGCTGGTTTATAGCAATTCATGTGAAAAAAAGGAAAAAACAGAGTGTTAAGTTTTAACTGACTGTGAACTTAACATGAATAGACTAGCTAATGTTGTAACTGACTAAAACCCAAAGAATTTGGGGCTATACTTTATATGAAGAATGTCTAAATAACTAGAATTAATATTCTCTCTGAGCTCATGTCAGATCATGACCATGAATGCCAAAAATGTAGAGTTTAGTTCTGGACAGATCATAACAGGAGAATGGGGTTAATTCAGGCCAATATATTTTAATGAAATTATGATAAATCCAGAGGCTATTCAGAATGCCAGAGCTTAGATGTTAAAGGTCTTAGAAATCAAGTTATATAAGGAAATGATATTTAGCTTGGAAAAGTGTGAAGGGGACGTGTGATAAGTTTTTCAAAAATGTGAAGGGTTTGAGTCACACAGCAAAGCTAGACTTGTGTCGTGTTATTCAATTCTGGCTAAGAATCAGTTGTCGTAAATATGCAAACAAGAAATAAGCTCCTGGGACCTCTGGGTGGCTCAGCCGGTGAAGCATCTGCTTTCTGCTCAGGTCATGATCTCAGGGTCCTGGGATCGAGTGCCGCATTGGGCTCCCTGCTCAGTGGTAATTATGCTTCTCCCTCTCCCTCTGCCCTTTCCCCCTGACCGTGCTCTCACTCTCTCTGTCTCTCTCAAATGAATAAATAAAAAATCTTAAAAAAAAAAAAAAAAAAAGAAGAAGAAAGAAGCTCCTCCCTCTCTTGTTTCCTTCCTATCACAACCCATCAGTAAACAATTATAGAGTAGGGAACAGAAATGTTCCAGGCACTGTGACAGGCCCCCAGAGCAGAGGCATAATAAGTTATCATCCTTGATCTCAAGGAACCTACAGTCTACTGGAGTCAACAGATCATCTATCCACCTACTTAGCTACCTACCCACCTGGTATAAATCATTTTCCAAAGCATACACAAAATACAGAAAGTACTAAACAGGAAATGTGAGTATTCAGGGAGCCTGGGTGGCTCAGTCATTAAGCATCTGCCTTCGGCTCAGGGCATGATCCCAGAGTCCTGGGTTCGAGCCCCACATCAGGCTCCTCCACTGGGAGCCTGCTTCTTCCTCTCCCACACCCGCTGCCTGTGTTTCCTCTTTTGCTGGCTGTCTCTCTCTCTATCAAATAAATAAATAAAATCTTAAAAAAAAAAAAAAAAGGAAATGTGAGTATTCAAGCAAAAGCTGACCAACATCTGCACTGAATGGGACATTGACTAGATTTTTAAATTAATGGCCCCTATGTCTTTATGCTCCTCTCCTAAAATGATGTGTATAGTCTTACAAGGTATATTTACCCAAAACATGTTTATGCCATATTTAATATATGCCTATCATATATTATTTATATCATATATATGATTTCAGAAAAATCAAGGATATAAAAACAAATCAAAACGTTTAAAATGCGGAGTAATGTAACTGAACAGTAAAAATGAAACTGAGCTCCCTAGTTATCAGAGGAAAAAGACAAACATTTCGATGTATAAATTTTCCATTAAGAAAGGAAGAAGAAAAAGAATCTCTTAATTTAAATCTCTGGAGCAGAGAAGTGGTAAAATGCCCTTCAGTCTTGCCTGGCAAAGACTGTGTATGTAGTTGAAAATTCAATAATTTAACCAAGGGTATATTTCCAAAGAGGGAGGGCTGCAGGGTTCCAGCAACAAGCAAATTGTGAAATTTACTGCTGAAGGTACAATGGAGACAATCAAAAACTGGCAGGAGCAACATTATACAGTTGACTCCAGCCTCCTGTTTTCACAAGTTTTCTGGTTTCATGAACCTGGAGAAGTGGAAAGAAGCAGTGTCTGAACAGATGGGATTCTCCCGAGTACGCTTACTAGTCCACCTGGCATCCCAAATGGGTTTTATTCTGCTTTGAAAGTGGATTGTATCGGCATTTCCCAGGTACTCTGTCAGCAGAAACGACATGGCATAAGAACCTAGAAGTTCTCTTCTACCAGATTCGCATTTATCCAAGTGCTATCTGGCCAGCACCATGTATGCTAATTTGCATGAACAGTCCCACTTTCTTCCTCACAGGACTGTTTCCCTCTTACTTACGCCGTCCCATACTTGAATCTAATGGAAACAAACAGGGAAAACACGTGCCTAGGATAAGGAAAATATGTAACATTTAATTTTGGATCTTTTACCTCATTGCCTGCATATCCTCTCCTTGATTTTCTCTAAAGTAACACATAAGATAGTCTTAGCTATCCTAAGGATTCCCCAAACATGAGCAAAGGGAATATTCATCACATACTGCTCATTCATTTATTCAAAGACATTTATTGACTTACTTTGTGCCAGGCATTGGGAAGGTTATCAGGATGTATCACTGAAGGCAGATGAAGCCCTTGGTTTTAGGATGTAGGGATGCAGGGAATGTAGATGACAAATAAGTAAACAAGTGGAAATACTGATTATAGATTGTGATAAAAGCAAAGATGATCATAAGGTTGGTAATGCAACACAGAGTAGCTAAAATTTGGGAAGGAAAGGGTTTACTCTAAAGAGGCTGGTCAGGAAGGCTTCTCTGAAGTGGTGATTTTGACTTGAGTCCTGAAGGTTCAGAAAAAGCCAGTGAAGCAAATAACCGGATTGGAGGATTCTGAAAAAAAAAAAAAAAAAAAAAAAAAAAAAAAAAAAAAAAAAAAAAAAAAAAAAAAAAAAAAAAAAAAAAAAAAAAAAAAAAAAAAAAAAAAAAAAAAAAAAAAAAAAAGAAAAAAAAAAAAAGAAAGAAAGAAACAACAAGTACAAGACATAGAGAAAAGAAAGGGTTAAAGCATGTTAGAGAACCAAAAAGAAGACGGAGGGGACTCTGGTGGTGGACAAGGCAAAGAGGTGAGTGAGAGGCAGATCACGCAGGAGCGTGGGAGAGTCCCGATTTTCTTCTAAGAGAATAAACACCTTGGGAAGGCTCCAAGTAAGGAAGAGATGGTCTCTGAGTCTTAAGTTCCGAGGAGCCACACTGGCTCCAGGATGTCAAGTGGATGGAGAGAAGGCGAGTCGGAGCAGGAGGATAATTCTGAAACCACCAGAAAAGGACCACTGACTAGAGTAAAATGCTGGGACAGAAACAGAGGAAGTGAAAATACTTGTAACACATGGCGGTGATGTCCTTCGGTCAGATGGTGAGTGACAAACAGGAAAAAAAATACGTAGAAAGTAAGAGGAGCAAGAAAGCAGATGACAAAAATATAAGAACTAGTGGTCTGACCACTAGGGACTGACAGGAAAGGTAGGTGAGGACAACAAATGGGAGAACTTGGAAAGAGAGAAAATGCAGACCTCCTGTCCAAGCTCAAATTCGGTCCAGGAAGAGCAAAAGATTTGAGCCAATGTATCCACGCAAAGCAGCTGTCAAAGAATAACTCGTTCAAATAAACAGTACCGAAAAAAAAAAATAAATAGAAGTTCCTAACAGACATAAGAAAATAAATCCCCAAAGAGTTAGTGTTATGACTATAATGTCTAAAATCAAAAAGGTACTAGAAAAAATGTGGGATAATATATTTATACTTTTAAGGTTAGGAATACCTTTGTAAGTATAGTCAAAAACCTAGAAGCCATAAAGAAAATAACTCACGGATCTGACTACATAAAAATTTAACATGTCTGTATGATAAAAGGCATTGTAATGGGGCTGGAAGCCAAAGGCACAATAGGAAAATAATCTGTAAGGCAGACAACAAAGGGTTAACTTTTACCGTGCATAAAGCACTTCCACAAATGAAGAAGAAAATGCTGGCAAAGGAGGAGAACACAAAAGAAGGACACAGATCCTATAAATATAAGAAAATATTCTCAGGCTCACTATTAATAAGAATTATGCAAATTAAAGGAGCAATTAGATGTCATTTCCACCCATCAAGACAAGTGAAGATTCAAGGGACATAATGGCTTAGTGTCGGCGGGTCACAGAAAAACAATTATTCTCACATTTTGGTGGTTGTAAATTTAAGTAACATTTTGTTTTTGAGGAGAAGAAATTGACAGTATCTATTAAAAACAAAAACCCACATTATTTGATAGAGTAAATTTCATTACCAGGAATTAGTCCCACAGGAATGTTCACACAGGTACACAAATAGTTTTTCTGCTATTCTGTTTGTCATATCAAAAATGTGGAAACAACATAAATGTTGATCCAGACGGTACTAAGTACGTTTATCACAGTAACTGCACGGTGACATATCATGTAGCAGTGAAAGAAAATGAGACAGCTCTTATGCACTGATTTGTTACGGTATGTGAGATAAACCGTTAATAAGATGTAAGCATAGAGTGATCATTCGTATTTATTTTTAGATCTATATTAGCATCATATGTTTTTGATACTCTTTTGTCTCCCTACTGGGGTCTGCACTGTTATTACCTCTAAGTGGTAGGATTACAAAATACTTTGGCTTTTTAAGATTTTTGAATTATTTGAAATTTTTACAAGCACATGTTCGTGAAAAAAAGACAAAAACAGGAAAAATGGGAAGAACACAAGGGCATAATATATTTGAAGTTACTGGTGAAAAACTGCTTATTTTAGAAGAAGCATATAAGCAACAAAAGTAAGACAACGCTACCTCCAGCCGATTGTGTACTTTCTCCTGCATCTGGAGAAATACAGTCGTTTATTCAAGGAAAGTACTCAATCTCACATTTTCTTTTTTTACCATTTATTTCTAAGATAACTTTTTATTTGTGATTCTAGTAGTTTTATTAAGTCAGAGACAAGTGATGGCTCTATGAAGATGGAGCAACTGTGACTGGGGCGATGTTCCTTAGGAAAACAGTCAACACTGTGTTTCTTTGGAACCCAAAAACATGTCAAAGAAAACCTGAAAGAAAATGCCTCAGAGCTAAGCCAATCTTATAGTGAAGCACTTGGGAAAATATGTTTTGAACAGGTTATTCTGAAATCAAACACTACTCCTATAAAAAGAAGTAAAATACGTAGGTTGGCCAACTGATGAAGGAACTGACACTGTTTGCATAACACTTAAAAGAGTCATTTAATCATTTTTACACCTGGTGGTATTCACGACGCGGCTTCGGCAGTAGAAAGTAATGGGGGTGCCATCAATTAGGATGAGAATTCTCTCATTTCTGTGCTGCACTGCAAACTGCACAGAAGAATCCACACCATCCAATGTGAAACGCAATACATATCCGCGGGGGTGAATCACAGTTGTTAAAGTAGAGAGGTGGCTTTGAGAAAAACATCTTTCTATTCAAATGAAGAGCTGCCTGGCTGCTGTCACACTGAGTGATGGGTATCTCGCGGATACTGTGCGTGCAAGCTGCTACGGTATGAATGGCAGGTAAAACTGACTTTAATATCTGATGGCCTGGGTACTTTACGGTTAGGCAAATCCTCATAACTACAAATCTTCTGTTTCTCCACATATAAAATGATGATGATAATAGTAACACCTGCTTTTCAGAGTTGTGTTAGACTTCCTGTAACTCCCAGGAGACTGGGGCACACAGACAGCCCCCTCCTGGAGTCACTACTATCACCAGAGGAGCAATGAGCCTCCAAGACCAGGAAGTTGGCAGCAAAGCCAACTATTAAAGAGACAATGAAGACTGAGGAGTAACAATTGGATTTGCAAATTTGTAAGTCACTGATGACCTTCAAGAACAGTGTTCCAGGAGTGGGGATAGTGAGGGAAAAGATAAATCATGATAAAAATAGAAGGAGCTGATGTGAAATGTGTGGAAGTCGGATAGTAAGAGAAGTTATAAAAATAATAGGAGGACAGTCTAAGAGGCAGAGGACCAAGCCAAGCACTTTTCCAGCCAGGACACACTGATTATTTTCTACGTCAAGAGACAAAGCTAATGGAGATGGATTTTATGGAAAGATTCCTGGTTCCAAGGACAAAATCCAACCGGCTTCTAAAATGATGAAAGTAGGGAATGAAGTACTGTTTGTTTGTTTCTAATTTATGTGTAGCTCTTTTCAGGCTGTGGTCCTGGGCCTTTTTTCGTGACTGGGATTCACTGAGAAGTTGTCCAAAAGTTTAGACTGTCTCTTTGTAAACACACACACACACACACACACACTGCTTAACAACACAAAATTTTGCTTTTAATTAAGAGAATTTATCAACCTCTTTAATCCAACCATCCATGAACAAATTCTCTCTGAATCGTCCACAAATCCTAGATACAGTTATCCTCTCTTAGGACTTGGAACTACTTCTGAAAAATACAATTTAGACTTGTGTATATAAATTTAAATTAGCAATGAGAGGTCAATGAGAGTCAATTTCAATGAGAGGTCAAAAATATTCCTGTGAAATATCTACAGAGGTGTTCAACACATAAACTGCTTTCTCAAAATATAAACAGAAAATATAACTCTTCCAAAATTAAGATCAACTCAAAAATAAATGCTCCATATGACACAAAAAATGTTAACACAACTAAATTTAATTGAATTCTAACTGCATTGTGCATATTTTCCAAACACTTTTCTAATATTCATAAAATTCACGTGTGGTACATGTTATTTTCCTATGTTATCAGATTTAGAAACTGAGTGTTAAGTATCTTACCCACTATCAGATTGAAAATTCAGGTCCATCTGGTTCAAAGTCCAGAGAAGAGTCTTTCTCCACCTCTAAGTAAAACATAAAAATATTCTAGGCCACTATATACAAAAGAGTATCATCAATAGAATCTACATGGGGTTAATAAAAGCTGCGTGTCTTAAAAATCTGGTCAAAATGCAAAAGAACACTCTAAAGAGAAGAAAAGCCTGATGTTAAAGATCAATTATCCTTGCAATTCATTATTTAAATTCTGCAGGCTTTGACAAGGTTTTCCACTATTTACTTGAAATGCTCCTCACCTCTTGACTCCTGTGAAATTACTCTTGTCTCATTTTCCTCTGAATTTCCTGACCCATCGTCCTTGTCTCCTCTCTCTCCCTGCTCCTCTAAGTACAGGTACTTCCTAGGATGTTGTCCTCAGCATCTCCTCACTGTTCTTGCTTTCTTGGGTGGTCTCAACACCTCCATGGCTTCAGGCACCACCAAATGCTTGCCTTCGTTGCACAATGAGCTCAGCAGCTGCAAACACACCTGCCCCGCTGTCTACAGCAGAGCTCCATCTGGGCATCTCTTCAACCCTCAAAATCCGTATTTCCGCTAATCTCACCTCCCACATTCAGAGCTGCTTCTCCTCCTGGAGGTCCCGTCAGTGGTACCAATACCAAGTCATTTGCCCAGGCCAGAAATCAGAGAACTCATCTTGAATTCTTAGCACACTTCCTTTCTCCTCACCCACAAAAACATCCAACCCACCGCTAAGTTCTGTTTTTTTTTTTTTTTTTTAAGATTCTATTTATTTATTTGCCAGAGAGAGAGAGAGAGCACAAGCAGGGGAAGCAGCAGAAGCAGAGGGAGAAGCAGACTCCCTGCTGAGCAGGGAGCTCAATGTGGGACTTGATCCTAGGACCCTGAGATCATGACCTGAGCCGAAGGCAGACGCTTCACCGACTGAGCCCCCCAGCTGTCCCCACCTAGGTGTACTAAGTTCTGTCAACAATTCTGTATTCTTGGATCTGTACGCTTTTCTCTCCTCAGGGCATCTACTTTTCTTTAAGTGTGTATCATCCTAAACTGTATGACTTCAAGACTCCACTGACTTGCCTTTTCTTCCATGTCATCCCCAATTTGTTCTCCTTTCAGCAACCAGCCTATTCTTCGTAAAATATAAACCTGATTATGTCATTGTTGTAAGTCCCCTTTTTATTCAGAAGAGTCCCCTTACAGCAACTACAAGATCCTCTGTGGATCGGCAGACCTTCCCCCCGGCACACCTCTCCTTCCCCTCGCACTCGATGCTACAGCCAGACCAAACCCTCTTCAGGGGCTCAAATACACCTGGCTCTCCCACACCTTAGGGCCGTGTCCCGTGTGGCTCCCCAGCCAGGCATGCTTCCCTTCCTTCCTCTTTTTCAAATGACTCAACTAGAGCCTTAACACCCAGATCCACCTCACCTGGGATGCCAGGCCACATCTGGCGCTACTCCTGTGTTCATCTCTGTCCTAGCACTCTGCTTCTTTGTCAGGGTCCTTTGTCTCACTGCCACTTAGTAAACCAACTCATCTGTCTTTCCACTGGGCAATCAGCTCCTTGAGGGCAGCAACTATCCCTACATGTTCTCGTACCCTCGTTTCTAACACAGGGTCATTTTTAAATGCAGTTGCCCTTGATAAATAGGTTTAATGAATAAATGGTTACATTCATTACCTAATCTAGTGAATGGATGGAAAAATTCATTACATAATATGACTTCAGCCTTTGCTATATCACTCACTGTCATATGATTAATGAATAAGTTGCCCAGAAATGTCTTGCCCTATTTTCTTCAAAACACTGCAAGTAAATTAGGAAAAAAGATAAATGGTAATTTTTTCTTCTTCCTTAAGTAGCCTCAGTTTGGGTGTATTTTTCACACCCAATGGACTCCTCATAAAACAACTTAGGATAGTGGTTAGAAGACCAGAGGTCAAACCCTGGCTTGCAGCTTAGCAGCTACCTGGTCTCTGGCAGGTCAAGTGACTCCTTTGAGCTGAAGCCGGCTTAACTACCAAATACAGATGGTCTTTTCAGAGTCTCCTTCTCAGACCAGTTTGAGGTCGAATAAAATCATGTATATGAAAGCAGTGTAAAAACTAGGTGTCATCATAAAATGTAAGGTGTGTTGTATTTATTCTTCATTTTAAATTTCCAAACAATAATAAAATTATGTAAATAAGATCTCTAAGTATTTTTTAATGCCACAAAGTAAAAATCTCCCTCTTTGGGAAATAAACAATACTTGGAATAATATGGTTGAAAACAAGGTTTAAGGAATTTTTCTAATAGTTTTATGAAAGCTTAATCCTGTGAAAATGTTGAAATACAGCAATGGAAATTACGAACCATCCTATCACTTAAGATAGGGTCAAACTATAGGAATATGATTCATCTTCGTCAATAATCTCAAGATGGAAAATTAAGAGGGAGAGAGAAAGATCATCAAAGAATTATTTCAAATCAACAGAGATTTTTGCTAACAACTCAAAATAAAGAAACCTAAGGACAATCAGGTAGGGTCGTATCATTCATTTCCGTAAGAAATAATCCAAAGTCAAACAGTATTTAATTCTTATATTCTTCTAACAACTCTGCAGGTCAAACTATCAGAAATTTATTTCTAGCATGTTTAAGATTATTATAGCAGCCCAACGTAAACTCTTAGAATGTCTTTTCAGGGCTAAGAGACAGTATCATTTAACACCCTTAAATTCAATGAATTTTTATTAAGTACTTACTGTATAAGTGGAAATGCCTACAGAGCCTACTGGATATAGTGGCCCATTTTCAATATATTTAGATTAACTAAACATGTATATCTTACAGACCAGCCTACTTTTACAAGTAGCACTCATCTTGGATATTTAGAATTGACAAAGAAACCGGCCACAAACAGAACTATTATTTAACTCTAAAAAGAACACCTTTTTCACCATCATGAGGGTATAATACATGTTCTATTTGGGATTGTTACAACTTTCCAATCCACCATTTTTTAAACCGCTAAATAGACAGGCTTAAGACAGAAAAAAGAGAGTAAGATTAAGACATCATTAAAAAAAAAAGTATTAACCGAATGGTCCTTCCTATGCAAGTTAAAAAAGTTGAAAATATGTCATAAGGTTCTTTTATTATTTCACCAAAGTTATAATACAGTACTTGATCTGTTTTATTATGCATTTCCTATTGCCCGTCTGAAATTTAAGAGTCATTTCAGAAACTGAATATTTGTGGATTACGTTGCAAAGGTACTGTCTTACCGAAGGAAGGATTTCTGATGCAACTGGACTAAACTAATAATTGTAATGATGCAAATATTTTTATCTTTGAAAACATTTGGTGACAGACTACTTTAGTATTTTGGTTATTATTTATGGTCAAATTTAATATACAACATCATCCAAAACAGAATATCTCCATTCATTAACTACTGAAAATATAAGAAAACAGCACGTTTTCAGATTGCCTCAAATGTTTTGCAAAGGACATATCCAATTTAAATAGCATGTGTGTTTGTAAGGATAGCTAATTTGGTCAATTGTATGGCCTTTTATCAAAGAGCACTGCCATATTGAATTTATTTATAAAATATCCATTTTGCTATACCCCATCCTTTGGATGAACCACAACAAAGGAAGGTATACTTTTAATTACATTTTGAAATTTGAACACATAGGCTATTTATTACACCTAACTTTTTACCATTATTTTAATAGATCATAATTTTATATTATCTGTATTTCTTATAATTTCAATTTTATATTGAGCCAAGTGTGACTTTCCAATAATGTGAACAGTTTAAAAGGAAAGCAGTATTAATAGTACACAAATATCATTAAAGATAAGACAAAACATAAGCTGAAATTATTTTTCCTCTCTCAGGAAGTTGGGATTTATACCGAAAGTGGTAAGTTCGAGTAAATCAGGTCTAGACTTACATCATATGCAAACTGTATACACAGAACGTTTAGATTGCCCAAAGTATTCTTAGAGTGCTAAATTGATTCTGAGGCAAAAGAAGCAGCAGGAAACTACATCTGTCCAACAGATGACCAGTGCTCGTCATTCTTCAATCTGCTTTCTGTCTTGTGAGCGTACACAGCCTGCCTCATGGCCCTTATTCCCAGACAGACTGGATCCTGCACTCTGACTGGGACCCACTGCAGGTCAGTCACAGTTACAATAAACCTAGCCAGTCATAGCTTATGTCTTTATATTTCATCTAACGTGAAAAATTTAAAAATCCAGTCTGTATCACCCTGAGGAATAAGTTCCATGTTAATTTTCCAGAATACTATTTTTATTCTTTTGTACCCAAAGGCAGAGAGCTTGATAGATGAGTTTGCCTCATACTTAGTGCTTACATTTCACCTTTAATGGGACTGGAAAATCACACATGTATACGCTCCCAGTCAGTCCACTCAACAAACACCAATTCCCTGACCCACGCTCTCGGACAGTTCATTTTTTTCCCCCAATTCTGCTCAGAATTGTCTTAAGGATTTTTGGCATACTCATTTGTCAAAAACAAAACAAAACAAAACAAAAGTCCTTTTCTTCACTAGAAAACATTTTTCCTCATTTACAATTTATGTTTCTTTAAAAAATATTTTAAATGTATACAAAGTCAATTACTTGTGATTATGGAAAAATATGATATTGCGAACACTGTATTAATGCTTGGGTTCAAAATCAGTAGTCTCAAAGTTTACCTAGTTTCAACTTCCTCAATCCTAACGTGTTAAAGAATAACATATTATCTACATTTTGTACCTTCTACTTTTTCATTCTGTGTGCAGCTTCCTGTCAATTTCCCATGTGTACAGGTACTTTACCACTAACACTTTATATAATATTTTCATCACATAAATAAAATAATGTTCATTAACATTATCCTGAAGGAGATTAATAAATGATATGGAGGAAGAAAAGATCAGTGCTTTATAGTTTCTATAGCTGGGTCACAATATAAACTTTAGAATACCTAAGAATTTAATTTGTAAACACGAGATAACATAAAACTAATATATCTGCCACTTTCAAGAAAGCCTTTCAAAATTTAGTAATAAAAATTAATATTTAAATAGTAGTTTACTGTTGACAAAGTACCATCACATATATTTGGATCATGAGTTATTTTTAAACTTAGTAATGTTTTGTTGATAAAATCTCAGGAGAGACATGAAAAAACTACTTAAAAAATAAATATATTCAGGTACTAAGCAGAGTACTCTGCATCTAGAACCACTTGCAATATTGACATCCCTTTCAAAACTTGAAACACAAAACTAATAGCTGATAAAATCTGCAAAAATAACTATCCACAAAGGTAGCTCTAATTCATGTATGTTTCTGCTTAAAAGTAACTCCCTTCTGCTACAATGTAGATTTTATCATTAAATACAACAAATGATTTTTCCTAATTAAATAGTGCTCATAGTAACTACAGAATTCCCGCAAAGTACTACAATTGTGGTAGTTTACAAAATGTCAAATGCTTGGACCATCTTATGAAACCAAATTCTAAAATAAAGTAAAGTTGGATGCCAAAAATTTAGGGAAAGCGATCATGCTGTTAGATGACTTACTGGCAAATAAACATGAATTAAAATAATCAAATCAATGGAGCAGATTTCCTCCAAATATTTTAAAACTCCTTGTTTTCAATATCACTTACTTGCTCAGTATACTTTCTTGTACTGACAGGACTTTTAAAATTAAAATAGACTCTACTTGATATCATAAAAATGCAATTCAAATTAAACATTTTATTACTGCTATGCAAAATTTTATATAGAAACTATTCCTATATATCTTACATACTCTATGGCCATTATCTTAACACAAAAATTTTTGAACAGTAGTAAATTAGCATGTAAAGCTGAGGAGATATTTGAAACACGTATTTCAAGAGTGAAAATGCTACGTGAATGCTATTTGACTGATTACATTTTAGAGAGTTTCAAATTAATCTACCATTGATTATATTTTTTTACAGGAAGTTATCAGTATTTTGGTGAGGGAGCACGGCTCCGCTGCCTCATCACAGCATAGGTGAGGTCACCCATTCAGTTTCTGCGTGGGGGATGACAGATCAAGCTGGGCTGGTTCGTGAATTCAGGTGGATTGTGGACTAATGTGATTTGGCACCAAGGTAAGGATTCATGGAGTTCTATCCACAGGATATATGCATTACGTGATAGTAAGAGACATTTACAACCCAGAATATAAGAGCAGGGCAGCCTCAAGTGACATCACCAGATCATCTGCAGCGTCAACCAACCGTCTAGAATATATATCCTCCACACCAGCGCTCCCCTCTGCCTCACTCCCAGCAAGGCTCCCTGCACCTTCCCCAGTGTAGGAGAGCAAGTCTCCTCCTTAAAACCAAGACATATGCTTCCTCAAGTGAAAAGCAAATATGAAGAAACAAAGGAACAGAATAAAAAACTAGACAGAGTACAATTTGCACTAACTTGACATTCAGGTAACAGGAATACCACTGAAATGTTGCAGGAGAAATCAACCTGAATGATCCAGCCAAGAAATGAAAATAAATAAATAAATAAATAAATAAATAAATAAGGAAGGAAGGAAGGAAGGAAGGAAGGAAGAAGAGAAGGGAGAAAGACCAGCTGAATATTCCCGACACTAAATCTTGATTGTTTTTTTTTAAACTCTGACTTGCTCTGGAACCAGTCAACTGTGGGAATCTTGCATTTCTTTTAAAAACCATTTTTGAAATAATATAATAAAGGGAGGAGGGGAACTCTATTGTTTTATTTTAATTCTCTTCTAATTTATCCACAACTTATGTTTTACTTACAAGCATTTGTCACAGCAAAACTGTTGGCTGTCTCAATGTTGTCCACATGAGGTACCAAATTAAACGGAGCTTCCGACGCATTGGGGCTGGTGTTATGAAGAAAAATTGCTAATCGAAAAGCCGTGTATTCCTGATCTGTGTTTCGGATGAAGAGACCACCTATTAAAAACAGCAGGAAAAGCACATTCAGTGTTTCCTCTTGGAAATGCAATACCCACCCCCAAGCACTGTCAAATCCACTGCCATTCAGCAACACACACAATTAGGAAGCTCTCCCTGCCACATCTTGAGACTGCCCTTTGTCCCTAAGGTGCATGTTTAGTATTTTAGTCTTTAGGACAGCTCAGCGCTTCCCTGTCCCAATTTGTCATGATCACAATGACCTCTGAGACCATTGAGCGTGTTTTCCTCCCTCTCTTGCCCTCTCCATGATTTCCCAGCACACTGCTACATCAGCCAAGCTTGGGGCATTTCTAAGAGACATGCAGATGAACAGAAGAGAGGGTTTGCATTAAAATGCAGAAATAAAGGGATGTGGTGACACGCAGGGAAGAGGGGAATCGGAAAGGAGACATGAACTTTGTTTTCCTGCAGCTCCTGGCCTCAGCCTAATTAGCCCCGTTTTGTGCACAGTCCGCGAGAAACGATGCAGTGTTGAGGCTGGGCTGAGCTGGAAGAAATTCAATAGCTGCGTCCCATAAAAAGACAGGAGAGGAGAACAGCAAGGGAAACCAGGGATGGGTAGGGTCGCTGGCAGTGGAGTCCAACGGGAGGAATGCGGGCAAAAGACTCAAGAGGAAAACAAAATAAAAGGAGAGAAGGTTTTCGGGAAAGCGATCTAACTTTGGAATCGGTTAACCGGCAGCGAGCAAAGGCAGGGGGGTGTGGGTGGAAACGCTTTTTGCCCAGTGTCTTTCTGGAATGGTCAGAAAGCCGAGGAGTCCAGCATGGTTAGAAGTCTGTTTAAAATACAGAATAATAATTTTAAAGACCTCAACAAACTCGACATCTCTTCATGCTCTAGAGAAAGGAATGAGAGGAAATAGCACATTCAGTGTAATCAAACCTCACGGAGGTTTTTTTCCAACTTATTCCAACCCTACTTCAGTCGACTTGAACCAAAGGTGGCAGTGGGAACATGGGCAAGGAGGGACGGGTGGGCAGGGTGTGCATGCTTCAACTGAACCAGCACCAAAGAGGCAGTCATTGCACAGGGGCGAGGAGGAGGGAGAGGCAGAGGGGAAGGGAGCCGCCGAAGGTCTCCCCGAATTGCTCACTGGCAACTCATTTAACTCACTTTAGGATACCTGCCACAGACATCCACATGCACACCCCACCGGGCTGAGCTTACCTATCTGCACGCTGCTCGGAAAGGCTCCCATGGCGAGTCCCCAAAATCCAGAAAACAACAAGACAATCTGTCTGCAAATAATCCTCATCTTCTTTTCTCCTCTCCCTGGCGCGCGCTCTCTTTCTCTCACACTCTTCCTAAGGCTATTCAGAGAGGCATTGACGACGATGGCGCTAAAATTAAAAACCAAAAAAAAAAAAAAAAAAAAAAAAAAAAAAAAAAAAAAAAGAAAGAAAGAAAAGAAAAGGAAAAAAAGAAAAAAGGAAAGGAGAGAGGTGTGAGTGGTTGGTTATGACTGCTCCCCTTCAGCAATCCATCGCGAGCTGCCAGATTTTTCCCGCAGTCTCCATAGCCCTGAGAGCGGTTTCCTGTCCGGCTGCAAATGTTGCACATGCAGAAGATGGTGGTGGCGCGTCTAGTGGCTGCTCGCGGGGACGAGACATGCGCCCTGTCCTCGCCTCCCTCGCGCCCGGCCCGCCGCTCGCCTTCGCGCACACACACCAACACTGCGCCGCGGCCGCCGCACGCGCGCCCGGCCCGCACGCCCGCACCCGCGCACCCCTCCCCGAGCGCAGCGCTGCCTCGGCGCGCCCCTCGCCCCCCGCTCGCCTGGCTGTACCCCGCCGGCGCTCCCCGCGCGCCCCGCTCTCCCCACGCTCTGCCGCCGGGCTGGAGCCGGGCTTTCCCTGCTCACCACTCGCCCACTCCCTCCTCTCTTCTTCCCCGGCTCGCGGAGGGACCTACTCTGGGGATGGGCACCCCTGCGCCCCTCTCTCCGCTTCTGCAGGCGCCTCCGCTTCTCCGCTGCACTTGGCAGGAAATTGGCCCCGCAGGCGGGGTGTACAAGACCGGATCAGGGGCTCAGGGAGTTAGTGGCTCCCCAGGCCCCCGGCCCCCTGCCGCATTCTTGCAGGCTCACGGGGAGGACCGGCTGCCTCCCTCCCCGACAGCCTTCGCCCTTCTCCCAGCCTCGCCCTCTTCTGCCACTGGGCTGCGCGCGGGGGACTCCGGTCCTCGCTGCAGCAAAGATTTCTCACCAGCAAACGGCCCGGGAATCTGGAGAGCCTGAGACAGGAATGGATGAGGTGAAGGGGCCCAGGGAGGGAGAGGAGGAGACAAGAAGGCAAAGGGCAGCCCGAGCAGGTTTAAGAAGCTGGGGCCAAGGAGGAAAGAATTGGAGGAGGGAAGCCTGGGGAAGAGACCCGGGGCAGAGGTAACATCCTAAGAAAGAGAGGGAGGACCGAAAAGTTCATTTAAATAGCAAAGTTTAGGGTAATGAGCAGGATGGCGAACAGCCTGAGAAATGAGGACTCTGAGATGGGGGGGCGGGGGGGGGGGGG
>NW_024424008.1:60239938-60241081 GCF_017311325.1 Ursus maritimus
AAAAAAAAAAAAAAAAAAAAAAAAAAAAAGAAAGAAAGAAAAGAAAAGGAAAAAAAGAAAAAAGGAAAGGAGAGAGGTGTGAGTGGTTGGTTATGACTGCTCCCCTTCAGCAATCCATCGCGAGCTGCCAGATTTTTCCCGCAGTCTCCATAGCCCTGAGAGCGGTTTCCTGTCCGGCTGCAAATGTTGCACATGCAGAAGATGGTGGTGGCGCGTCTAGTGGCTGCTCGCGGGGACGAGACATGCGCCCTGTCCTCGCCTCCCTCGCGCCCGGCCCGCCGCTCGCCTTCGCGCACACACACCAACACTGCGCCGCGGCCGCCGCACGCGCGCCCGGCCCGCACGCCCGCACCCGCGCACCCCTCCCCGAGCGCAGCGCTGCCTCGGCGCGCCCCTCGCCCCCCGCTCGCCTGGCTGTACCCCGCCGGCGCTCCCCGCGCGCCCCGCTCTCCCCACGCTCTGCCGCCGGGCTGGAGCCGGGCTTTCCCTGCTCACCACTCGCCCACTCCCTCCTCTCTTCTTCCCCGGCTCGCGGAGGGACCTACTCTGGGGATGGGCACCCCTGCGCCCCTCTCTCCGCTTCTGCAGGCGCCTCCGCTTCTCCGCTGCACTTGGCAGGAAATTGGCCCCGCAGGCGGGGTGTACAAGACCGGATCAGGGGCTCAGGGAGTTAGTGGCTCCCCAGGCCCCCGGCCCCCTGCCGCATTCTTGCAGGCTCACGGGGAGGACCGGCTGCCTCCCTCCCCGACAGCCTTCGCCCTTCTCCCAGCCTCGCCCTCTTCTGCCACTGGGCTGCGCGCGGGGGACTCCGGTCCTCGCTGCAGCAAAGATTTCTCACCAGCAAACGGCCCGGGAATCTGGAGAGCCTGAGACAGGAATGGATGAGGTGAAGGGGCCCAGGGAGGGAGAGGAGGAGACAAGAAGGCAAAGGGCAGCCCGAGCAGGTTTAAGAAGCTGGGGCCAAGGAGGAAAGAATTGGAGGAGGGAAGCCTGGGGAAGAGACCCGGGGCAGAGGTAACATCCTAAGAAAGAGAGGGAGGACCGAAAAGTTCATTTAAATAGCAAAGTTTAGGGTAATGAGCAGGATGGCGAACAGCCTGAGAAATGAGGACTCTGAGATGGGGGGGCGGGGGGAAAGGCTGC
>NW_024424008.1:60241090-60398922 GCF_017311325.1 Ursus maritimus
GTTTGAAAGGCACGAGGCAGGGTAGGAGTAAGAACTGCGTGGAGTGCAAAGCAGTAAGAGTGATTGAAGCCTCCTTTCTTTCCATCAGCCCATTCTGGAAGACACTTTTCCTCTGTGCTGTGGCCCACTTCTGGAGAATGGCGACACCAGTCAGGGACTGACGAAGGAGGATGGCAAGGACAGTGCTTGGGGCAGTGGGCACAAGTGTCTGAGAGGAAAATGGGGTCCTCTTCAGGCACATCTTTTCTTAGTCCGGCTCCGTGTCACCGCCAGGAGACTGAAGCGTGACACGGATGGTGTCGATGGTTGTGTTGACTGGTAGAAGAACACCGATTATCCTGGAACGTGTCAGGGCTCTTGTGTCCCTTCCTCCCCAGGGGCACCAGGGCACCATTAAGACTTCATCTCACCCGCCTGTGTGGATGGAGTCTGTACCACACCCGGGAGAGTGATGGTGGTAGCCATGAAAGATAGGTTTCTGATTTCCTCTGCATGGCTTGAGGTCTATGATCTACACAGTAGCTGCAATCCCCTAACTCATTAAACTGTGAAAGAAAGCATTTTAAATCTTTACGGTTCTGGTTCTTTGGGTGGTATTGGTTGGATCCTACTGTTTGAGAGCCTGGAAAGTAGGGTCACATGAGTCCATACCAAACTTCTGAGAAATCATTACAGGGAAAGATTCTCCTTAAAGGTTAAGGAACCTCATGAAGTAGTGTTTCCCATTACATTTTACAAAAGAATACAGCAAGTGTCCATGTTTACCCTATGTAACATCTGGGAAAAAAGCAAAATAGCTTACATTAAGTGGAATTATTACAAGGTCCCACCTGGTCAGATTTTTTTTTTTTAATATGTACTACCTTTACCCCTTCAAGCCTCCTTATACAACAACATACCACCAATTACCTGTGCTTGTAATTTGTAAAGGACATTTCATCATCCCTGCTAAAACTTCAGTGCTTTTCTTCAGAGTGTTTTCTTTTGAAGTTCTGAGTTTCGCTTTTAATGTTGCGTCTTTCTGTGGTTGTTGGTATTTATCCACTTTCTGTTATATTGCACCGCAGAGTGTTATGACAAAAAACAACCTAATCGTGAGTAATTGGATTACACAAATCATACATTTGTCATTTCGGTGTAGAAGACTTTGGTCTTGCAAGTCAAGTGGGATTTGAAATGTTTTTCTTTTTGTCTTTTCTGTCAGTGTAAAAACCAAGGCTGTAAATAACATCATTCTGTTTCTCTTATAAGATAGTAAAATAGGCCACATAAAATTCAAGTTGAATTTAAGTTAAATTAAAATTTCAAAACCCACCAAATCATGAAACTCATCACCTCGTTGGGCAACTTATGAAGTTCTGCCTGATGCACAGAAGGATTTAGCAATGTTTATTTTTCTCCAAATGGAAAGATTTGAGCTCATCTGAGGTAATGCCACCCTCAGTTTAAATGCAGGAAAAGTTTTCTGGTTCGTCTCACCACCATGATGACACCTTGGCTAACAGGACCACAGATAACATAATTGTATTTTTCCAAGATAGGAATCTGGGTATTTTTTTTTAATTTCTATTTTTTCCAGTTAATAACCCCCCCATTTTACTTTATAAATCTAAATGATCTTTCTCTGTGTATCTCTATCCCTCTATGTAGATATCTCCTCCTGTTACACCTGTCTTTAAGATGCACCAAAACAGAAAGCATTTTGGAGTTGGTTAGAAGGAAGGCAGGGGGTGCTTCAGCAGATAGTATGTATTCATAAATAACAAATGACAATCAGTGCTGAAGACAGAACTGCCAAGAGTCAAAGTGTGGCTGGGGCGCCTGGGTGGCTCAGCTGGTTTAGCATCCAACTGGATTTCAGCTCAGGTCATGATTTCGGGGTCCTGGGATTGAGCTGTGTGTGGAGCTCAGTGCTGAGCATGGAGCCTGCTTGAGATTCTCTTTCTCCCTCTCCCTTTTTTCCTCCCCCCTGCTCTTGCTCCCTCTCTCTCTAAAAAAAATAAATAAAAAATAAAAATAAAAATGTGGCTAATAATGGTAGAGCTGGCACCTTCACTTTTAATCCTGAGTGTCTGGTCCTCTGAACCATTGTACAGTTATGACTTGTGATATACCCCCTATTGTAGGAAACAATCACTGGAGCCTCTCTTTGGAGCATTTGTAAAGGCAGAGGTAAAAGATCCTGCTACAACAGAATGAAAAAATTCAAAAGGTTATTACTAGCTGAGAAGACCAAAGATACACACACACACACACACACACACACACACACACACACACACACTTGATTTTATTGCTTTTGGGCTATTTTAAGTAAATATTTTCACAGTTTTCTGAACTGCAATTTACTAATACATTAAATGCAGGTATCATACCAGAAGATTTCTAAGATTCCTCACAACTTCCCAAATCTCTAACCCTGTGAGGTCAACTCAGTTCTGCTATGGGAAAAGCCCTGGTGCTGTGGGGAATCCCCAGATGAAGGAGCCACACAACCTTGTACTCAGAACACTCACACAGTGTGTCATAATATGGCCACAGACAGTCAATGAATCAAGGAACAAAGGGGGCTTTGTGGAGATTTTTCAATGAGAAGAGATAAATATAGGTAGATATAGCTTAGTAGGTAGAAAAATGGTGTCCAATAGTCTGAGGGTATAAAGCACACACTGCTGAGCCGTTTTGGGGTACAAACTTGGAGTGGAGAGGTAGATAAGAATGGAAGTCAGGTTGGGGCATATCAAATAAAGTGCTTGGGATAGCAAATGTGTATATATATATATATACACAATTACAGTGACTTTTTTTTTTAAAACTCATCACAGATGTATAATCTGTAATAGTATCATCAGGTATGACACTTTTAGAAAGGGAGTGGGAGTTAGGGGGTGGTCTGTTGCTGTGGACCAGGAAAGGCAGGAACTAAGGCTAATTTAAAGACTAGCCTTTCAAAAAGTCAGGTGAGATGGAATTGGACTGCAGTGGGGTCATAGAGAAGACAGAGGAGGAGCAAGGGAGAGAGCCACTGCTGGGGCAAAACTGACTGGGCACGGGCACACTCTCCAGCTGCCTGGGGGGCATGGGGAGTGTGGCACATATTTCAGGTCAAGGGTATCCCCAAGTTCGACACCTGAAGGCTCTAAAAAGAAGCTGGAGTCTTCAGAAGGTTGGTAATGCTTCCAATTGAGAAAAGGAACTTGAGAAGAGTAAGTTTGCTCAGGAATGGGCTCTTCAAGAGATTACTCATACTCAAATAGTTATATAATGAGCACCTACCATGTGTGTTCACTGTCTAAGTGCTGAAAAATAAAAGTGAGCAAAAGCAAATCCCTGCTGTCCTGGAAGAGTCCTCACATTTATGAATCCTCACTAAGGTGCCAGGAATTGTGTGAAAGCCCTATGTAGACATCACCTGATCTACAGAAAATTGGAGATATATTAAGAAACTCATCTAAAGGTTAAATTCTTACTCAAGGTTATATTCTCAGTAAATGTTAAAGCCAAGAGCTAAGGCTAAAACTCAGGTCTGGCTGATTTCAGAGACTACATTGTCTTCATTAAAATCTACTGAGTCGATGAACTTAAGGTGCAATGAGAGGTCTGGAAGCAGAAAAGTAAACTGGAAGAATCCACAATATTTAGAAAAGTAGTGCAGTATAGTTTTAAAAGACCTCAGACTTTTAGATGACAGGCCCTTCGCTTCCTGGCTGCATTACCCTGGACACGTACTTCTGTTCTGATAGAGTCTCTGTAACCTTTCAGCACAGTTTTGGCACATCATAGGAAATTCTAATTTATAATAAAGAGTTGCCAAAAAATGCAATCAAGGTTCCAATAGAGGGAAGCACTAAATGCCATGGGGGAAAAATGGGAAGTCTAATTCTTTTAAGAGGGAAATTTAGGAAAAACTCACTGAGACAGAGAAGTTGAAACAAATGTTTATGGATGTGGAGAGATTATCAGGAGAAGAAAAAATTATGTGCAACACATGAGGGGATATATGTCTTTCTGGCAACTTCTAAAAGTTCGCTATGACTGGATGGGTTGCACTGGGGCATGTGCTGGAAGTGAGGCCAGAAAGCGGTGAAATGACCTGATTTACATTTTAGATCGAAAATCCTGGCATGAGTGTGGAGGCCGGAGTCAGGGAGAGAATTCTGGGACCCAGAGAAACAGTCTAGGTGAAAAATGACCATGTGAACAAAGTAGCAGCAATGAAATTTACCATTTGACCCTGAAGTCGTACTTTTAGTTTCCTAACCTAAAAATGTCCATGACCAGAATTACCAAAGGTGCATGCACAAAGCTTGTCCTTACAGTCTATTTATCACCGCAAGTCACAAAACAGCCCAAATGTCCATCAAGGGGAGGCGATCTTACTCACTATGGTCGATCTACACAATGGGGTGCTGTAGGGCTATTCAAGTACAGAGGAGTACCTTTATGTACCAGCGTGGAGTGATCACCATGGATATACTACATGAGAAAAAGCACAGTAGGGACAAGTGTGCAGCACACGAGCATTTATCTAGAAGGAGGAGTATTTCCTCTAGGGACAGAAAATCAGGATGGAGAGAAAGAAGCAAATAAATCTACTCAGAATTGCATTATTTCAATTTATTTTAAAACAGATAATTCTGGCTTATCCTCTCCAGTGGGATATCTCCTAAAGACAAAAATAATTGCAAAAAACAGCCTGCACTGCCTTCACTAATCACACTGTTGATGCTAGTATTGATGTTGCTATTCTGAGAATGTTGTGTATATACTGTTGCATGAAGCAAATGAATGATTATGCTGGTGTTGTTGGGAAAGCACTGAAGAAAAGAGATACATGTTTAAAATCAGAGGATAAGTAAAAACCTAATGGTTCTCAATTTGAATTGGAAGTTGTATTGTGATTAATTTTTTTATATTTTCCATAAAATATGTATTTTTTCCAGTTCTATGCACTAATGGCTTAGAAATAATAACTAATCTATTGAAAGTCAGCACACTCCCCCCCCATGTACACCGTTTGTAGTACCTAATATCGTTTTCTACTAAAAGACACCCATGCTCTTTGAAAAAATGACTTATTCCAAGCCTAGGAAAGATGCCCCTGGAACACGGTGTTATAACAGAAAGCAAGGAAACTATTATAATTACTGAGATCAAGTCAAAAGTTTTCAGAAATCAACTGGAGGATATTCACATTGCCTGAAAATGGGAAAACTTAGGTATCAGAAAGAATAATGCCTGAAATACATGACACATCACTGTTAAATCCATGACATAATTTAAAAACTGCAGATAGAAGCTTCATTGGTCTCTTTATACATTAGGAAATCAAATCAGATTTTTTTCCAAGTAAATTCCATTTGGAATAGTTTGTGATTTGCCTAAGAGTCTCCGAGATACTACAGTTTCCCTGTATCCCTAACCTTGGTTCTCCTTAATGTTACCATCTTGCGTTACTCTGGTCCATTTGTCAAAACTAAGAAACAAGTGCTAGCATGTTAATGTTAACTAAACCCCAGATTTTGTTTGGATTTTACCAATTTTTCCATTAATATATTTTCCTATTTTAGGGTCTAATTCTGGATATTTTATTGCATTTAGTTGTCATATCGCCTTGGTCTCTTCTCTTCTATGAGTTCCATCTTTGTTTTTCATGACCTTGAGAGTTTGATGAGTACTTTCAGGTCTTTTGTAGAAACTCCCTCAATTTGGATTTGTCTGATGCTTTCCTTCTGATTAGACTGGGGTTATGGATTCTTGGTAAGAATACCACAGAGGTTAATGTCCTCATCACCTCATATTCAAGGGATCCATGCTACTACCAGTGATATTGCTTGTGTACCTTTCATTAGTTGGATAAGTGTGTTTGCAAGGTTTCTCCACTGTAAAGTTACTATTTTCCCATTCCATATTCTATTCCTTGGAAGTGAGTCACATAGTGTGACCCAAGATCATCTTATGTATTTCCTGCCTCAGCCACAGCATGATACATTTCTTCAAGTCCTGTTTCCTTTAATTGGAGAATGATGTTTAAAAATCAAAATCTTGGGGTGCCTGGGTAGCTCAGTCGATGAAGCATCTGCCTTTGGCTCAGGTCATGATCCCAGGGTCCTGGGATTGAGCCTGTGTTGGGCTCCGCAATCAGTGGGAGTCTGTTTCTCCCTTTCTCTCTGACCCTCCCCCTGCTTGCACACTTGCTCTCTTTCTCAAATAAGTAAAATAAAATCTTTAAAAATCAAAATCTTGATGATGGGTTTGCTCACTGTTACTGGGCTGTCATTGCTCACAGGTTCTCACATACAACGCAGCCAGTATGCTAACCCATGTATCGATAAATATCTGTCATTGCTTCTTTATCTATCCATCTATACATGTATTAAGCTAATCATGAGTTCACACCGATCACTCCAACTCAAATCCAGCACTACAGAGTTCATTCTAATCTACTTTCTATCATATCTTGTGTAGATATCAAGGATATCTATATACCTATAATATATTATAACACATCACTGTTGAGGCCATGACATCATAAAGATGATTTTAAAAATATAGGTAGAAGCCTTATTGGTTTACTTTATACAATATGGAATCAGCTCATAATTTCTCTCCAATCGTGAGAAATCTGGCTTCCAGGATCAAGAAAAATTTATTTACAGTATCAATCTGAACTTAAGTTTTCCAAAAACAATTGATTTTTTTTACATTGGTGATTACTGAAAACCCATACCTATTATTGCTAGTTATCCACGTGCCCGGAAAACACTCAATTCCATAGACATTACTATAAATAGATGACACCGTCTATGGCATTCTGTCTTACAAGAAGCTGTTGCATTATCCAGAATAATGCCAACAACTTAATACGTTTATGTATGTATTTATTAGCTAAATCATTCCTTAACAGGGCCTAGTTTTTGGTGTTTTTTTTTTAAGGTTGTATATATTTTCCCCCAATTAACTGATAGCTTTTTATTTTCATATATGTTGCTACAGTCCCTTTCCAGCAACAGGAATAATAGCCTTGTGCCTCATGGAGTGCATTGCTTTACCTTTTTATCTACCTGTCAACCTGGCTTGAAATCAGCACACTAATCTTGCCCTATAGCAGTTGCTTGATTAATCTTTTGTCATCTATCTACCTCACATGGTCTCTCCACGAAACTGACTGACATTGTGCGTGACTTTAATGCTGATAAATTATCTCTCTTCCAGAACCACAGAATCCTCATTACACCAAAAAGATTACTTTCCTTGTTTTATGTTCCTCATTCCTCTCTGAAGTCACTGTAATTGAAAGAGGTCACCAAGTAGGACTGGGTAGTCTTTCCCTCATTCCCTCATTCACTCATCATGTATTTCTAGAACATTTACTATGAATCATGGTATCAGGAGGGAACGGAAGAGTGTTTTGTCCATTAAGGCATTTGTTCCTCACAATGAAAGGATCCCCAAAACAGACACATACACAAGTGAGTACAAAGAAATATGCTGTAAACCCTACAGTGCTGGTAGAAACTTGATGTGGTCTCCATTAAGGCAGGAATATTGTTATATTAAACATCAATCTACCTTTATCTACCCTAGTGCTATCCCTTCATTTTACTACCGATTCTAGGATCGGAATGACCAAGTCAAACATCATGAGAAAGTAAACATTTGAGCTTGACTATAAAACACTGACAGGTTTTCATTAGTTAAAAAATGGGGGAGCATTCCAGACAGAGGGTAGAGGTGAGTGCGCCTGAGGAGCCCAGAGGTAGGACTCATGAAAGGGACTAGTAGCCAGGGAGGCTCAGAAGTTTGAATAAAGTCAGACTCTAAGAGCCTGGCATATGTAAATATTAAATAAATATCTCGAAAATAAATTTGCAAGTGACTCAAAATGGGGTTTTGAGCTACACATTTCTCCCCTACCTTGTTTATTAACAGATACTACAGTATTTTTTCTAATGGTGAAGGCACAGGCCATTTTGCTTGGCTTGACTGATCTACAAAGAGTTGGTGGGGAATCGATAAAAGTTACTAGGATAACCAAACTTTCCCAAAAATGATTCAGATTTTTATTTTATTTATTGATTTTTTAAAAATATTTTATTTATTTAGTTAAAAATTGAGCTACCCTATGATCCAGCCATTGCACTACTGGGTATTTACCCCAAAGATACAGACGTAGTGAAGAGAAGGGCCATAGGCACCCCAATGTTCATAGCAGCATTGTCCACAATAGCTAAATCGTGGAAGGAGCTGAGATACCCTTCAACAGATGACTGGATTAAGAAGATGTGGTCCATATATACAATGGAATATTACTCAGCCATGAAAAAGAACGATTTCTCAACATTTGCTGCAACATGGACGGGACTGGAGGAGATAATGCTAAGTGAAATAAGTCAAGCAGAGAAAGACAATTATCATATGGTTTCACTCATTTATGGAACATAAGAAGTAGGAAGATCAGTAGGAGAAGAAGGGGAAGAAGAAAGGGGGGTAAACAGAAGGGGGAATGAACCATGAGAGACTATGGACTCTGGGAAACAAACTGAGGGCTTCAGAGGGGAGGGAGGTGGGGGAATGGGACAGGCTGGTTTTGAGTAGTAAGGAGGGCATGTATTGCATGGTGCACTGGGTGTTATACGCAAGTAATGAAGCATGGAACTTTACTTCGAAAACTAGGGATGTACTGTATGGTGACTAACATAATATAATAAAAGAAAATATTTTATTTATTTATTATTTATTTAGAGCATGTGTGAGCAGGGGGAGGGGCAGAGGGACAGGGAGCAAGAAAATCTCAAGCTGACTCTGTGCTGAGCGTGGAGCCCAATGCGGGGCTCCATCTCACGACCCTGAGATCATGACCTGAGCTGAAATCAAGAGTCAGACACTTCACCAACTGACCCAGACATCCCATGATTCACGTTTTTAAAAGCGAACGTTAGATTGTTTTCCAATTTAAACATCTACACTGGACACATTTACAAAATACATGTTCATTATTTTTAAATTTAATTTTACTTTGGACAATTTAATAATGATAATTGTAACTGTCCTTTACTAAGCAACTGCTGATTGAAGTGTAATTTTTAGGTCTTAAAACAATCTTTCAGTTTAGGTAGTCCCAGCTTTGTTTGGGAGATGAGAAAATTAACACTTTGAGGAGTTAGGTAACCAGCCCAATGTTGCACAGCTAGTCATCGCACAGCCTTGGCAGGATTCCAAGCAACATCTTGCTGGCCAAAAGGCTGTGCTCACTTGACTCTTCCATTTCTCACCTATATTTAAGAGAAAATTCAAGTGTTTGGTTTGTACCAATTATCTTTCCCTTGGCTCTGACTTAAGATGAAGAGTAGTAAAAGAAAAATTAATGAAAGAAAAAGTATGTACATTCGCATTTTTGTAGAAATATTAGTACTCACTGAGTCATTTAACACAAATACCATAGTAGCAAAGTCAGATCAGTTACATTTATTACTTCCATTAAAAAAAAAAACAGAAATACTTGCTTGGTTAGGAGAGAGAAAGTCTAAAAAATGGGAAATAAAGGCAGACACTCTAGTTATATAGCCATCTGGTACTTCAAATAACTCATGTGATTTATACTAGAGTTACCCTCTTCCTCATTATTAATCATATGCATCCCGGTTTGTTGAGTTAAAGTCATAAACTGAACATTCTCTCTCCTGTTTTCTTTTCCTCCTTTTTTTTTTTTAGCACCTAAGAAGATTGAGTTGTGTGTACTTAGTCACACCCCATCCAACTGCCTTCCCTTGAAAATATCCTTGGCTGAGACTGAATATATTTTGCACAGCATTTTTAACAAAAATAACATGGAGCATAATGACTTCACTTTCAAGATGATCCTCTTCACAAACCTGCCTGCTTTTCTGACTGTTCTTGTGCGATGTGTATTTGCCAAGCACACCTCTTAGTCCAATGAGGGGATTATAGATAAATTATTTATGAAAGTGTTCAGTTACTACCATTTCCAGATACACTGCTGAAACCTGATTATTTCTGAATCTTTATTTTATTCTAGAAGAATACAAAAAATATGGTGAAAGTAAGAAAGCATATATAGTTATATCATGTGATATAATTTTGCATATAAAATCAGATGTATATTAAATAAGATGTTATTAGTGGTTATTTGGGAAATGTGGGATCATGGGTAATTTGTATCCTCTTTTGCATATTTTTATGTACTTTCAGACTTTTCTAAAATTGATCTGTGTGTTGCTTCTATAAACATAAAACATCATTTTCAAATTAGAGCGGGGGGGAAGCTTTGCTTTAGCTGAATGTTTCCTAAAGAACAACATTCAAAGTAAAGTTTCTTGTTACTGTGGTGGTGATGCTAGTTTATGTGGCCTTTAAAATCTTTATGACACCTAAGGAATATAGATTTTTAAAAAACTAGTACATTTTAATCTGTTGCACATTAATACCACCTCGGATTTGTTACACTTCTATGTAATGTCATTAGAGAGATTGATAATATCTATAGCTCCCTTACTGTCTGTGAAATAGTGGGGCACAGCCACAAAATAAATTGATCACTGGGTTCCTCACAGGGATTTAATGGGGGGGGCATATGTACTGCACAAAAAGTAAAATCTGTGATTGTTCTGTATACACGTAAAATTCTACTTGAGAGATCTTTTTGGAAAGCCACAAGTAAGTGAGGATAAAATACACCCTAAGAAAATAAAAACGATGTTTGTAATACAGGAGATTACTTTCACGCCCAATATAAAGGTTCACGGATTGGTGGAGAAGAGTGAAGCTTGCTTTGTCATTGCAGGCAATAAAATGCACAAAACCAAACAAACCCAAACACTTCTAGAACAAGCACAAATGCATTCAGACTATCTTGGCTGGAGTAGAATCCGTATCAAATACATGATATCCCTGGTAAGACAGAGAAAGAACAAACCAAATGGGTAGAGACATTTGAGGATCAGACAGGATATAAGAATGTGGTGAGGAGTGGTTGTATGTCCTAATGATAGACTTGATGTCTACTCTTAGGTTATTTATTCTGTATGTACAGAGGAAGCTAGGCTTGGTGAGCTAGATTATAGGGAAAGAAGCCACAAGGTATCCAATCTTATGAAGGACTTTGAACATTTCACAGAGAGGATAGTGGCATCCAAATTTTTCTGCACCCTATTAGTACAATAAAAATGAGTATAGGCTCCAATATATATTTAGTGTAATTCAGAGATGATTTATATTTATTATAATCCCAACATAGTAATATATTTGGATACCATACCACATAAATATGTAAATTAAAAAGTAGTAAATAAGGAATATTTCAACTATATTTTATTTTGATAAGATACTTATGAATATGGAAATTTAAAAAGTGAGAAATAAAGAATATCTCAACTATATTTTATTTTGATAAAATATTTTTACTTTCCCTAAAATATTTTTTATAATCTGTTAATAAAATCCAGTAAGATTATGTGCTTTATGTTGCTGCATATTTTTATTTATTGATATTCTTGGGAGGGCAATGTAATCAAATATGCTTTATTAGCTTTGAAATTTTGCCTTAATACTTTATGAGACAGATGTTTGAAGATGTAGTTATAATGTCAGTTTGTTTTGGTACTGCTTTTAGTGCCTATCGAGGTTGAAAACACCAAAAACAGACACAGATCCAATGAAAGAGGCTCACTTGGTGTTTTCACCACATTTATGTTTCAATCCAATACACTAATTATTTAACGTTTATGTGTTGAAACTTTTTATTCAATTATACCCTGATCAGAAAGTCTTACTTTAGTAATAGCTTTAAAATGGGGACTGTTAATTTGACTATGATATTCCTGAGTTTTTCAAGCCTGCGGACCGGGTACATAGGACCCATGCATTTTTTTTTTAGCCCAGTTCCCACGTGATGAGAAAACACTCTCAAGCATACATTGTCAAAACAATACTTCTATAACATGAGTGGTTCAACTGTTTAAATAAGTTATTTTTCAAGTGCTAAAATGTCATCTGTACCTTAATGGGGCAAATTAGTTGTGTCTAAACACCTGCTACAAAAATATATTTTAAAAATCTGCTGCATAATTTACCTAACATTTACCTGCTGACAATAATTTACCTAACAGGTCAGCAATTTAGAACACTGCATTGTTTTTTTTTAAGATTCATTTATTTATTTTAGAGAGAGAGCGTCATGCACAAGCAGGGGGAGGGGCATAAGGAGAGACTGAATCTGAGGCGAAACCAAGAGTCAGATACTTAACCGACTAAGCTACCCAGATGCCCCAGGAACACTGCATTTTTTAAAAAAGTTTTCCAACTCTGTCAAGTAATTTGCCTTAGTTAAATAGCAAACCTCTGTGTCATACAGAAGATTTTAATAAGCTGCCCACTTTCCATTACAAAAACTGCAAATATTTTTGGATTTGAAGAACAATTTTTATAAAATTGACCACACTGAAGGCATCTTGGAGCATGTAAGCTGCTCAGAAATACTGAGAGGAAAGCGATGATTTAAGGCATCATTATCAACCCTTTGAGATTATGTAAATCCCATTATTTTCTATGAAAAACTCAGGTACTACAGACATATGGCCAGCTAACATATGGTCTGGGTTCCCCCCTCTAATGTAAGTCCATATATTAAATTTTCATGAATTGTATCTTTCTCATTTTTAGATTAAAAAAAAAAAAAGGGGGCATGGGGAAGCAGAGAGACCTCAGAGATCACACTGGCATGAATGCATGACCGGCTGGACCGAGGGAACAGTATTAAGAGATCAAGGGAAGGAAAGATGTCTGCAGGATTTCTAGCTTCGGTAGATGATTACATGTTATAATATAGGAATTATGAATTTGTAACTTGATTGCCTTGAGTATGCATAATGGAGATATCCACTCAGCGATAGAATGCATGGATCCAAAGTTTAGCTGAGAGATGTGCATTGGACATGTGACTCAGTAGAAGGCAGCCTGTCATATTTCACACCATGAAAGAGACAAGGAAGCTCAAGGGGAGGGTGTACATAGGGAAAAGAGGAGGACCTCCTCGGACTCAGACTGGAGAAACAGAGTGGGCCGCAAAAATAAGCCCATAAAGGATGGAGACAGGTCAGACTAGGAGGACAGCCAGGAGAAAATGCTGTCACGGATTTCAAGCGAAAAGACAGAATAGTCCCTGTGTTGCCTGCCCCAGAGATCAAGAATGTGGTCTGCAGGTTGCTCATTAGAAATGAAAAGCTACTGAAAAAGTTCCAAAAGCACTTTCAGTGTATGAGTGAGGGATAGAAATCAGTTTTAGGGGGTGAGGGGAAATGGAAGATGAAGACATGAAAAATCAATCAAAATGGACAAAGTTAATGTCTGCTCCTATGTTTCTCTCTCTCTTTTTTTAAGATTTTATTTATTTATTTGACAGAGAGAGACAGCCAGCGAGAGAGGGAACACAAGCAGGGGGAGCGGGAGAGGAAGAAGCAGGCTCCTAGCGGAGGAGCCTGATGTGGGACTCGATCCCAGAGCACCGGGATTACGCCCTGAGCCAAAGGCAGACGCTTAATGACTGTGCCACCCAGGCGCCTCTGCTCCTATGTTTCTGAATATACCATAGTTTCTATTTAAAGCAGGCTTTCCCCCCCCTCTTTTCTATTTGTCTTTTCCTTTAATTTCTTTCCCCTTCATCGTCATGCTCTTCCTGATTCCCCAGCTAAATGCAGCTGCTCAACCATCTGCATCTCTATAACACCTAGATGCTTCCAGCATGTACTCTTCTGCAGACATTTCTGTTTATGTTCACCCAACTAAGGGAGGTGAAGTTCTCTCAAACCTAGTGGTGCACCTGTGACTGACCCAGAGTCACTGAAGCAGGGCTACCCGCCATATTGGGTTTGGAGAAAAGACCAACCGACTGTAGAATAATTAAATAATTATGATAAGAATAATTAGCTCTCTAGAGTCATAAGGAAAATAGTAAATGATGAATTAGTATCAACCTACAAAATAATTTTTTTAAGGTTTTAAGGAGAAACTTGAGCTCCTTGTAAACATTTTTTTAAATTAGGCTTTATACATTGAACGTCTAAATTAATTTTTCACAACTTTTTAGTTGTGATCTCTTCGCATTTTTGTTGGTTCTCATCTATTATAAACTTTTTTCAGAGGCTGGTGATAAAAATATGAGCTATTTACTTAATTATCATATAATACATTTCTACATGTAAGTCTTCTTTAATTAATGACTTTGTGTTGCACTTTCTTGTAACAGGGGGCATGGATTAGGATATCGTCAAAGTTTTTCTTATTAAGTATTTCCAAAGAGCGATCCTGATCTACAGAACACACACGCGTTGCAGGAGCAGCCACTGCACAGCCAGCTTCGTGAAGCCAGTCAACTGCCAAGGAACAGAAGTGCTCAGTATGTGTGAAGACGAAACTCGGCAGTGGCCACCTCAAGAGTTATCTGTCAGGAGCCCCACTCAACTTCCCTGTTCCGTGGCACCCAGTTCGCCTCACCCTGGCCTGAGTGACAAGCTCCATGGGCCCTGGGAAGAGGAATTCCTTCAGAAATTCCTGGGGCCCCTTCTGTAATGGACAGTGTACACTCTGCTGCTGGCTGCCAAGGTAGACGGCCACGTGGTCGAGCACTTTGTGGTCACCCTCAGCACCCTGTAGATGATCAGCGACTGCTCCTTATCACCAACGTGCTCACTGTCTACAAACACTAGAATTTAGCTCCATCTCATCCCCGTCTTCCTCAGAGGAGCCAGCGACAAGCCGACTTTAATCTGGAAGTGACTGGTCAAAGAGTCTCTGGAAGCTCTAAGCCCCACCTGTCCACCCCAAGGACCGAGGTCAGTATATTCTGACTTCATCTGTAAGCCTTACACAGTGTACCACTGAGCTACTGGGAAGCTGCTCCACAGCACATAGCAACATATCTTATTCCTAGAAGATAAAAAGGAAGGGAAGGGAAGGGGAAGGGAGGAGATAGGAAGGGAGGGGAGTGGAGAGAAAGGAGAATTCAGGAGCCTCTCTATAGAGAGATCTAAAGAAGAAAGACTGAGAGCCACCATTAAACGTAGTTGAGAGGTACAGTAGTTTTTATCATGAGTAAGTATCTACAATGTCAGGATGCTGTATTTGAGGGGAAGACTCCAAAATGTATAAAAATGCCCTGCCTGGAGACCAGCATGTCTCAAGTAACTGTAGTACAGGATGGAATGCAGTAAACACAACAAGGGTCAAAACTCAATGCAGTTAAAATTGATTAGTCTACATGCACAGGAATTAGTTACATCAAATATGTAATAAACACAAAGAATGAAATAAGGGTTCCAAACTTGATCATATTTTACACAGCGATAACACAGCAATCTGAAAATTTTCAAAAAGCCAACAATTTTGTTTATGAGAGATAAATGACAACAAAGCAATGCCTGAAAATAAAAATATAATGAATCTTTCTGATTCAGAAAAGAAGAGTGTTTTGATAATATTCACTAATTTGGTTACCCTCTGGGAATAACAGTTGTATGTGTCTGATCTATGAAACAATTGTTAATTCTTGTACTAGAGATTGTAAAAACATGCAAAGATTGAGATTTTTCAACAACTCATATACTCCAAGTATTCTAAGTAGACTTACATTGTATTTCAAAGATAAAATATTCTCCCAGAATACTAAATGTTAAATTATTTTTGCAGAAGGGTAATACTAATTTGTGTTCTCTGCATGGAGGAGTGTGAACTTTACCAAAAGCTCTTCATATTCAAAGCAGGAAAATGTGAAGCCATAGATCCCCTTGAACGTGGCTCTGAGGATGTGCTGCACTGACATCATCATTCGTCAGCAGGAGACCACTGACTTTTGTCATGAAATATTTATAATTCCCATTACATAAAACAGTTTATTGACTGGTTTCTTAATGGCTTGCAACTAATAATAATTTGAAATGTTAAGTGACATTTCATGCAATAATTTTTTTCTGTTGTTGAATGCATTCTACCAATTCACATTAAATCCTTCATAATCCTTCATAGTTCCATTTGATATTCATGAAACTGCCTGTTACTATTAATGAACACTGATATTAATCTTTAAATTCTTGGGTTAAGGAAAGCATCAAAAGAAAATTAAGAAACATAGTAGAAGTATCAAAAATATTTTCTCAGATTATTCATTTCATTTATAGTTGAAATAATAAAGTGAAATATATTTCATAATAATTAACAACACTTGATGCAGGCAAATCTATCTGCTTTGTCAGTTAAAGGATATAACTGCTAATGTAAAAAAATAACATTTTATATCTTGTAACTTAATTACATTTCTTCCTAAATATTTAACACATTCAAATTTTAACTTAAGTTTTGTACATTTAAAAAAAATTTAAATCTAGTATTATGATTTTTCTATGTGCAATGTATCTAAATATGAATATTAAAAATCCTAAATATACTTTTAAATTCTCATAATTTTAATATAATTTTTGATTTTAGAATAGCTTTAGATTAATGAAAAATTGTAAACATATTATGGGGACAATTCCTATAAACCCCACACACCCAGTTCCCTATGTTAATATTGCATACTAGTATGATCATTTGGGGTTTATGCTGGTTTATGGTCCAGGTAATCCTGGGAAGAATGTGTATTCTGCTTTTATTGATATTATTATTAATGTGAATATCAATTAGGTTAAGTTGTTGATAGTGCTGATCAGGTCATCTTTATCGTTACTAATTTTATTCCTGCTGGATCTTTAGTTGCCAACAGAGAGATGTTGATGTAATAGTGGATTTGTCTATTTCTCCTTCCAATTCTATAAATTTTTGCCTCATGTATTTTTATGATTTGTTAGGCACATAACATACACCATTTTTATGTTTTTTTACAGAATTGCTTCCTTCTTCATTATGCAATTCCCTTTATTACCCCTGATAACTGTCCTTGCTCTGAATTCAGTTTTGTTTGATATCAATACATCAACCCCTGCTTTCTTTGGATTAATGTTAGCATGGTATATTTCTGCATTTCTTTACTTTTAACCTATCAGGGTCTTTATATTTAAACTGGGTTCTTGAGGACAGCATAGTATGTAGTTGGGTCTTCCTCTTCTTCTTTTTTAAAATCCATTCTGACAAAATCCATCTATAATTGGTATATTTAGAACACTTAAAATAAAATACCACCTATGGTTTAGAAAGAACTTCCAACTGAGCTATAGCTGATATTAAAAAGATGGATGTTTCCACAAATATCAAATGTTTATGATAGCAAAAATACTATAAACAAAGTGAAACTATGTAACTTTGAGAAAAATGATTATTTGTGTCATTTAAAGGATTCGTATCTATAACATTTAAAAAGTTCTTATAATTGATAATTCTAACAGAGTAATAAGAAAATGATAAGAATAGATAATTCAGAAGAGCAAGCAACATGGCCCATTATATATAGTGAGGTGTTCTTCTTCTGGAGCAAATACAAATTAAAGTAACAAATGGACTTCCAGGAAGATGGCAAAGAAGGATATGGAGCTCACCCTGTCCCAAGGACACACTGACATAACTGCTATATATGTGCAGTTAACTCTGAAAACAACCCAAAGACTAGCAGAATAGCCTTTCCACAGGTGATCATAGACAGGAAGCCACACTGAGAAGGGTAGGAGGGGCAGACACACCCTGGGAAACAATCTGGTAAGACTAACCACAAATGGGGAGGACACCACAAGCAGAGAAGGGACAGAAACAGACCCCATAACAGGAACCCCAGAAAAGGGGGTCCTACACCGGCAAGAGGAGCCCTCTTAACATTTGGCTTTGAAAACCACTGGGACTTAAAGTTTGTATAATCAGCAGGGCTTAACTCCAGGTTCTCTTTTCCTTTCCTTTCCTTTCCTTTCCTTTCCTTTCCTTTCCTTTCCTTTCCTCCCCTTCCCCTTCCCCTTCCCCTTCCCCTTCCCCTTCCTTTCCCTTTCCCTCTTTCCCTCTTTCTTTAAGATTTTATTTATTTGAGAAAGAGAGAGAGCACAGGGGTGGAGGGGAGGGAGAGAGACAAGCAAACTCCATACTGAGCATGGAGCCTGACACAGGGCTGGATTTCATGACCCTGAGATCATGACCCATACTGAAACCTAGAGTCAGACACTTAACCAACTGAACCACCCAGGTGCCCCTAAACTCCAGGTACTTTAAACATTAGTGTGCTTAGCTTTGGGTGAGCCTGAGGGCAATAGAAAACTGAGTCCCTGCCCTTAAAAAGACAGCATAAAAAACAACTGTGTGAGACACGGCACAGAAGCAGCATTTGGAAAAGCTCCTGGGGCATACGTGGAGGAGATTTATTTACTAATTTATTTACTAATCTCAGAACATGCACTAGAAGGGCAGGGATCTTTAGGGGACTTCTCCAAGAACAAAAGAGCTGACAGGCACCCTCCCACAGTGTAGACAGTCAAACCCTTGGGGGAACCAGAGTGAATACTCTCCACTTATTTTGCTAACACTGCATGCCCCACCCCTGTATTTCCCAGTGGATCTGCTTCATCTAACCCACCCCACATAGCTGGCATTTCTCCAAAGCAGCTCCTGCCCCAACATACCCTGCAAGCAACCCCAGCAGGGGCTGATGCCACTCCAGTAGGACTCCTATCCTGGGAAGAGGGAAAGATAAGCACACACACCGGTGTGCCTGCAGTCTCAGCAGCCAAATCTTACAAATACAATGCAGCGAGATCACCCTCCCAATCAGTGTGACTGCAGCCCTGGCAGGTAGACTGAGGGCAGGCATCTGGTCTGACTACTGACACTGCCCAACGACAAGCCCACTGCAGCCCCAGAAAGCCCCCTTAACAGGATCAAACCCTGCTGGTACCCCCACAAAAGGCAAAGTGGATCATTACAGTGATTGGACTGAAGGCAAATGAGGCTCAGCCACAATAGTAGGATGCACACAGCCCACACAGGAGACACCCCTCTAATGTCTGGTTCCGCTGAACAGGGGACATCGTATTACAGGGCACCACAGGACCTCTTCTTCATAAGGCCAAGATCAGGAGATATTGCTGACCTTTCTCATGCATAGAAACAAACACAGAGAGTTAGCTAAAATGAGGAGACAGAGGCATATGTCCCAAATGAAAGGACAAAGTCATAGTAAAAGAACTAAGAGAAATGGAGATAGGCAGTATGCCTGATAAAGAATTCAAAGTAATGGTCAAAAATATACTGGACTTGAGAAAAGAGTGGAGGATCTCAGTGAGACCCTTAACAAAGAGACAGAAACTAAAACACACACACACACACACACACACACACAAACAGTCAGGGATGAAGAACTCAATAACTGAAATTAAAAAAAAAAATACACTAGAGAGAATCAACAGCAGATTAGAAGAGGCAGAAGAACAGACTGACAATACGGAAGACAAGGTAATGGAAAGCAGCCAAGCCGAACAGTAAAAAGAAAAAAGCATAGTAAGAAATAAGAATAGGTTAGGGAAATTAATGACACCATAAACATAACATTCATATTATAGAGGTCCCAATTGGAGAAGATAGAGAAAAGGGAACAGAAATTTATGTGAAGAAATTATAGCTGAAAACTCCTCAAATCTGGGGAAGGAAACAGACATCCCAATCAAGGAGACACAGAGAACCCCCAATAAAATTAATTCAAGGAAGCCTGCTCCACATAATATTGAAATGGTAAAAAACAGTGATGAAGAGAAATTTTAAAGCAGTGAGAGAAAAGAAAAACAGTTATACATGAAGGAAACCTCATAAGGCTATTAGCTAATTTTTCAGCAGAAACTTTGTAGGCAAGGAGAAAGAGGAATGATGTATCCAGTCCTGAAAACAAACAAACAAACAAAACAAACCAAAAAACCCTGCAACTAAGAATACTTTAATGGCAAGATTATCATTCAGAATAGGAGAGACAGAGTTTCCCAAACAAACAGAAGTTAATGGAATTCATAACCACTAAGCCAGCCTTATAAGAAACATTAAAGGGAATATTCTGCATGAGGGGAAAAAAAGGTCATAATTAGAAATTTAAAAAATTATAAAAGAAAAAGATTAACAAGTAAATGCAAATATATAATAAAGGTAGTAGATGAATCACTTATAAAACTAATATGAAAGTCAAAGTACAAAAGCAAAATAATCAATTGTATCTACAAAAATCAGTCAAGGATTCACAAAATAAAAAGATGTAAAGTCTGACACCATATACATAAAAAAATGGGGCACGGTCAAAATTTAGTACTTTTAGAATCAGTTCAAACTGAAGTGACCATCAACTTAATATAGAGAGCTATAACAATGTTATATATGAACCTAATGGTAACCACAAGTCAAAACCTATAATAGATCTGGAAAAAATAAAGAGAAAGGAATCTAAGCATAATACTAAAGAAAGCCATTAAAGGGGCGCCTGGGTGGCAAAGCGGTTAAGCGTCTGCCTTTGGCTCAGGGCGTAATCCCGGTGCTCTGGGATCAAGTCCCACATCAGGCTCCTCCGCTATGAGCCTCCTTCTTCCTCTCCCACTCCCCCTGCTTGTGTTCCCTCTCTCGCTGGCTGTCTCTATCTCTGTAGAATAAATAAATAAAATCTTAAAAAAAAAAAAAAAAGAAAGCCATCAAAGTACAAGGGAAGAAAACAAGAGAAGAAAGAAACAGAGAAGAGCCACAAGAACAACCGTAAAAAGTAACAAAATGGCAAAAAGTACATACCCATCAATAATTACTTTGAATGTAAATGGACTAAATTCTCCAATCAAAAGACATAGATGGGTCTATAGGTCGCCTATAAGAGATTCACTTTAGACCTAAAAACACCTCCCGATTGAAAGTGAAGGGATCAAAAAAACATTTACCATGCAAATGGAAGTGAAAAGAAAGCTGGGGTAGTGATACTTACATTGGAAAAAATGACTTTATAACAAAGACTGTAGCAAGAGACAAAGAAAGGCACTACATAATGATAAAGGGAACAATCCAACAAGAGGATATAACAATTTTAAGTATCTATGCATCCAACATGGGAGGACCTAATACATAAAGCAATTATTGACAGACACAAAGGGAGAAATAGACAGTTATACAATAATAGTAGGGCACTTTAACACCCCACTTGCATCCATGGATAAATCATCCAGGCAGAAAATCAATGAGGAAACAGCGGCTTTGAATGATACACTAGACCAGATGGACCCAGCAGATATAGCCAGAACATTGCATCCAAAAAAGTAGAACACATATTATTTTCAAGTGCATATGGAAATTCTCCAGGATAGATCAGATGTTAGTCCACAAAACAAGTCTCCACAGATTCAAAAAGACTGGAATCATATCATGCATCTCTTCTAACCACAACGATATGAAGTTAGAATTCAATCATAAGAAGAAAATCTAGAAAGAAAACAAATATATGGAGGCTAAATAATATGCTACTAAACATTAAATGTGTCAACCAAGAAATGAGAGAGGAAATTAAAAATACGTGGAGACAAATGAAAAAGAAAACACAATCATTCAAACTCTTTGGGATTCAGTAAAAGCTATTCCAAGAGAAAAGGTTATAGTAATACAGGCCTAACTCAAGAAACAGTAAAAATCTCATATAAACAGGGGTGCCTGGGTGGCGCAGCGGTTAAGCGTCTGCCTTTGGCTCAGGGCGTGATCCCGGTGTTGTGGGATCGAGCCCCACATCGGGCTCCTCTGCTGGGAGCCTGCTTCTTCCTCTCCCACTCCCCCTGCTTGTGTTCCCTCTCTCGCTGGCTGTCTCTATTTCTGTCAACTAAATAAATAAAATCTTAAAAAAAAAAAAATCTCATATAAACAATCTAACCTTACATCTAAAGGAGAACAGACAAAAACTCAAGCCAGAAGAAGGAAGAGGATAATAAAGATTAGAGCAGAAATAAATAAAGCAGAAATTTAAAAAACATAAAACAGATCAATGATAACCAGGAGCTGGTTCTTTGAAAAGATCAAAAAAACTGATAAAACTTTACCCAGACTCATCAAGAAAATAAGAGAGAGAACTCAAATAAATAAAATCAGAAATGAATGAGGAGAAATAACAACCAACAATACAGGAATAGAAAGGATTATAAGAGAATACTATGAAAAAAAATTGTATGCTAACAAATTGGACGACTTAAAAGAAATTGATAAATTATTAGAAACATATAACCTTCCAAAACTAAACAAAAAAGAAACAGAAAAATCAAACAGATCACTTACCAACAATGAAATTGAATCAGTAATCAAAAAACTTTCAACAAAGTCCAGCAACAGATGGCTTCACAGGTGAATTCTACCAAACATTTAAAAAGAGTTAATAGTGAAAAAATAAAAAATAACGATTAAAAAATAAAAAGACTTAGTACCAATAATTCCAAAAAACAGAAGAGAAAGGAACGCTTCCAAATTCTTTCTTCAAGACCAGCATTACCCTGATACCAAAACCAAACAAAGACACTACAAAAAAAAACTACACGCCAATATCTCTGAAGACTATAGATGCAAAAATTCAGAATATTAGCAAACAGAATTCAACAATACATTTAAAAAAATCTTTCACCGCTATCAAGTGGGAGTTATTCCTGGGATGTAACAGTGGTTCAATATTTGCAAATCAATCAACACAATACATTAATGAAAGAAAGGATAAAAGCCATATTATCATCTCAATAGATACAAGAAAAACATTTGACAATGTATAACATCCATTCATGATAAAAACTCTCAACAACGTAGGTTTAGAGGGAACATATTTCAACATAATAAAGAACATATATGGAAAAGCCACAGCTACCGTAATACTCAATGATTAGATACTGAGAATTTTCCCTCTAAGATTAGGAAAAAGAGAAAGATGTGCACTCTCACCACTTCTATTCAACATATCACTGGAAGTCCTAGCCACAGTGATCAGACAAGAAAAAGAAATAAAAGGTATCTGAATTGGTAAGGAAAAAGTAAAACTTTCACTATTTGCAGATGACATGATACTATATATAGAAAACACTAAAGACACCACCAGAAAACTACTAAAACTGATAAATGAATTCAGTAAAGTCAAAGGATATAAAATTAATATACAGAAATCCACTGCATTTCTATATACAAATAATGAAGGGGCAGAAGGAAAAATTAATAAAACAATTTCACTTACAAGTGCACCAAAAACCAAAAAACCAAAAACCTAAGGAATAAACTTAGCCAAGGAGGTGAAAGACCTGTACTCTGAAAACTATAAAACACTGATAAGAGAAACTGAAGACCACAAAAACAAATGGAAAGGTATTCTATGCTCATAGATTATAACAACAAATATTGTTAAAATGTATGTGCTTCCCAAAGCAACCTACAGATTTAATGCAACCCTTATCAAAAAAGCAGCAGCCTTTTTCACTGAGGTAGAACAGATAATACTAAAATTTGCATGGAACCATGAAAGACTCCAAATACCCAAAACAATTTTGAGAAAGAACAAAGCTGGTGATACCACATCCCAGATTTCAAGAGGTACTACAAAGCTGAAGCAATCAGAACATTATCATACTGGCACAAAAACAGACACATAGGGGCACCTGGGTGGCTCAGTCCATTAAGCGTCTGTCTTTGGCTAGGTCATGATCCCAGGGTCCTGGGATTGAGTCCTACGTCGGACTCCGTGCTCAGCGGGAAGCCTGCTTCTCCCTCTGCCTATCTCTGTCTCTCATGAATAAATAAATAAAATCTTTAAAAAAATAGACATAGATCAAGAGAATAAAATGCACAGCCCAGAAATAAATCCACACTTATATGATCAATTAGTGTATGACAAATGAGGCAAGAAAATACAAAGGGGAAAAGATAATCCCTTCAATGAATAGTGCTGGGAGAACTGGACAGCTACATGCAAAAGAATGAAATGACCACTTTCATACACCATACACAAAATAAACTTAAAATGGACTGAAGATCTAAATGTGAGACCTGAAACTATAAAACTCCTAGAAGAACCACAGGCAGTAATCTCTTTGACATCAGCCATGTAAACATTTTTCTAGGTATGTCTTCTCAGGCAATGGAAACAAAAACAAAGATCAACTATTGGGACTATACCAAAATTTAAAGCTTCTGCACAGGGAAGGAAACCAATGAAAAAACAAGGCCACCTGCTGAATGGGAGAAGATATTTATAAATGATTTATCCAGTAAGAAGTTAATATCAAAAATATATAAGGACTTATACAACTCAACACCAAAATCCCACAAATAATCCAATTAAAAAATGTGCAGAGGACATGAATAAATATTTCTCCAAAGAAGACATACAGATGGCTACCAGACACATGAAAAGATGCTCATCAGCACTCATCATCAAGGAAATGCTAATCAATACTGCAATGAGGTAGCACTCAGCACCTCTCCTAACTGATAGAGTGAAAAAGGGAAGAAGTAACAAGGGTGGGAGAAGATGTGGAGAAAAAGGAACATTTGTACACTTTTTGGTGAGAATGTAAATAGGTGCAGCCACTGTGGAAAACAGTATGACGGTTCCACAAAAAATTAAAAATAGAAATACCATATGATCCAGTAATTTTACTACTGGGTATGTACCCAAAGGAAATGAAAGCATTATGTACAATAGCCAAGATATGGAAGCAATCCAATTACCCATCAATAGATGACTGGAGAAAGAAGATGTGGTATACATATATACAATATACTACTCAGCCATAACAACAAATGAGATTTTATCATTTGCTACAACATAGATGGACCTAGAGGATATAATGCTAAGTGAAATAAGTCAGACAGAGAAAGACAATACTATATGATTTCACTCATATATGGAATTTAAGAAACAAAAACAAATGAACAAAAAAAACCCCAAACAAATAAAGAAAGCCCAGACTCTTGAACAAACCAGTGGTTGCCAAATGGGATGTAGTTGGGTGAAACAGGCGAAGAGGACTGAGGTCACTTATTATGATGAGCACTGAGTAACGTATAGAATTGTTGAGTCAATTATATTATATATTGTATTGTATGCCTGAAACTAATCTAACACTGTATGTTAATTATACTTCAATAAAAAAAGTAACAAATAGATATGACCTTAAAGAATAACATTTACACTTAGTTTGACAGAATTTTAGAGGAGCTCATGAAGTGGACATGACTGCTGACTGACCCTTAAGCTGGCCCTGGGCAATGGGAAGCTTCTGACCCCCTCTGTTCTTGGAGAGCCCCTTCTGCCTATCATTCCCACAGCCAGAGCTGTTTTCAGGGACACAGTCTTGAGAGTAAGGTGTTGCTGAGACCATCTGGATGGAACCCAGTTATGACTACTCTATAAAATTTTAGGTTTCTGGCAGGCAGGTGCAGAGCTCTACTCCTCTAGTGTTCACCTAAAACAAGCCTCTTAAGTGTCCTTGCTTATTAAACCTGCCACCCACAATCTGGAGTGCCCCCCCACCTCTGTTTCCTGTTTCTTCTTGTCCTCCAGGTATGGGGGCACTTTCACATTTCACCCAAGAAGCTCCCAAGTCTGTGAGCCAACACAAAAATGAAAGGATGCTAACACTTTGTACTACTGAAATTAGAGAGTACTAGCACTCTGTGCTGACAACGATACAGGGCTCTTACAGAGTGCTGCTGCCACCGTCTTCAACAGCATTCTGGTCACATCTGTTCGAGGCAGACAAGTAATCTGATGGAGCGATCCAAAACCCACAGAGGTGCCCATCGGGAAAAGTGCATCAATACATCAGACTGTATACAGGAGGATACCAATTGCAACATTTTTAGTATTAAAAAAAGAAGGAAGGCAGGAAGATGAATGTTTGTGTAAATTTTGGTACATACATACCATGGAATATCATGCAGTCACTAGAAAGGCCTGGAGGGGTTTCTACTCTGTTTTGTAAAGTGAGGAAAGACTCAGAGATGTTTATATATAATATTCCATTTCTGTAAATGGGATACAAATTCTGGAAACAAACTCTGAAGAAGGTCTATGTGTATGTATGTGTATAAACACATATATTAGGCCTGTATATGCATATGTGTATATATATTATATACTGTGCATGTATAAACACACGCACATATATATATATACACAGTATGTTTATATACATGTATGATATATATGTGATATATATAACACCAGGTTATTAACCTTGTTACCCTGAGAGAAGAAAGCTGGAGGTAGCTGGCAAGAAAGCTGGGCAAGAGGGAAGAAGGGAGCAAAAAAGCAAAATATAATTGTCCATGATAAAAACAGCACATATGATACATCTTTATTTATTTGACAGAGAGAAAGAGAGACAGAGACAGAGCATGAGCAGGGGGAGGGGCACAGAGAGAGGGAGAAGCAGACTCCCCGCTGAGCAGGGAGCCCAACATGGAGCTCAATCGTAGGACCCTGAGATCATGACCTGAGCCAAAGGCAGATGGTTAACTGACTGAGCCACCCAGGCACCCCATATCCTTACTTTAAATTATGCATTTATATATAATTCACATAGTGATTTGTGAAAGGATATTCAGCAAAGTATTGATTTTTATCTCAGGAATAGTCTAATTTTAGGTGATTTTTAAAAATTTTTTCTCATGCTTTTATATATTGTTTAAATTCTTCACAAAATTTACTTGGTAATCTTTAAAATTTAATTTTAATTATAAAGTAACAAAGAAATGTAAGAACTATTATTTAATCAATTTGTAATTAATTTAATACCATTCATTCTGGATTGTATCTTGATTTCTCTGATTATTATGGACGATATTTTTAACTTTTAGGTTATATGGCCAATTTTTCATTATTGTTCTTTATTCATTAGTAGTAATAGATGTTCTATGATTAATTTTTTTTAAAGATTTTATGTATTTATTTGACAGAGAGAGAAAGTACATGCAAGGGGAATGGCAGGCAGAGGGAGAGGGAGAAGCAGGCTCCCGGCTGAGCAGGGAGCCTGATGCAGGACTCGATCCCAGGACCCTGGGTTCATGACCTGAGACGAAGGCAGACACTTAACCAACTGAGCCACCCAGGCATCCAAAATTTTTTTTAACCAAATCTTTCTGTTTACTTTCTATTTGGATTCCACTATCCATAATTCAGTGACATTGAAACATTCTGATATAGATTTTCTGGATTTAAAGAGTTAGTTTCTAATTCTTATAATGTAGTAGATATTTCCATAGTGTAGACTTCTTATTAAGCTTTGCCTTAATAACTACATATGTTAAACAATCAAGAAACAAAATTAGCCAAATTAATAATTTTCCCCAAAGCTTCAAACAGGTGAAATAATTCTACCTGGCTTAAGTTCATTACCATTAGCAAGTCAACTCCATACTCAACAGTATACTTCAACTTTATAACTTTTTGTTCCACAGAGAAAATAGGTAAACAAATATTTTAAACCTTTGTTATCTCTAACCAGGGCCCCAGGCTGTACAGTATCTCAGAGACACTATCTCTGAGCATAGAAGTGCATGTGAAAATACGACTGGGTCTTTCTCTTGTTCTGGTCTTGTTCTGGTTCTCTACTTTTGCCTGGTGTGGTGTTTAATCCTAACACACAAATGCCATCACCAGACTCTTGATTCTGATTACTAATATTTATCTGTTACCTTTAAAATTTCAATCACTGATCATCCCATTGGCAATAATACATTTAAAAACACTCCATCTAGGGACGCCTGGGTGACTCAGTTGGTTGAGTGTCAGACTCCTGGTTTTGACTCAGGTCATGATCTCAGCGTGGTGGGATCGAGCCCTATGTCAGGCTCCAAGCTCAGCGCGGAGTCTGCTTAGGATTCTCTCTCTTTCCCCCTCTGCCCCTTCCCTCCCCGCATCCTCTCTCTCTCTCTCAAATAAATAAATAAATAAATAAATCTTAAAAAAAAATACTCCATCTATTTTAGTTGCATAATATTATTTAAAGGGTTAAAGTGATCGTTTCCATATCTGGGGAGGTAGAAAGAATTATCACTACAACAACAGATCAGATCCATGTTAGGTTTTAATGCCTATGTTATCATAACCGGCACTGGAGTACAAAACACTGCAGTATAAAAATTATTTAAAGTAATTAAGTGAGAGGAGGCTATGGTGTCAATGCTGTGCCATTCTATCTTAAAATGTGACATCTTTACGTGAATGCGATGATCAGTTCAGTTTACTAAGCTGTCTCAGTCCCATAGTGACCAAAGCTCAAGCACTGGGGAGAAAAATGTTTTCAATTATTCAAGCATTTGCTGGAGACCCTGGGGAGCAGAGAACAATTAAGAAACAGATAAACCTAAGGCATAGAATAAAGAGCATTAGTCCTCAAGGGTAAAGATGACAAGGTGTTATAAATGTCAAGCACTGAAAACCTCTCCATTTTATCCCAGCCTGGTTATCTGTCTTCCTTAAAATGTGCTCTACTAATTTCTATTTATGGACTTCGAAGTCACCAACTAGTGCTGCTAAGCGTTCACTACTTTTATTGATTCCTGGATGCTAGAGATGTCTACACTAAATTCTCCAAACCAGTGAAACCCTATGAATACCCAAAAAATGGTGGATTGGCACAGTGATTTTGCTTATGTATGCTGAAACTGTAATCTTACAATATTTTACTCTGGAAATGGAAAAGAGCCACCCATATATTACCATCGTGATAGAGAAATACTTCTCACTCTTATACATTATTTTTTTAATCTTTCTATAATTTTGTGTAACCACAATCATTGTAACCACCTTCACTTTTAAATATTCTACTGTCAAAATTCTGAATTTCTGTGGAGTTCTGTTTGGGTTGGTATTGGTTACACCTACTGAACTTGGTCAAAATAAGGAAATCCTACAGAGAGGAGGAACTTAAGGGGGTAGAATAGCAACAAGAAACAATAGCACAGAGAGCTGCTACTGCACATCTGACCAAGCTCCTTATTCAATTCTTTTCTCACAGTACTTGATTTATACGTACTTGAATAAGACCATTTTCTGGCTAATGAAATGGCTTAGGAAGCTCTTCCCTTCCAGTGAAGCAGCAAAACATGTGATCAATGTTCACATATCCATCCTGAGCACCTTCTCTGTTCATTTTGCATTGGTTTTCTCCAACCAATGTTAAAAAAATTATATCACCAGTGAGATGATTAAGTGAAATTAAATAGAAATAACACTATATAAATTTATGAAAACATACAAATATAATTTTCTAGTGATAACTTTAGAGATCTGTAACTTTGGAGGTGCTTGTAGGGAAAGTGGAAGAGCACAGGACTGTTTGTTTTCATAGTTTAGAACTACAGATCTTACCATGTCTACCCATTACTTCCAAATGCAAACCCCGGGTCTACTCCTAGATGATGTCATGGTTGTTATTTTGATGAAGAGTGATTTCCAACCATAGATAGAAAATTGACCATATCATTATCAATAACCACAATTGTCAAAATCCACATCTTGCCTTTGGTGTGTTCTTCATATGCACACAAATGTTTTCTATGAGCGCCTATAACTCACTAAATTCCTTCCCTTTCCTCCATTCCTTTTATACAAGTACAACTTTCAAATTCTAACACTTATTCATGCTTTTCATAATTTTCTAGAATAAATTTAATTGGTCTTGTTTAACATGGCCCAATATAACATTTACTTAGATTGCATAAGTCCACCAGGGATCCAATTTTTAAGAAAACTCTCTTATTTAATAAAATATCATAATAAAACTCTAAAATCCAGAGAAAAATCACTGTCTTAACACTTCATCTTGATATAAGAAATATCATTTCCTTTCATTCTTTTTCTTTTTAAGATTTATTTATTTATTTTAGAGAGAGAGAGAGAGAGAGACAGCAAGAGAGCACAAGAGTGCAGGGGGTGGGGCAGAGGGGGAAGAGAGTCTCAAGCAGACTGCTAGCCGAGCAGGGAGCCCTATGGGGGGCTTAATCGCATGATCCCAAGATCACCACCAGAGCTGAAAACGAAGAGTCAGTCACTCAACCAACTGTGCCACCTAGGCACCCCATTTCCTTTCCATTCTCAAAAAAAAAAAAAAAATGTTCCCAAAGTTGGCATTTCCATCTTAACTTTTAGTGTGCTTTTAAAACACCATACTGTCATGATATAGTGCATTTTCTTTAACTGCCAAAAGAGTTATAAACATTGTAAATAGTTTATTCTTGTGACTACATTTTTATAAAGTAATTTGAGAAATACAATTTTACAAGGGCAACTATTATTAACATACAATATTCCCTACAAAACACAATGTGTTGTCTGCACTCTTGTACCCTATATGTCCTTCCAACATAGTGACTAGAAATAGATTTATCCTGGACCTTATAGAGTCATCTGAGAAGAAGCTCAAAGACTTTATAGTCTGTCTCCCCAAAGCATCTTTAGATGATTACTTCATAAAGGTGAGAAGAAGAGGTGAAATAGGAACTTTAAATTATAGCTCTATAGAATAAGCAATAGAAAAAGTGTTAAATAAATTTCACTTTTATAGATTATCAGATTTATTTGCTGCATGTCCCAAATCAGCCTTTGGATCCTTAGTATTTTTAAAGTTTACACTATTATTTTAAATGTTCAATATTCTATATTTGTGAAACATAACCATGACATTTTTATTGTGCTATGTAAAAAACTGTAAATGCAGAATACTCATTTTGTTTACAGAAAAAGAAAAACTTTTTGAGGTTATGGTGTATAACAGTTAAACTAATAGCCCTGAGAAGTTAGCATTATTTGGATAATCTAGTCAATATAATTTCATTTCCAGATTTATTAGAAGTTATTTTATATATTTAAAAAGTTTTTTTTATTTATGATATATAAATGTTCTTATATCTTACCTAAAATATTCTGGACACCACTAAATGTATAATGTTTGCAAAATGAAAAAACAAACAGGCAATCAGAGGTAACAGCAAGTGCTAAGAGCTTGAGTTGGAAGGAACGGGGTAACTGTGAAGCTAAGCTAATAAGACCCTTTTAGTTAACCCCCCCCCCACACACACACAAATAGTAAAATGATTAAGGTCTGGAGACACAGCATGTAAGATGTGGTATGCCACATGGTAGCTTTATCCTGAGGTCAACAAAGAATTTCTAAAAGGCATTACGCAAGGACCTAATAGAATCCAATTTGCATTAAAAAAAAAAAATCACTGTGGCTGCAAAGTGGAAAATGTATTAGATTTGGGGGGTAGGCATGGGTGTGTGGGGAGACCAGTTACAGGGCTACTGCATTTGTCCAAGTGAGAAAGAGATGTTTTTGGAGTGGGTACTGCTCCACCTGATATTCAGAGGACAAAGTCATCGGGCAGGGGGATGGATTGGACATGGCAACTGCAACAGAGGTATTGTAAGAACCTCCTGCATCACTTGTGTCAACCTGGATGGGTGTTTGGTGCCAAACCCTGAGTGCACATGTTAGGAACTGCATTGTGAATCATGTTTTCCTGTGTCTGTTGACTGCTCCAATACTGAGGGCAAATTGTGGCCTGGCTCCAACAAGTATCTAAGACTTGAAGGTATGCATATTGTGTGACCTCATTCCTGGCTCCATCTGCTTTTGCAAATTTTGTTTTCACTTTGTCTCATTTTTCTCAATTTAAATGTATATTATGTCCTTCTGAGTTATTTGCATTCTTATAAGCTGTCTTAAATATTTTTCAAATACTATGTGACACAAACTAAATAACAGATATAGTTATATATAAAATTTTTAATATAATTCACTGAATTTTATTTATTTTTTAATTTTTTAATTTGATTTTTAAAATTTTTATTTAAATTCAATTTAGTTAATATACAGTATATTATTAGTTTCAGGGGTAGAATTCAGTGATTCATCAGTTGCATACAACACCCAGCACTCAATACATCAAGTACCCTCCTCAATGCCCATCATGCAAATCACCCCAACCCCCACCTACCTCCCCCCCAGCAACCCCCAGCCTGCCTGAATTTTAAATAATATGGTAGCATGCAAAATAGAATACTTATTGGAATATTAGCTAGACTGGGAAATAAAAGTGCTAACTCAAAACACTTATATGAAAGTTGGCACTTCTACCACTATCCCAGTTATTATTATTATTAAATTATTATTAATGGCTATCTTTCATCATTAAATAGTGACTCCTCCAATTGGCTTACTACTGCAATATCACTAGAGAGGTCCAGTAAGTATTTTAGTTTAAAAACAGTTAATGAGCTCCTATTATATGTCATGGACTTTCTCGACACTGGAAATTTAAGAGTGAACAAATTACGGTTTTATTTTTCAGATGTTTTAACACCCATAGGGAAACGTTGGAAGGGCATTCTACAATGAGTGATGGCAATCATCATAGTAGCAGCAGCATCTCTCTACAGGACACACACTGATAAGACACTCTAAAATTGGCTAAAAAAATTTTGAAGGCCTACCGATCACAAAAATCTTCTTGGATACTTATAATTAAGAAACTGGTTTATTAAAATTGGTGCCTATTTGATGGAAACTTTTTACTCATATTTCAGAGAGCTCTGTTCTCAAGTTTATTGAACATGTTTACCAATGACTTGGATGAAAAGCAAAAAGATGCTCATTAGCTGTGGATGACATAAAGCTACAAGAAATACCAACATGCAGGGTGATAGGTCAGTACTCAAAGCTTTTCATAGAAAATAAACAAATATCAATCTAGTACAGAACAGACACAGCTTAGTAGTAACATGTGTGCAACAGGCTTGAAGGTTTTATGTGATAGTTAATTTGATAAAATTACTATATAATACAATTACTGAAAATTGAGCGTATTTTTTGGGTACCTTAAGTGAAATAAAACAGAGTATTGTCTTAGTCTGTGTAGCTTGCCAGAACAAAATAAAAGACTGGGTGGCTTAGACAACAGAATTTTTTTTTTTTCACAGTTCTGGAGATTGAAAAGTTCAAGTATCAAGGTGCTGATCAATTTAGTTTTTGGTGTGGGCTCTTCCTGGCTGGGAGATACTTATGTCCTCACGTGTGGGAGAGAGACAAAGCAAGCTCTCTCCGTCTGGTCTCATAAGGACACTAATCCTATTGGATCAGTGCCTAACTCATGACCTCATTTAACCTAATTACCTTTATAAAGGGACTGCCTTCAAATACAGCCACATTGGGGGCTGGGCTTCAACATGTGTATTTTGGAGGGATATAAACATTCAGTCCATAACAAGTATACTGCCTGAGGGATGTAACAATCTATGCACAGGAGACATTGTTTCTAGTTTTGGATCTCCCATTTTAAGAAGTATGTAGATAAGCTACCTGTGTTAAGACGAGAACAACTGAGATGGACATTTGTTTTTAAATAGGAGCAAATGTGGAACAGATGCAGACTAAGTGATGTTTAGTCCAGAAAAATGGTGACTGTTGAAGATGAGAAGCACATGATTTGGATGGGCTGTCATGAGAAAGAAAGTTTTACTGAATGTCCCCACCAAGTTCTAGGAAAAAGATCAGTGTGCCAAATGTGTCAGGGAGACAGTTGTCACTATGTATAGAAGTTAATTTCTACACATGGAGCCATCCAAGAAAAAGTGTGCTACCTTGAGAAGTACTGCCTTTCAGTAATTTGAGATATTTGAAAATAAGCTGGATAATTATTTTGCCAAGATGAGTTAGTAGATTTAATCAAAGAGGAAATTTTAAAAAATGGAGACAAATGAAAATGAAACCACAATGGTCCGAAATGTTTGGGATGTAGCAAAAGCAGCTCTAAGAGGGAAGTTTATAAATATATGCCTACCTCAAGAAGCAAGAAAAATCTCAAACAACCTAACCTCATACCTAAAGGAGCTAGAAAAAGAAGAACGAACAAAATTCTGAACAGATCAATGAAACCAGGAGCTGGTTCTTTGAAAAGATCAACAAAATTGATAAACCTTTAGCCAGACTCACCCAAAAAAAGGAAAACAAACAAACAAACAAACAAATGTCACAGGATATAAAATCAATATACAGAAATCCACTGCATTTCTATACACTAATAATGAAATAGCAGAAATGACATTAAGAAAACAATCCCATCTATAAATGCACCAAAAATAATAAAATACCTAAATAATGAACAACCAAGGTGGTGAAATCTTGTACTGTGAAAACTATAAAATACTGATGAAAGAAATCTAAAACCACAGGAAGAAATGGGAAGATATTCCATGCTCATGGATTGGAAGAAAAAATATTGTTAAAATGTCTATACTACCCAAAGCAATCTACAGATTTAATGCAATCCCAATCAAAATACCAACAGAATTTTCACAGAACTGGAACAAACAATCCTAAAATGTATATGGAACCTCGAAAGACTCTGAATAGCCAAAGCAATCTCGAAAAAGAAGAATAAAACTGGAGGTATCGTAGTTCCAGACTTCAAGTTATATTACAAAGCTATAATAATCAAAACAGTCTGCACAAAACTACACACACAGATCCATGGTACTGAATAGAAATCCCAGAAGCAAACCCACAATTATGCATGTATGTATGTATTATGTATGTATGCATGTATGTAATCAATTAATCTTCAACAAAAGAGGCAAATATGCAGTGGCAAAAAGTCTCTCCAACAAACTGTGTTTGAAAACTGGAAAGCTACATGAAAAAAAAATGAAAATGGACCACTTTCTTACACCATACACAAAAAATAAACTAAAAATAGTTTAAAGACATAAATTTGAGACCTGAAACAATAAAAATCCTCAAAGAGAGAATAGACAGCAACTTCTCTTGACATTGGCCATAGCAACATTTTTCTACATATGTGTCCTGAGGCAGGGGAAATAAAAGCAAAAATGAACTATTGGGACTACATCAAAATAAAAACCTCCCCAGTCAAGGAAATAAATGATCAACAAAACTAAAAAATCTATTGAATGGGAGAAGATATTTTCAAATGACATATATGATAAGGGGCTAGTATCCAAAATATATAAAGAATTTATACAACTCAACCCAAATAATCCAATTAAAAATGGGCAGAAGACATGAGCAGACATTTCTCCAAAGAAGAAAACCAGATAGCCAAGAGACACATGAGAAGATGCTCAGCATTACTGATCATCATGGAAATGCAAATCAAAACCACAATGAGATATTACCTAGTGCCTGTCAGAATGGCTAAAATAAAAAACGCAAGAAACAAGTATTGGTGAGGATGAACCCTGGTGCACTGTTGGTGAGAATCCAAAAGCTGTAGCCACTTTAGAAAATAGTATGAAGTTACCTCACAGTTAAAAAGTGAACTACCCTATGATCCAGTAATTTCACTACTGGGTATTTTTTTTTTTTTAAGATTTTATTTATTTATTTGACAGAGATAGAGACAGCCAGCAAGAGAGGGAACACAAGCAGGGGGAGTGGGAGAGGAAGAAGCAGGCTCATAGCAGAGGAGCCTGATGTGGGGCTCGATCCCATAACGCCGGGTTCACGCCCTGAGCCGAAGGCAGACGCTTAACCGCTGTGCCACCCAGGCGCCCCTACTGGGTATTTTTTTAAATTATTATTATGATATGTTAGTCACCATACAGTACATCATTAGTTCTTGATGTAGTGCTCCCTTATTCATCGTTTGTGTAAAACACCCAGTGTTCCATGCAATACGTGCCCTCCTTAATACCCATCACCAGGCTATCACTACTGGGTATTTACCCAAAAAATACGAAAAGACTAATTTAAAGAAATATATGCACCCCTATGTTTATTGTACAACTATTTACAATAGCCAAATTATGGAAGCAACCCAAGTGTCCATGGATAGGTGAATGAATATATATATATATATATATATAAACACATTGGGGGCTGGGCATCAACATATGTATTTTAGGGGGATATAAACATATATATATATATATATCTCCCAAATGATATATTATTCACTCATAAAAAAGAATGAAATCTTGCCATTCGACCTAGAGAATATATGCTAAGTGAAGTAAGTCAGAGAATGACAAATACCATGATTTCACTCATATGCAGAATTTAAGAAATAAAACAAAAGAACAAAGAAAACATAAAGTAACAAAAAAAAACCCCCAGACTTCTTCACTATAGAGAACATATTGATGGTTACCAGAAGGAGGTTGGGGGGGTGCCTGGTGAACTAGGTGAAGGGGATTAAGAGTATACTTATTGTGAAGAGCTCAGAGTAATGGGTAAAATTGCTGAATCACTATATCATACACCTGAAACTAATAAAATAGTATATGTTAATTCTATTGGAATTTAAGAAAAGATGATCAAAGAAGTTTCCAATCTTTTGAGGTTTATTTTTTGATGCTGGCTTTATCATTATTAATATTTTAAACATTTTCTCTGACTTATCTGCTCTCCTTAAAATTTTAAACTTTTAGAGGTCAATAATGATATTTACAATTAAAATTTTACACCTATCTAGGATGCATTATAATGTTAAGTATATCTCTATATGCATATTTCATTCAAAAACTCAGCTGCAGATAAACTGAGTTGAATGCTTAATTGATGAATTAAATAAAAAATACTGAGAACTGATCCAATTTGAAAAGTTCTATTTATGTTATGACCACTTCATTAAGATTATTAAACTATTTCAAAAAATTTCCTTTAAAAATCTTTATAGGATGATTAGGATCAGATTCCTCACAAAATCTGAAGTTCTTTCTTCCAATCCAGCTACTCACAAAGTTGAGAGTTACAACCTTCTTCCTTTTTTTTTTTAGAGAAAGAGAGAGCATGAGTCGGGAGGGGGAGGGGCAGTGAAAGAGAGAAAGAGGGAGAGAGAGTTAGTCTTAAGCAGGCTCCATGTCCAGCGCTCAGCTCAACTCGGGACTCGCTCTCACAACCCTGAGAGATCATGACCAAAGCAGAAATCAAGAGATGCCTAACCAACTAAGCCACCCAGGCACCTGATAAGTTGCAGCCTTCTTGACTGGTATTTCATTTTCAGACATTTTGCAACAAAGTGATTCAATAAATTAAACATTTTTATAAATTTGATGTAGAAATAGATTAATGGCTAGGATGCTTATTTTCTGTAGTTTAAGTTTCTCTGCTTAATAAGGCAACCGAAACAAGGCTGCTGATAATAAAGAGTTAGATATTTAAGGGTCTAAGACTTGAGATTCACTGAATGAACATGAGAGATGATTTCACTAAGGAGTCATAAGACTTAACCAGTCCTAAGACAATTAATTTAAATGTTCATATATAAAAGCTTTTATTATATATGCTATATTTTATTTATTTGAGGAATAACTGACTAATATAATTTTATGTATAAAATAGAATGATTGAGAAGATCAAAATAATTAATGCATCCATCACCTCACGCAGTTAACTCTTTTGCGTGTGAGAATGCTTAAGATCTCCTCTAAGCAACTGTCAAATACATGGTACTGTATTACTAACTATATTCTTCATCCTTTATCTCAGATCACCTGAATTCATTCTTCTTATAATTGAAAGTGTGTACCATTTGACCTATATCTTCCTGTTTCCCCCTTCCCCTGCCCTTGGAAACCACCAAAAATTTGGTTTCTACAAAACGTGTTTTTTGTGTTTTGGGTTTTTTAACATTCCACATACAAGTGATACCATACAGCATTTGTCTTCCTCCATCTGGTTTAATTCACTTAGCATAATACCTCCCAAGTTCATTCATGTTGTCACAAATGGCCAAATTTTCTTTTCTTTTCTTTTCTTTTCTTTTTAATGACTGAATAACATACTGCACTGTTTTTATCCATTCATCCACTTGAAAGACGATTAAGTCTACACCTTGGTTATGGTGACTAATGCTGCACTGAACATGAGTGTGCAGATATTTCAGAACAGTGATTTAATTTCCTTTGTATGTATATACCCAGAAGTGGGATTGCTGGATCATATGGTATTTCTATTTTTTAATTTTTTGAGGATATGCCATACTGTTTTTTATAATGTCTATACCAATTTATATTCCCTCCAACAGTTTATAAGGGTTCATCCTCACCTTGTCTTTTTGATAATAGCCATCCTAACATGTGAGAGGAGATATCTTATTGTGATTTTGATTTGCATTTTCCTAGTGATTATTGATACTGAGCACATTTTCATATAGCTATTGCCTATTTGTATGCCTTCTTTAGAAAAAATGTCTAACCTTTGCCCATTTTTAACTGCACTATTTGCTTTTTTTTTTGCTATTGACTTATATGGTGTGTGTGTGTGGAGATGTGTGTATATATGACATATAATATATATATATATATATATATATATGACATCAACCCCTTCTAAGATATATATGGTTTACAAATATTTTCTTCCATTCTGTAGGATGTCATTTCAATTTATTGATTGTTTCCCTTGCAGTACAGAAGCTTTTTAGTTTGATGTAGACCCAATTGTTTATTTTAGCTTTTCTTTTGTTGCCTGTACTTGTGTGTCTTATCCAAGAAATCATTGCCAAGACCAATGTCAGGAGCTATTTTCCCAGGTTCTCTTCCAGGATTTTACAGTGTTGGGTCTTACATTTAAGTTTTTGATCCATTTTAAATTCATTTTTGTAAGTGGTATAAGGCAGAGGTCCAATTTCATTCTTTTGTATGTGGATCTTCAGTTTTCCCAGCACCACTTATTGAAGAGACTACCTTTTCCCCATTTTGTATTCTTGGCATCCTTGTTAAAAACAGGTTGACTGTAATACTTGGATTTATATCTGGTCTCTCTATTCTGTGCTACTGGTCTATGTTTGTTTTTAATAATAACATACTATTTTAATTGCTATAACTTTGTAATATAGCTTAAAATGAGAAGGTGTGATGCCTTAAGCTTTGTTCTTCTTTCTCATGATTCTTTGGCTCTTCAGGGTCTTTTGTGGTTCCACACAAATTTTAGAATAGTTTCTTTTTTTTCTATTTCTGAAATTTTGATAGGAATTGCACTGAATCTGTAAATTGCTCTGGGTGGTACAACATTTTCACAGTTTTAATTTTTTCAAACCAAGAACATGGGATATGTTTTTATTTATTTGAGTCTTCTATAATTTCTTAAATCAATACCTTATAGTTTTTAGTGAATAGGTCTTTTGCTTTGGTTAAAAATATTCCTAAATATTTCATTGTTTTTTAAAGCAATTATAAATGGGACTGCTTTCTTAATTTCTCTTTCAGATAGTTCTTTTGAGTGTATAGGAACAAAAATGATTTTTGCATGTTGATGTATCTTGAAATTTTATTGAACTCATTCATTAGTTTTAACACATTTTTGTTGGAGTCTTTAGAGTTTTCTATATAGAAGACAATGCCATCTGCAAACAGAGGTAAGTTTACTTCTTTCTTTCCAATTTGGATACATTTTATTTATTTATTTTTCTTTCCTATTTGCTGTGGATAGAACTTCCAGTACTATGTTCAATAGAAACGGTAAAAATGGGCATCCTTGTCTTATTCCTGCCTCAGGGAAAAAGTTTTTAACTTTTCACTGTTGCGTATGATGTTAGCTATGGGCTGGCCATATATGACCTTTACTATGTTGAGGTACATTCCTTCTATAGCCAATTTGTTTTTGTTTTTGTTGTTTGTTTGTTTGTTTATCATGAAAGGATGCTGTATTTTGTCAAATGCTTTTTCTACACCTACTGAGATAATGATTGTTATCCTCCATTTTGTTAATGTGATGATTGATTTGCTTATATTGACTAATCCCTGAATTTTGGCATGAATCCCACATGATCATTGCATATTATCCTTTTAATGTGCTCTTGAATTCAATTTGCTAGTATTTTCTTAAGGATTTTTGCATCTAGGTTCATCAGAGATATTGGCCTATAATTTTTTTCTTCTAGTGCCCTTATGTGGTTTCACTATCAAGGTACTATTGGCCTCAAAAAATAAGTAGATCTGAAGTCAAAAATAGACAGTAATGCAATAATATTAAGGGGCATCAATACCCCACTGTCAACAATGGATGGATTATTCAGACAGAAAATCAATAAGGAAATAATGGACTTGAACTATACTTTAGACCAAATTGACCTAACTGTGCCAGTTATATAGAAAATTCCATCCAACAGCAGCAAAATATACATTCTCCTCAAGTGCACATGGAATATTCTCCAGCATATAAATTTAGATCACAAAATAAGTCTTTTAACAAATTTAAGGAGACTGAAATATCAAGTATCTTTTCCAACCACAACTGCCTGAAATCAATCAGGAAGAAAGCTGAAAAATTCACAAATATATGGAAATTTTACAACACACTTCTGAACAACAATAGATCATAGAAGAAAACAAAAGGAAAATTAAAAAAAAATCTGGGACAAACAAAATTAAAACACAATATACCAAAACTTATAGGATGCAGCAAAAACAGTTTTAAGAAGGGAGTTTATAACACCAAATGCCGTCATTTAGGAAAAAACAAGCATATCAAATAAACAACATAACTTTATACCTCAAGGAAGGCATAAATGAAGAACGAACTAAGCCAAAGGTTTGCAGAAAGCAAGGAAAGAATAAAGATTAGCGCAGAAATAAAGGGAGACCAGAGGACAATAGAAAAAAAATCAACAAAAGTGAGAGCTCTTTTTTTTGAAAAGAAACAAAATTGACAAAGCTTTAGCTAGACAAAAACAAAACATTTAAAAAAGGAGAGAGGACTCTAATTAATAAAATTGTAAAGAAATGAAGAGACATTACAACTGATAGCAGAAATCCAAAGCATCTTAAGAGACTATTATAAACAATTATACGCCTACAAATTAGATGACTTAGAAAGTGGTAAGTTCCTGAACATATACAATGTACCAAGACTGAATCATGAAGTAAAAGAAAATCTGGACATACCAATAATGAACAAAGGAGATTGAATCAGTAATCAAAAAACTCCCCCAAACAACAACAACAACAAAAATCCAGGACCAAATGGCTTCACATGTGAATTCTACCAAACATTTATTTTTATTTTTAATTTTATTTTTAATTTTGTTTTTTAGAGAGAGAGCACAAGTAAGCGGGGAGTGGCAGAGGGAGACGGAAAGAGAGAATCTCGAGCAGGCTCCATGCTCAGCATGGAGCCCAATGTGGGGCTTGATCCTACAACCCTGAGATCCTGACCTAAGCTGAAATCAAGAGTCAGACACTCAACTGACTGAGCCGCCCAGGTACCCTAAATTCTACCAAACACTTAAAGAAGAATTAATCAATTCTTCTCAGACTCCTCCAAAAAGCTGAAGAGGTGAAATACACACAAAGTCATTTATGTGGTATGCTATATTTACATATGTGTCACACTATATTTAGATATATTTGCATATGTGACATACTATATTTACATATAGGATTAGAAGAAGCATAGTGTATAATCTTCACGTACACAGGCTATGTGCAAAAATTGTCACCCACAGATAGTAAATTGAAACATATTTATGTCATTCTAATTCTTGGCTCCTATTATTTGTATCTTACTTTATAGATACTAGCCTAATTCTGTTTATCAGAAAATGTAATTAATAAATTTATCTTATGTTGTTAGTAAGAAGATACAGTGTAGTGATTGTGGCCCCTTTGTTATGACATATATGTAAGACAGTGTTAGAGTCTGATTGTGATGAAGGCATACGATTTCATTAAATTGCAAAGAGAATCATTTTAATGTTTCAATAAGTCAAACAAAATATTAGGAGTCTATTATAATTAGTTCTTAGAATACTATAATCCATTTTCTAACAGTGCTATTTCATTTTGGAAATATGTTCAGGAAACATCACTGCATAAATTACGGAAGATCAACATCTTCCATATCATCAGCATAATACAGATGAGATCAATTAATTACATAAAGCAATCCTCTTAAGAAATAGTTTCTCTGGGGTAAATGTTTGCAAACTCTAGGATAGGAAATTGAAATATATAGAAAACCCATAGAGATACTAAAACGATATTGCCCCAGATGTGTGTGTGTGTGTATTTAACACAAGAGTATATACAGATACATATTTACATATTTAAAAGTTTCAATTCACTAGTAATAGAATAATTGCAAACCAAACTCACAAAGTTGTTTTCATACTCATAAAACTAGCACATTTTTTAAATTTAATATTCAATACTGGTGATTTTATGATGAGATAAATATATCACAAGGGAATAAAGTCAGTATAATTTTCTTAATCATTCTGTTGGTTATTCTTTGTGTGATCCCCTTACCACGTATAGTAGATAAACACTCAGAACACTTACATTTGGAAGTGCTTTTCTGTTTTGTGATTAAAAATATTGGAAAAAATCACCCAAGTGTTTAATGGTTAGGGAAATAATTATATGTCAGTTCAAGTCAATATTATGAAGTCTTTAAAATTATATTTATGAAGATCTTTAGTGATGAAAAGTGTTTGTGATATAATGTGGAGTTTTTTTTGAAAAGAGAATTTGACAGGTCACAAAAATAAAGCACATTAAAAAAGGAGATAGGAAATAAAGGTGCCAAAGTTCGAAAACAGGTTGGTCTATGTGACAAAGTTATGTGTGTTTACTTTTTTCTGAGTCTGTAAATTTTTTAATCTTTTGCAACATTCTAAGATGACCACTACTTTATCAATCAGAAAAAAAAAAAAAAGAAACCTATGAAATAAACAGATATTTATACCGGGCTTATACTTGATAAGAAGCCACCATTAAGAACAAGGTGATTTCTAAGTTTAATCTGAAGACTAAAGTATTTCTTGGTCTAATCCAAATAGCAAAATTTCTTAATCTAATTTAACGGCTATGTGTAAAGAAATGGGATAGAACATGTGAAAAAAACAAACTTCTCTAAATGCATAAGTTGTGAATAAATTCTTGAGATAATACTTTGTTAACCTACTGAAGGGATCAGAATAGTCTTGAAAATTATGACCTACTGGATTAAGAACTGTCCCAATTTATTCAACTTGTCAGAAAGAAATTTTCTGATTCTGGATGACCAGTTCAAGGCTTGGGACAGGAATGTCTTTCTTGAGGAGACTCCAGCTTTTCTTCTTTCCTCAAGAAAGAACCTCCTGATTTACAATTGCTTATCCTGAGATGCCTTACTCACCAGAAAGATGTGAGGCCCAGCATCTTATGGAACGTAGGTTAACGTTTAGAGATACACAGAGGAAAACAACATAGTCCGAAGCTGCTCGTAGTCTTAGAGAGGATACAGATGTGTAAAGTTATAAAATACAGCACAGAATGATGAATACAACATTGGATGCATCGGCAACACGAGGACGGTAAAGAGGGAGAGTAATCAAATGTGTTACGAGGACATTCCAAGGGAATTTTCCAGAAGAGATGATTCTTAAGTTGAATTTTAAAAGGAAATTGGAAATTTATCACATGGTGAGTGGTGTGAATGGCATTCTCTGCCAACAAAACTGATGTTTATAGACCTGTTTAATATGCAGATATTTCAGAGCTGAAAGAAAGAGAGTCCTTCTGACAGAGTCATTCTATACAAATGCCTACTGGTAATAAAATAGTGATGAGAAATATCAGGTTATACAAGGTTACCTGGGTAGCCAATTGATAATCTTAAGAAAAGTGTAGAAATATAGATCAAATACATACTCAGAGATAATTTCGTTTTCTTTTACCTGAAGTGACTTCTGAGGAGGAGGTCAGAGGGAATATTTTCTTCATTTACTTGACTAGACAACATGAATTATTTAATGTCATAGACAATATCAGGGGGCATGAAGGTTCATGTCAGTTTATAATATTGATATTGTATTCAAGAATATTATAATTAATTAATAATAGAAAGAACAGGATTTTGATCAGAGGTATTCACGATTTCATACTTCTAAATTAATAATAGACTCTAGACACAAAGGGACATATTGAAGAGAATAAAATTGTGGTAAATTTATGTAACTTTTTTCATTTTCTAAAACGGTTCTAGATTTTATTCTGAGTTGTCCCTTCTTTTAATAAGAATGAGACTCCTATAATGAGGCCCTATAATGTTTATAACACTATTACTTTGGATTGTTCAACTATGAAGTTTAAGTTATTCCTTTCACATTTTAATTTGTCAACATATTATACATTTTGTTTTATGATTCAAATACCATACATATAAAAATATTCCAATTTTCTGCATTAACTTGCATATCAGTTCCATTTATATGTATAGAATTACTTATGTAAATATGTTTTAAATATTTTCAACATTAATTTTTATTTTTTTTAAGATTTATTTATTTGAGAGAAAGACAGTGAGAGAGAGAGCATGAGCCGGGTGAGAGTCAGAGGGAGAAACAGACTCCCCGCCGAGCAGGGAGCCCAACTCAGGACTCAATCCCCAGACTCCGGGATCATGACCTGAGCTGAAGGCAAATGTTTAACTGACTAAGTCACCCAGCTTCCCCAATATTTTGAACATTTAATATGGACTTCTGAATTGATTTTATTGGATTTTCCCTCATTTTTCTTTCTGATTAATAGTTCATATAAGAGGAGGATATCAAATGTAACGTTACATCAGATTTTAGAGCAGTCTGTCATTTATCCAAACCAAACAGAATTCCCACTAAACAGAGAGCAGATGGGATCCTCAGTTAGGATGGGGAGTCCCAATAGGAAGATGAAAAGACTGGAGTCTGTGACTGAACATGCAGACAATCTGTTTCCTAGGACCAAACTACCAGTCATGCAGAAGTAGGACAAAATCAAAGAGAGGAATGCTTTGTGAGAAGGTCCCAGGAAACAAAATTTAAGGCTGGGAGGATTCTACAAGTTTGAAATCTAGTTTTAGAATTTCAGGTCAGTGGCTAAAAGTCATATAAAGAAGAACTTGAGTTGATGGGACTGGAGCAGTATCTGCTCATTCTGTCTTGAAGGAACGATTGCATGAAATGGCTAAAACTAATGGGTAGATAAGAAAAAGAACCAATGGAGAATTTGATGCAAATTCTTGAGGCAAATTCTTCACTAAGATCAGGGAATTTCCAATTTCTAGATGAATTAGTATTCCCAATCTCTCAACTCAAATTTCGTTAGTCCTTTGCTTCTCTTTCTTACAAGGATAATCTAAATTCTTGAGCTTCAAGAAAAAAACTTCTCCCAAAAAACTGGTTCAACTTTTATGAATGATGATAGCCCAACGAAAGTCATTCATGTAAGTTTATGATTTTCTCCTGAACCTTTTCCTCCACTCAACATTCAGTCAGTTTGTAAAAACTGCCACATGCGTAGCTTTATCTAGATCCTCTGAGCAAAGGAAATAAAGCTACATAAAACATTAGTCTCTACTCTCCAGGTACTTAGCGGAACTTAAATGTAATTTAGAGCTTTCATATAACCAAATCGCTAAGCAAAAAAGAAAAAGAACAAATGACAAACAGAAAATTGGTGAGACAGAAAACTATAAGTGCATATTTATGACAATTTTGGATCAGAAAACAACTAGGTCAACATAAAATTAGTGGATATGGTAGCAGTGAAAAACATTGTCAGATGTGACTATTTTCAAATATAATAATAAATAAATTTAATAGAAAAAATATGATAGAATGTTAGAAATAAACATGAATTTCAAGGTCTTTAGTACATAACTGATTATTAAAACCCAAAAGTGGAGCGCCTGGATGGCTCAGTTGGTAGAGCATGAAACTCCTGATGTCAGGGTTGTGAGATCAAGTCGCACGCTGGCTACAGAGATTACTTAAAAATAAAATCTTAAAAAAACGAAACAAAAGAAAAATGCCAATTTCCAGTTAAAAACAGAAAGAAAAAAGAAACAAAAAACCAAAGTATTTGTATAGCTAGTTTCCATGGGGGAAGTAAAAAAAAAAAATAATGCAGGAAAGAAACAGCAACATTACTAATAATCAAAGAAAAAATAAACCTATGCAATGTCATTATTTAACTATCCCACTAGCAAAAAGTAAAAAAAAAATAAGGACACAGAGCTCATAACTGTAAGAGAAAATGGAGAAATAAACCTTCTGGAAAGCAAGCTGGCAATGGCTATCCAACATCTAAGCACTTTTATTACTCTTTGATATAGTAACCCACTGTCATAATCGTACTGAAGAACTAATGATAGATTAGGTAAGCATCTATGTACTAGAATAACAATTATCGTCCCTCAAAATTAATCAAAATTAGAAATCTCTCTCTTACCTGATAGTGTTTTAAAAAATAAGTTAATTAAACTCATGAACCCAATTCAATGTTACACAGTTACTAAGATGATGTGTTAGAGACCATGTGATGGCATAATAAAATACTTACAATACAAGGTTAAGTATAAAAGCAAGATGTCCAAACAGCATTAAGTATTGTTTGGAGATCCAGATTTAAAAATAAAAGAATGTGAAAGGAACACATAACTTTTATTTTTTTTAGAGCAGTTTAAATTTACAGAAAAATTGACAAGACTGGATAGAATGTTTCCCTATGTCATGCATGCAATTTGTCCTACAGTAGTAGGTTCAATTTGTTTCAATTTATGAACCAATATCGATACCTTATTAATTTAGATCTATAACTCATTCAGATATCATTAGTTCCCCCCCCCAACCTTTCCTGTTCCAGGACGCTACCGTATCCATTCTTTTTAAAGCTCCTCTTAGCTGTGACATTTTTTCAGACTGTTTTTGATGACCTTGACAACTTTCAGAAGTATTGGCCAACTTTTTTGTAGCACGCTCTCCATTGAGAACTGTCTTTTTTTTTTTTTTTTTTTTGATTAGGGTATATACTATCATATATACTATCAAGGGTAATGGACTATCAAGGATATGTACTACTGGGGTGCCGGGGTGGCAGGGTTGTTAAGCGTCTGCCTTCGGCTCGGCTCATGATCCCTGGGTCCTGGGATCGAGCCCCGTGTCAGGCTCTCTGCTCCGCTGGGAGTGCTGAGAGCCTGCTTCTTCCTCTCCCACTCCCCCTGCTTGTGTTCCCTCTCTCACTGGCTGTCTCTATCAAATCGATAAATAAAATCTTTAACAACAACAACAACAAAAGGATATGTACTATCAACATGATTTCCATCTTTTGATGTTAACCTTGATCACCTGGGTGAGTTAGTGTTTGCCAGGTTTCTCCTGCTAAGTTACTTCCCCTCATCCCACCTTTCCATACTTGCACTCTTTGGAAGGAATTCTCTAGGCATGGCCCACTCTAAAGAAGTACGGAGTTACAATGTTCTACCTTTTTGAGGGCAGCGTATCTACGTAAAGTATTTAGAACTTTTCTGCATAGGAAATCTGTTTCTTTGTGTGTAACTTTTTAAACACAAAATAAAATCTGTTAATTCAATACTAAAATAATCTAACACTGAAGAATTTGCTATAAAATTTTCTTATAATTTGTTAAGATCAGTTGTGTAAAGTACAATTTCAAGTACAAACACATATTTGTTAGAATTTCTTTTTCTTTCTTGGGGAAAGCAGAAAAGAAAAATATTGTGTAATATTAAAAAATAAGTACCAAATAAAACATAATTAGGTAAGAAAATAATTTTCCTATTTTTATTTATCTTTCTTAGAATTTCCTTAGAAGGATGGTATCAGTCTCATATTCAAAATAAATCATGGATTTCAAAAAAGACTTGAAATCAGCTATAATAAATTGCATATTTAGGAGCTAATTTTGATAATTCTATATTAGACTTAATAGATTGACATTTTGTCTTATATTTTTCAAAACATAAAATTTTGGTAACTCATGATGTATCTAAGCAGCAATGAAAATATGCTATTAAAGACTGTATTAAGATTATACATAATGAAAAACTATATTATTATCTCACTATTTGTAAGAAGATGCATTCAAAAACTAGAGAAAAAAAGATTGCTTTAGATACATACATCTCTTATTTTACTAAGCCCATCCCCAGGTGATAAGGATTTTGTTTTTATACTATCAATAAAATAAAAAAAAAATTGGTAGTCTAGTTGTTAGAGGTCACATTATTATCATTAGCTTTCTTTAAGTATTTTTCTCTTTATTAAAATCTCTCTCCTTTGATGGCTTATTTGCTGGAGCACAAAACCTGGACACCAGACTGTGTGAGTTAAAATCTCAGCTTCCCTTCTTACTGTGTACTCATGGGCAGGATTACTTAATCAACACCGGCTTCCTTCTCATTTATAACATGAGTAACAGTAACTGTCAAAGACTTATAGTCAGAACTTATTTAAAGGGAATAAAACAGTTTCTGGCATACAGCAATCACTCAAACAGTAAATGTTAAGTAATTAATTATAATTACGATTGTTCCTGTTATTATGTAATAACCTACAATCCAAAGGTAGGAGAGAGGAGAATGAAGAAAAGATTTTTTTAAGAAAAATACTGCAGTTATATGTATTTTATTATAATTGTGCCTAGTTTTATAAATATACACACATGTATATAGTATATATTCATATGTAGAGTTTCTGTAATATAGTATTCTAATGTTATAAAAATTCATTGGGATCAAACCCTGAGTATTTGTATCAAGGGTTCCAGAGACCTCACTGGAAATAGTTAGCATACTTTGAATGACATTCTGTCATAAATATGATGTATTTTAAAGACAGCATATATTTTGAATCCTAAAGTATTTCACATCCATATATATTTAATATACTCATCTAGACATTTACTCTTACTAGCAGTATTCAGGAAATTAAATAGTAACTATGAAACTGATTCAAGGTACTTATTTTTTAATAATCCAGACTTAATCAAAGAGCTATTTTTATCAATGTTTAAGGATATTATAAAATATTTTCTGAAGTAACTTCTGTCATATTTTATTCACTGGCAATCTTTCTTTTATTCTTATAGAGAGTCTATCTCCTCACATTTCCTTTGAATAAATGGAAAACGAAGATTGGCTGTTATTCATGAGTCATTTTCAAATCACTGAAATCCCATGGGCTTCTCTTCATTTACAGTTCATTCAGAAGACAAAACATTCTAGTAGGAAAATCAGATAATAAGAAACTACTATCTGTATCTGTATTATCTACCTATCTATCTCCATATCTATCTATCTATCTATCTATCTATCCATCCATCCATCATCATCGTCATCACCACCATCTATAACCATCTATCTATGTAAATAGATCTGTATTTTCCTATTGTATTATTTCAGGGAAAGACGAATACAAAAAAACAACAACAGACTGATGTGAGAATGCTATTTTAATGCAGTATCCTTTGGTTAAACTACTCTTTGCAAATTTGATGTCAGTATCTACCTTCTTTCATACACTCCTAATCCAGTACCTTTGAACATTAATTTTGTTCCAGCTATATGATAGGGGTACAAGGTGAAGCGTACAGACAAGATCCCTGCTTACAAGTTTCTTAAAGTCAAGTTAAAAATAAAGTAATTAAAAATATTGTTGCACGGCTAACATGCCACAAATATTACATACATATGTAAAATACAATAATAAAAGATCATGTAATTCTATAAGAAGGTATGAAACATTAGGTTCAAAAAATAGATGGGCTGATAAAAGGAAATAATCCCCCAATTTGTAAAAAGAGAGCGCTTCAAGGATCCAAAGGGCAGAAGGCCTAAAACTTTCCTAATCCTTATTGAGGGATCCACAGATTAAAACATCTCCCTATTTAGCTGAACCCTGATTGTATTTTCCTTGGGGAAGCATCTCATCTAAATGTTCAGGGGATCTGTAATAGATAACAGTTAAAGTGATCACAAGTAATAATCTAAACTGAAAATTCTTGTCACTATACACTCCTAACAGCTTCTAAAATTAGTTAAAATTAAGATTGGTTCTGGGTGCCTGGGTGGTTCATTTGGTTAAGCATCAGCCTTGGGCTCAGGTCCTGATCCAGGGGTCCTGCTGGGCTCCCTGCTAGGTGGGGAATCTATTTCTCCTCCTTCCTTTGCACCTCCCCCTGCTCATGCTCTTTCTCTTGCTCTCTCAAATAAACAAAATCTTAAAAAAAAAAAAAAAAAAAAGACTGGTTCCAAGTTCTGCCTATTTTGAGTAATTCTGCTATGAATATTTTCATACCGGTCTTCAACTGGACATATATTTTCATTTTTATCAAAAGTATACCTAACATGGAAGTTGCTAGATCATGTTAGGTTCAAGTTTTTAAGAAGTTGCCAAGCTGTTTTCAAAAGTGGATGTACCTTTTCCCATTCCCACCAGCAGAGGAAGAACATTTGTTTCCCTATATCCTGGATAACGTTTGATATTATTAGACTTTTGATTGTACCCATCAAGTGGTTAAGGCATTACAGTTTCAATTTCTATTCATCATATGACTTATGATGGTGAGTGTCTTCTCATGTGCTTATTAGCTATTTGTATATACCTTTTTTTTGGTAAACTATTCAAAACTTTTGCCAATTAAAAAAAATTGCAAATGAAAAACCCCAAAAAGAACAAAAAAATTTAAAAAATTGCATTGTCTTCTTATTGAGATGTATTCTGAATACAAGTATTTAAAAAATATATAACTTGCAAACATTCTCTCCTACTCCATAATTTATCCTTTCATGTTTTTAATGGTGTCTTTTGAGAATAAAACCTTTTAACCTGATGAAGTACAATTAATCATATTCTTTGATAAACTGCTTTTGAAGTTACCTCTAATAAATCATTGCTGAACCTAATGTCATCAAGATTTTCTCCTGTATTTTTTTTGAAAATTTTATGTATCCCCTGTAATGAGCTCTCTGCTCCATTTTAAGTTAATTTCTGTTTATGATGTAAGGTAATTTTTTAAAAGTTTGAAATGCACATGGGGATTTTTATAGGTTGACATATTTTTTTCAGCAAAAAATTATGTAAATAGAAATGTTTTAAGATTTTTTCTAAAACTTTAAAAAAGTATGTGCTCAAATATATTTTAAAAGCAATATTTATTTAAACTAGTATTTATGTAATTGTTCGATTTTCTGAAACAACCAAGTACCAAACTATTTATAATCACTGATTATCATGAAAAAAGCTAAAATATCTTATACTTTTTGAAGAAGGCAAATATTTAACTACCAACTGTAAATATTTACCACAGATAACCAACAAATCTTATCATCAGTATTTATGTCATCACAAATATTTGTTATAATTCTCCTGTGTGTTAAATTGTATTTTTTAAAAAGTCAGAATGTCTTAATAGACAACACAATAACTAAATCATTCATTTTCAAAGGATTGCTGCAGAGGTTGAAATGAAAAATGTATATAGGTGCAAAGTTTCTCACTTTGGCCATTTTTTTTGGAAAGATTTTATTTATTTATTTAAGAGGGAACACAAGGGAGGGAGGGGCAGAGGGAGAGGGAGAGGGAGAGAGTCTCAGCAGTTTTTTTGATGTGGGACTCCATCCCAGGACCCTGAGATCATGACCTGAGCCGAAATCAAGAGTCCAGTGTTCAACTGACTAAGCCATTCAGGTGCCCGTGACCATTTTTAATTCAGTTAAAAGGAGTGAAGCCATCAATGCAGAAAATAAACATTTCATCATAAAATATTTCCCCTTAAATTAAGGTGGTAATTTACTGTTGAGTAAATATTTTCCCTGTACAATTTTCTTCTTGTTTCTCTGAGAGGTTAACTTGTCTAAGATCGATGCCCTCCCATAGAAGGAGTCTGCCTCTTCTTTAGTAGGACCCTTTATAAGCTAAAACTATCTTCCTTTGGGACGCCTGGGTGGCTCAGTCATTAAACGTCTGCCTTTGGCTTGGGTCATGATCCTGGGGTCCTGGGATCGAGCCAGGGATCGAGCCAGGGATCGAGCCAGGCATCGGGTTTCCCTGCTCAGCGGGGAGCCTGCTTCTCCCTCCCTCTCTGCAGCTCTCCCTCCTTGTGCTCTCTCTCTGTCAAATAAATAAATATATAAAATCTTTAAACAAACAAAAAACGTCTTCATTAAAACTGGTCACAACCAATGCCTGAGATCACCTGTCCTAACAGAATGATGAGGTGAAAATACTGGCTCACTATTACACAGATTCATCCAGAAGGCTTGGGACATAGCCTTTGATTGTATCTACGAGATGGGCAGAGGCATCCCTGAGAATTCTGACGTGGCAAACAGCCAGTGACCTCACCAGTCTGCTTCATTCCACGCAACGCATTTGTGATGGCTTCCAGTTCCCAGGCATTGCCGGAGGAGGGCCTGCCGCTTCTCTAACCATGTGTATAAGCTTCATAGTCCAAAGACGAGATCCCTCCGCAAAAATCGGACATCCAACTTTGCTGGACCTCATTTCATCGCCACAGAGTGAAACGGTCAACAAGGGAACCGTGCACTTGCTACTGCTCCTGCCTTCAACATTGCTCTCAGGAAGAGCCTCTCAGAAACTAGGGTGCGCACCACACACACCGTGTCATTGACCTGACTTACTCAGCATGTGCACAAGCACATGGAATTTGTTCCTACTCTCATTGCTGAATCGAAGTCTAGTAAATACAACAAGCAAAGAGGTGTTACAAATTCCTCTTTGTTCATCCAATTCTACATCAAAATTTCACATTGCATGTTTTTTTCTAATACTTGTTTTTCACACCTTTAGTAATATTTTCTACGAGATTTCTGCCCTTCTTGGCTGAGAAAGGAAGGCATTATGGTTTCAGTCTATTCTTTCAGTCACTTTTACTTCAACAGGAAAGAAAAAGTATTTCTCTAACAGTAGATGGCTTTTCTCCGTTCACTACTAGTAATAAGCCTGAAACAAGGTTTCTAAACACATCTCATTAAGGGCTTTGAAACTGTAAAACACTGAGGTGAGTAGTGCACGACTTTAAGCACGAAGAAAACAATGACATTTGTATCATTCTGAATTATTTTTACTTACTGATAATATTATGAGTAACTAACAATTTGGGACACAACATATGCAGTGGCCACTGTTACTGATGAGCACTGGATCCTTCTTTCACACAAATACGCGAAGGTCCTGAAACGCGGGTGTGGGTCTACCATTCCTTCCCACAGCACGGCTCATACTGGCCTGTCCCGGCTACAGTGGATCTTACTCTCATTGAGGCTAATCCTGAAGAGATTCAACATGTTGTAGGAGAAAAAAGCCCCAAGTGAATTCACCGCCAAGTTTTACAAGGGAAGATTAATTACTTCAGGGTAGGGAGGGGTTGCTTCTCCTGGCAAAGTGGGTTCTAGGAGACTTGTGGACTTCCAGGATTTTAGGATCATCTATGTCTACACAAGTGTCTCTGCCTGAAGCCTCGAGGCCTCCCTCAGTCCTCGTGAGTGCTCGTGACCCAAGACAGCTGGCAGGAAGCTACACTCTACTGGGGTTGTAACCTCGACGTTTTAAAATAATATTTTGATCTCAGGGTGCCTAGATGGTGCAGTCGTTAAGCGTCTGCCTTCCGCTCAGGGCGTGATCGCAGCGTTCTGGGATCAAGCCCCACATCAGGCTCCTCCGCTGGGAGCCTGCTTCTTCCTCTCCCACTCCCCCTGCTGTGTTCCCTCTCTTGCTGGCTGTCTCTCTCTCTGTGTCAAATAAATAAATAAAATCTTTAAAAAAAAAAAAAAAGAAGAGTTAGTCTCACTGTTTAAAAAATCAATCAATAAATGAAAATAAAATAAAATAAGAATTTGATCTCATCTTCAGCTGTGTCTCCCCAAACAGGTGGTGGCCATAGTAAGTCTCAAGAATCAGTACGAATGGCCAGGATAATTTCCATCCTAAATTTGAGCAGTATTTGATATAACTGGCTCGGTGCCATTGTTCTCATCATCAAATGACACTACAGTTTGTAATTTGTGACAGGTTGGGTAGAACTCCAGGGTTTGAAGGGAGATAGGTGTTACTTTAAATATAATTGCAACAATTATGGTATTACCTTATGTAATATTTTTTAAAATTAAAAGATGGGTTCACATCTATCACCTTACCTAACCCTCATAAATGTTCAGTGTTCAATGACATAGATATTGTCATTTCATTTTTATAGATAAGGGAATTTTGGCTCAAGAAGGTTATATTCTTGTCCAAGATCCCAATAGCTCAAAGGCAGGCCTCTAGACTGCTTGCTTTCATACATTGTTTCATAGTTGCTTAATTGTTTTTAAATAAGGATCAAATGATGCTTCCATTTTGTGGGAAATATATTCATGTGTGTCCCTGGGAGTACTGCTTCAATGTCCACAGTGATTATTCCAAATAAACAGCTGCAGAGAAGGTAAGTGTATATTCTTTTGAATATGGAAGTGATTGATACAGAAATTATGCATTTTGTTGCTGCAGCATAATGTACAGTGTCGTGTCCCAAAGTAGATTATGCAAGGCATCAATGACTCAGCTTTCTCCTGAGTTATATACTTTTTTGTAGGTCAAGCACTTTTAATATGCATATGCACTGTTATATTTTACATATCTGTGATTTTTGGGTCTTAGAGAGTATTCCGTGTTGTGACCTGAGCCTTCCAGAGCTGATGTGCCATAGGCCTGTGAAATAATCACTCTATGATTTTAGAGATTAATTGTTTAAATGAATGAGTTATAGCTTCTTTTGTTAAAAAGCAATATAAACAAGAAATCTGTTATTTTAATGTATTTGGATTTTTATCAGTTAAGAAAAGCATTAACATCTGATTTTTCCCCCCTTAGTTAACTAAATGTTCCTACAACAATCTTTTTAGATTCAGAGAAAGACTTTTGGTGCAGTATTTGTCATTATATTTAAGTATGATAATTAGTTTACCTAATTTGTTGGCAGATTTGTCTCTTAGGAAATCATTTATTTATTTGGCTAGTAGTTTTGTAAACATTGCTTAAAAGTAAGTAACACTTAAAAAGATTGATTAATACATAATTTCAAAAACACACAGAGATATATCTGAAATCTAATTTTAAGGTATTTATGTCCTAGTACAACTAGGTTGTTATAGTAATTATTTACCCTTTTTGTATGTGTTCCACCTCATAAATTTTCTCTAAGTTTCCAGGAAAGGAATGCCATACACTGAAGAGCAGTGAGGGAAAAAAAAGTAGTTAGAAGTGAACTCTGACATATTTTCTCTTCGAAGAGTTCCTTTCCTAAGGTGGTGTATCCTCAAGTCTCCAAACCATAATGGAAAGTGAAAGTTTTGTGAAAAATTTGTACTGACCACCCAAGTTGTTCCTCAAGTTTTAGAAACCTGAAAGCTATTAAAAAAAAAAAAAAAAGAAGAAGAAGAAGAAGAAGAAGAAGAAGCAACTTGATCTGCTTCTACTGCTTCTCCAGAAAATCCCAAGTCCGGACATTCAGAGATCCCTAATGGGGTTGAAAGCTCTAAATCTGCCCATTGAATCCATTTGTTCAAGATCAATTAATTGCTTTGCAAAATTGATTAATTACCACTAGGGTTCAGTTTTCAAGAGCTCAGGTTTTTCACTCTTAATGAATTTCAGGAGAGCATGAATAATTCTTATATTTAGGAAAGAGAGGGTGAGGGTTTTAAAATATTCTAGGCTGTCACTGAAAATAGAAGGAGTGATAAAAAGTTTTCAGGACAAACAGAAACTAAAAGAATTTGGGATCACCAAACCAGCCCTACAAAAAGTATTGAAAGGGGTCCTCTAAGCAAAGAGAGAGCCCAAAGGTAACATAGACCAGAAAGGAGCAGAAACAATACAGAATAACAGTCACCTTACAGTCAATACAATGGCACTAAATTCCTATCTTTCAATAGTTACCCTGAATGTAAATGGGCTAACCGCCCCAATCAAAAGACACAGGGTATCAGATAAGATAAAAAAGCAAGACCCATCAATATGCTGTGTGCAAGAGACTCATTTTAGACCCAAAGACACCTCCAGATTTAAAGTGAGGGGTGGAAAACCGTTTATCATGCTAAAGGACATCAAAAGAGAGCTGGGGTGGCAATCCTTATATCTGACAAATTAGATTTTAAACCAAGACTATAATAAGAGATAAGGAAGGACACTATATCATGCTCAAAGTGTCTACCCAACAAGAAGATCTAATAATTGTAAATATGTATGCCCCTAAAATGGGAGCAGCCAATTATATAAGCCAATTAATAAAAAAACCAAAGAAACACATAGACAATAATTCAATAAAAGTAGGGGACTTTAACACCTCCCTCACTGCAATGGACAGATCATCTAAGCAGAAGATCAACAAGGAAATAAGCACTTAAAATGACACACTGGACCAGATGGACTTCACAGGTATATTCAGAACATTCCATCCCAAAGCAACAGAACACACATTCTTCTTGAGTGCACATGGAACATTCTCCAGAGTAGATCACATCCTGGGTCACAAATCAGGTCTTAACTGGTACCAAAAGATTGGGAGCATTCCCTGCATATTTTCAGACCACAATGCTTTGAAACCCGAACTCAGTCACAGGAGGAAAGTTGGAAAGAACTCAAATACATGGAGGCTAAAGAGCATCCTACTAAAGAATGAATGGGTCAACCAGGAAATTGAAGAATTAGAATATTCCTACTGGAAAATTTAAAATGGGAATGCACATGGGCCTCATTATAAAAGTTTGTCTTTGGGGTACAAGATTTCATGTTATGTCACCAGTTATATAAATTTATATCCAAAGGTTGTTCTCTTCAGGAAAGTGTGCCGCTTATAAAAGAAACAGTTGCTGTTTGAGATAAAGCGAATGCTGCCATTCGTGGGTGGGTTCTCTTTTGGTAGCTCATTACTAGGCCACTGTGCTGTGCCTTTGGGGCTGGCCTTGCTCTTCACCTGCTCTATGGGAGCTTCCTTGGCGGTTTTATTTCTTTACTACAAACTCCACCATTTCCAATGGCTACACTTAAATTAATTTTAGCGTTACAGGGGAAGAACCATTAGGTCAGATTTCTCCCCCACACACCATTGTCACAATGCTACTGAACTTTTTGAGGTCACTGTACATATTTGAGTTCCAAATATAACTTCAGAAAATCAGAAATGGGAAATACCCTACCCCAGCTCCCTGTTCACAGCCCTGCACTAGTTTCTATTTGCGGCCCTGTATCTTTATTTGTTTTGAATTTAAAAAAAAAAAAGAGTTTAGCTTTTTTAATCACCAATACAACTTAGATTAGATACTGCTTAACATCAATTAATTACCTCAACTGTGGATATTAAGATGTTTCTTAAAAGAAAAAAAATAACCCTGTATCTTTTCAGGGCAGAGGAAATTAATGGTCTATGTTGTATTGTACTTGGATATGGAATATCAAAACACTGACGTGCCTTAATAGTTAACATTCCAGTTTTTTATTTTTATCTATAAAAATATTATCATAAGGAGATAATTTTACCAAAAGTCTCAATTTTCAGATTTCATATTCTTAAGACAAAAACAAATTTAAAAATTATTATAAAATGTCCTTCAATTGATTGTTATTTTAGACACATTCTTATTAAATATGAGCTGATATGAAGATAGTCTCTGAATACAAGTATAGACATATGGTATGGTTTTATAGAATTCTTAGAAGTAGGTTATATATTTTAAGTTTTAAATATCTACAGAAACCTTGTGCCCTGTAAAAAGCAAATTTTCATCAAGAGCACTTAAGACTGGAAGGAAAAGTAAAGCTGTTTGTGGTAAATTGCATGATTTTAGATTTTTACTCATGGAGCACAGTCAGCAGAGAAGAGATTAAGATGGAGAAGGCTCATTGGCAGAAGAAACCAGCGAATATCACAGGTTCCTCGACCACCAAACTAATCTAAGTTCACCAAAATGACATCATGATAACAGCAGAACCCGTATGCTGTAAAGGAGGGAGGTTGCCAGTCGCTTAAAAGAGGCTTAAAAACTGCTGAAAACAACTCTCTCTGGTAACACATCAGAAATAAATATGCTCTTGCTCTGATTAGGGGTGAGATATAATCAAGCACAAATGTTCAGCGGCAGGTTCCAAAACTCAGGGATCTGACTTCATGGAGTTTCCTGCTGTCATGGGTAGAATTCTAGAATGCCGGGTTGGGTGTAGTTGTTCAACGGTACAAAGTTACAGTTATAGGACACTAATAAATCCTAGAGATCTGCTGTACAACACAGTACTAGAGTTAACAGTGCAAAGTTGCACGCTGAAAAACTTAAGAGGGTAAATCTCCTATTAAGTGTTCTCACCACTACCAAAAAGAAAAAAAAAAAAAAGCCGGGGGACACAAGAAATCTTTTGAAGGTGATACAGGTGATAGATACACTTATTACCTTAATTCGGGTGATGGTATGGGTGTATGCATATGTTCAAATTCATCAAAATGTATACATGAAATATGTGTATATTTAATAATGAATATATAATGGCAATCATATTTTGTAATATATAAATGCATCAAATTAACATGTACATCTTAAGTTTACACAATGTTATACGTCAAATATATTTCAATAAATTAAAATCTGTATTTAAAATCATAGTAAAGTATGCCTAAATAAGCTGAAAACTTAAAAAAAAGAATGGGAATTGGGAGGAACGTAGTAACTATAGTAGTATTTCTCAAAGCATATTCTACTAAGTCCCAATTTTGGAGCTTATTAATATATTCTGGAGAAAGGTTTCATGTTACATCAATTTGAGGAAACTGTTTAAATTATTACTTAAATACCTGTTAAATAAGTTTTTTCTGTATGACAAAACTGTTTTTTTTTTAATGTTTAGTATCCTATTGTATACAGATTGATTCAAATTGCATTTGACCTTCACCTGCATCTCTCCTATATCCCTTTTATTTATATGTAGCATTCTTAATATTAGTGATCTGGGAAATACTCATTTAGAGAGACATTTTCTTATCCTCTCGATGCTACCTATTATAACCACACAGGACAACAGCCTCCTACTGCAAATACCATGTAGGATCCAGGCTGCTTTAGTCCACTGGAATTCCCTCTCCCTTCTTCCATGATAAGAGAATAATAAACATTTATCAAAATCCTCCAGAGCTAGATGTGGTGATGTAACTACATTTTCTGACCAATGGAACATGAATGGAAGCGTTATGAGCCTTCCAATGACGAGCTTCCAGGCCGGCAGTCGTCTGTGCATTCTTGTCTTCCAATCAGACAGAGGAGCATGGCCATGTCTGTGACCTTGTTTGACCTTGCTGACAAAAATAAGGCACTCAAGGTGGCAGAGCAATGGTGAAGAGAACCTGGGTCCCTGAATATTCTGACCAGATGGAATCACTCACTTTGAAAGAGAATTCAATTTTATGTTTTCTAAGACACTTTATCATTGAGTCTCTTCATTTAAGCAGCTTTGTGTTTATTCCAATGAGTCCACCCAACGGCAACTACCCAGCATTTATTGAGTAACTGCTGCTTATGAGGCAGAACTGTCATGGTGCACTATTGTACTGTGAGGGATGTAGAGGTATTAGATTATCTAATCTTCACAACAGAAGTCTGAAGTAGGTACCATGACGGGGAGTTTAAGTTACTCATCCAATGTCCTACGGTGAAGAGGTAGCATGGGTAGGATTTGAACCACCTCAGTCTGGCTTCAAATCTATAAAACTCTTTATCTGCATACTGTATTGCTATTTACTTGCAATATTCAAACAGAAAGACAATTATCTCCTGCTTCTAGAGAGCACTGACAGACCAAGAATTCATTCTTATAATTGTATGTATATAAATTAAGGCATAAGATTATAAATATTTAAATTTATCAATAAATTCACAAACATGTATTGACCACCTAACATTTCATTCAGCATATTAATAGCAAGAATTTTCCAGATTACTCATATGTGAGAGATACAACTAATAAATTCACAGAATTAGTAGTGCAAAGAAAACAGTGATGATTGATTTTTGAGTATAAACAAAAATTAAAATATATCTCGGGAGGTTAAAATAATGCCCAAAGAATACAACTAAGCAAATGATTACTACCATGGACATACTACACTTGGGCCTAAAAAGAAAAGCTTTCCCACAGAGAAACAGAGGAAAAAATTGTCATTATGTTGCAGTTCAGGTAAAACTCAAGTATCTTTAAGTAACTGCAAAGTTTGAAATGATAGGTTGGCTGCTTTAAAATCAAATAAATTTTAGTAGGAATTAATACAAGGACAGTATCCAAAATAATGGAAATAATAGTCACAGTAAAATGGATAGATCGTAAAGGAAGTCTAAGATTTTTGTATGACACTTACAAAAATAAACTCATTTTATTTAAGACTTTATTTGAGAAAGTGTTAGCAAGAAGGAGCAGAGGTGGAGGGAGAGAGACAAGTAGACTCTGTGCTGAGCACAGAGTCTGATGTGGGGCTTAATCCCAGGACCCTGAGATCATGACCTGAGCTGAAACCAAGGGTCAGATCCTCAACCAACTGAGACACCCCGGCGCCCCTACAAAAATAAACTCTTATTGAAGTATGACATACACATGAAAAAATGACCAATAATGGGGAAAGCTGAATTAGTTTTTGCAAGATGAGCCATGTAACCAGCAGCTGCATCAGCTGCTCAGTCCTGGGGCTGATGCATGCTGTAATCATCTGGTAGCTCAGCTGGGGCTGGAGGGTCTCTGGCAGCACTGACCTGTCTGGTGGTTGGTGCTGGTTGTTAGCGAGGACTCTCTCAAAGGAGCCAGTGTGGGCTTTTCACTAGAACTCCTTCGATGTGGCTCCTGTTGCTTTTGTCTGCTCCAGTTACAGTCCCACTAGATGCGAGGTGATGCGGAGGAAGCAGTACTATCTCTCGACGGCAGGGCAAAGTCATACATTTAATCAGATGTGGGTACGGGGTGGAGAAGCATTTCTTAAAAATCTACCAGAGTGATCCTATAATTTATTATCTGAATCAGGACACTTGTGAGAATGAAAGGGTCGGTAACTGAAAGCAATGCCAGGAAACCTAGATCAGCGCTGTCCCAGGAAAGCTGAAATGTGTGGGCTCCTGATTGTTACCCATCTGAAAATAGTTTGTGAAGTCTTTGGTCCATCTTTCTGAAGGTTTTTTTTTTAAACTAATTTAGATGAATTTTTAAAATTTATCTTCTTGATAAGGGTTCTTCATTCTATAAATGGCAAATACCTTTTCCCAATCTGTGTTCTTCATCTTCACTTTGTTATTTAAGTTCTTAATGCTGATCCATTTACCCAACTTTTCCTTATGGTTGGAGTTTCCTGCATCCTGTTTATGAAATATGTGCCTACCTTGAAGAACTGACTGTATTTTCCTCTTCTATCTTTTACCCTTTACCCTTAACATTCTAACGCTTACCTTTAACATTCACCCTTAACCTCAACACTCAGATCTGCAGTTACCCTAGAACTGACTACTCTGTGTAGGGTGAAATACTGGAAAAGATGAATGTGTTCCATCACGGATAGCACACGAACCCCACACGATTCATTCGAAAGACCAACCTTTAATCACCCCTCGAGAGTAACATTTTTGTCCTATGTGCAGTGCCTGTACATGCACCCCTATTAGCACTGGTTTCTGAATTCCCCTCTGTTCCACTGCTTTCCTCTGTTTGTCGCACTCTGTGCCAATACCACACCACTTTAATTACTGTAGTTTTAGAGAGAATGCTGACATTCAGTATTGCAAGTACCCATTTTCTTCAAGAATTTTTTTGGCTACTCTTAGGCTATATGTTTTCTAGGTAAAATTTAATCATTTTGTCAATTTTCACACATGCCACACACACACACACAAGCGTACTAGGTATTGGATTATGACTGCCTTGAAATGAGGTAAACTTGGCAGAATATCTTTATACTATTGTTTGTGCCAGTCAATAAACGTGGTAGACTGGATGTAGTTCACTGATTCAACAAAATAATAAAATGTTGATTTTACTGTTCCTTGAGTCATCTTTTGTTATGTTTTGCTGTTTTGACTCTTAACTATAGAGACTCTATATTTTCTGTTTTGACTCTTAACTACAGAGAACATACTGATGGTGACCAGAGGGGAGGTGAGTGGAGGGATGGGGGAACAAGTGATGGGAATGAAGGAGGGCACCTGTCCTGATGAGCACTGGGTGATGTATGGAATTACTGAATCACTACATTGTGCACCTGAAACTAATATTACACTGTATGTTAACTAAATTAAAACTTTAAAAAATTGCTGTTTTTAGTGTTATAGTTGTTAAACATCATTAAAAAATATATTTTAAAAATATAGTTATATGTAAATTAAATTGGATAGCTATTGTGTGCAATAAACTTGCTAAATTTACCTATTCATTTGAGTTTAATTGTAAATTATTTGGATTTTCTACATTTAAAATAAAATTGTGAATATTGATGATTTTACTTTTCTTATATTTACACCTCTTTGCATTTTCCCTCACCTCATTTCACTCACCAGAGACCTGCAGGATAATAATTAGTATAAGCTGTGTTAATGGATCTTATCTTTTTTCCTCATCTGTGATTGAAAGCTTTCAATATTTCATCAATGAAAATATAATAATTACTGTAGGTGTTTTACTGTAGGTTCCTTTTAAGAGAATGAAAAATTTTCCATTTCTATTTTGCAAAGAGTTTTCTAGAACTAATAAAAGGGTGATGAAAGTCATTAAATCCTTTTTTGCATCTACTGAATATAGTTTTCTACTTTATTCAGTGAATGTGGTGATTTGTATGGAGCTACTTTTCTAATGGATTATATTTCTGAAATATACCTATTTTAGATGCGACATATTATCCATTTCGTACTTTGCTGAATTGGGGTTGCTACTCTTTTGTTTGGGATGATAACATCTCTGTTTGTGAGAGAGACTGCCTGGTACTTTTCCCTTTCTTACACCGAGAGTCACTGTCAGATTGTAATCAAATTGTAACGTGCTCATGAAGCAACATAAGGATTACTTCGTCTTTTTTATTCTCTGGAAGAGTTTAGGTAATATTCTTCCTATCAATATTTATTCCTATCAATGTTTGGAAGAATTAATGATTAATGTCATCTGGATCTAAAGTTTACTTTATGAGAAGGTTGAAATTGCAGATTTACTTCCTTAATGGAATTAAGACTTCAGATATTTTTCAGGGTTTCCTGTGTTCATCTTTGTAAGTAATACTACCCTAACAGGTTGTTCATATCAATTTTCAAATTTTAACATGCATTTGTTTATAGTATCCTCTTATAAACATTTAAAAATCTGTGAGGTCTGTACAGTTGCATATATATATATATATGAAATACATCTATATATATATAGGCGATTTATTTTTTCTCATTTTTTTCTGAATTACTTTGTCAGAAGGTCATCAGTTTTAATTACCTTTCAAAGGACAATATTGTGACTTTCTCGATTCTTTTACATTTCATTTCTGTCATTAGTGACATTGTGTTGAGTTTGCTGCTCTTTTCTTAACTTCTTCTTTTTTTAAGATTTATTTGAGCCGGGGGGGGGGGGGCAAATGGAAGAGGGGGAGAGAGAATTCCAAGCTGACTCCCTGCTGAGTATGGAGCTCCATCTCACGACCCTGAGATCATGACCTGAACTGAAATAAAGAGTCTGACTTTCAATCGACTGAGCTACCCAGGCACCCCTCTTTTCTTAACTTAAGGTGGAAATTAAATCACTAATTTTCAGCTTTGTTTTTTTTTTTTTTTAACGTATACTTTGAGGCAAAAAATATTCCTCTATGAAGAGTATTAGCTGCATCCTACAAGTTTAAATACATTGTATTTTTATTCGGTCTACCCAAAATATTCACTATATTTTCTGTGATTTCTTATTTGATTCACGAGCTGTATAAAAGTTACTGCTTATATTTTTAAAGAGGTTTTTCAGTTTTCTTTTTGCTATTGATTTCTAAAATAATTCTTTTGTGGTCAAAGAACACATTCTATGTCATTTCATAACATTCCCGGAAACACTTTTTATGGCAGCATTCAGTAATTTTTCATAAATTTTCCATGTGCATTTGAAAAAAATGTTTCCTATGGTTGATTTATGTAGTATTTTATACCTGTCAATTATGTTACATTGTTTAATCATGTCATATTTGACATTCTTGCTTACTTTTTTGTTTACCTGGTCTGTTAGTTATTGCAAATTACATTCTAAAATATCCAGTGATGACTGTAAGTTAGTTATTTCTTATAGTATTATAATTTTTGCTTAGTGTATTTTGAGGCTAAATTAATAGACTCATGCACAATTAGAAAGGCCATCTTTTTGTGTTGAACCCTGTTTATCTCAAGTAATGTCTCATATGTTAAATTATATTTTTATTTACATATATATTTTTAAGATTTATCTTTTTATTTGACAGAGAGAAAGACAGCCAGCAAGAGAGGGAACACAAGCAGGGGGAGTGGGAGAGGAAGAAGCAGGCTCCCAACGGAGGAGCCTGATGTGGGACTCGATCCCAGAACGCCGGGGTCATGCCCTGAGCCGAAGGGAGATGCTTAACGACTGCACCACCCAGGCGCCCCTAAAAGTTATTTCTTATATTCATTATCCAGTCTGAAAATCTTTGTTAATTGGATTAGTGAATTTATGGTTAATACAATTATTGATGTATTTGTATTCAAATCTTCCATCTTGTTATTTGCTTTTAATTTGACCTGTCTCTTGTACATTCTATTTTCGGGTTTAATAGCTATATTGACATATAATTCAATTACTGTGAAGTTCACAAATTTAACATGTACAGTTGAGCAGTATATTCACTGATCTGTGCATCTATCACCCTAATTGTAGGACATTTTTATTCTCCCCAAAAGAAGCCTGAGTCCATTAGCAGTCACTCCAGAATCCCACCTAATAAACTTAGACAAGTGGTAACCTATTTTTCCTCTCTATTGCCTATTCCAGACATTTCGTATAAATGGAATCTAACAATATGCTGTCTTTTCTGACTGCCCTTTCACTTAGCATAATGTTTTTAAGGTTCATCCAAGTTGCAACATGTGTTATTTTTTAAAATTTCTTTGTATGATTTGATTGTTTTGTATGACTGAATAACATTCCACTACATGGTTAATGTCCTGGCTTGTCAATCCATTCATCAGTTAATGGACATTTGGGTTGTTTCCACTTTTTTTTTTTTGGCTATTGTGAATAATGTTGCTGTGAACATTCATGTATAAATTTCATGTGTAGAAAGTTCACATAAAGAAAACACCTTTATTTTTTACTTCAATTTTGAAGAATAGCTTTACTAGGCAGAGAAGTCTAGATTGGCAAGGGATTTTTTGTTGCTGTTGTTTTCAGTTCTGTAAAGATGCTATTCAATTCAAACGATTCCATAATTTCACTGAGAAGTATGTTTCATACTTGCTGTTTCTCTTTTGAAGGTAACATATCCTTTTGCTCTAGGTACTTAAAAATTTTTCTCTTCGCTTTTCTCTTTGAACATAATATATGTTGGTGTGGTTTTATTTGTACTTATTCTTTGGATTTTGCAGAACTTAATAACACTTTAAAATACTGCTATAACTCCATCTGCTTTCCTTTAACCCTGAGACTCCCAATTACACACATATCAGGACTTTTCATTTTATTAATATTTTTTTACATTATTCTCTGAATTATCTGTTCCCCCATCTAGCCTTCTAACTTGATATTTTCTATTATTTTATTTTCCAACTTACTAATCTTTCTCCTTCTGTGCCCTGTATTCACTTAAAGATGTATTAATTTCAGTTATTCAAAACATAATTTTATAATTCTGAGTTGACTGTTTTCTGTAGATACCATTTCTCTGCCTAAATCCTTCACGTTGTAATACATCTTCTGAAATTGATCAAAATTATTTTAAAGTCCATTTATGGGTAAATAAATATCTTTTATCTCATGTGTATTAATTTCTATTTTATATTTTTTTCCTCTTGGTCTTCCATCATTTGATCTTCCGGTGCGCTTGATTTTTTTTTATAAAATGCCAGATGTTGGGTATGAAAATCTAGGTTAAACCTAACCTAGAGTTAGTTTTACTGTTAGTTTAGTCTTGCTGACGTTATTTTTATTTAAGGATTATTATTATTTTTAAATTTTGTTTTTTCTTCTTGCAAGTCAGTTAAGGCAGAGTCAGATCACTAGAATATATGTGCTTAGATTGAGGTTATTCGTTTCAGTTTTTCTGAGAGTTTTATTTATTGCTGCTGGTAGACCTTTAAGGGTCTCGGTTGGAAGACGGGGGTTTTGCCAGGACCTCTCTTAACTGGCTAGTTCTTAATTCCAATTTTTCTCATGAGCCCCAGGTGGCTGCTTAATGCACTATACAACTTGCCAGTTTCCTAGAATCCTTCCCCACCCTCCTCGCCCCTCTCAGCTTATGGCTTCTTGGTTAAGGCTCAATAGTTCTATTTCCTTTCACTCTTTGATCTATTCCCTTACATCCACTGCTTTTATAGCTCACAGAAGTTTTCAAATAGGTGGTAAACTATTAGGTTTTCCTAGTCATCATGTTTGGAATAGTTGAGACAATACAATTTCATCTGCCACAGCCAAGAGCAGATGTCTTGGACAATATTTTTATTTCAGAAAAAAATGTTAATGATTGAATAATGAATTCCTACTACAATAGTAAAATGGTGAAGTCTAGAAAGAATGCCATTTGAGAAACAAATCTGTTATTGATAGCTGGCCTAGAAGAGAGAAAATATAGGGAAGTCATAATATTTTCAAATATTTAAATTATTATTATATACAAGAAAAATTATTTAATTGTTCTTTGTAAGATTCAACTTAAACTAAGAGAGAAAAGTAAAATTTGGTTCCATGTAAACAAGTCCGTGGATAATTCAATATGTTTATAAAAAGAACACGCTGTTCTCTAAAAGGCAATACTCTCTAGTACAGGGATAGCTAGGAAGATGCTTGTTGAGTCCATTTTGAGAATGTTATAAGAGCTTATAAAATTCTTATAAAATGAGTATAAGCCATAAGTAAGGTCTGAAAACTATTTACAGATTAATGAATGAATTGGGTGGAGGGAATTTTCCAGAGAGGAGAAATGTCCTATGGAAAGTTGTGGTGATGAAGTGAACTCTCTTCTTCGGGTAGAGAGGGTTAATGAATAGTTTTCTCTGGATGAAGAGTTTATACTGGTCAATCACAAAGCTACTTTCTACTTGGAGCAAACTTCTATCATACACTCTTCCATAACCTTCTTGTACTTAGGTTTGTGTTTTTCTGTAATTTCCTACCAGACTGTAAGGACTTTAATAGAAAGCTTTTTGTCTCTATATCCTTTCCCACAGGTGACAGGGATTCATAGGAAGGATTTTTTTTTTTTTAATACTTTATTTATCTGTAGAAGAGAGAGAGAGAGAGGAAGAGAGAGTGAACATCAGGCAGAGGGAGAAGCAGGCTCCCTGCTGAGCAAGGAGCCTGATGTGGGACTCAATCCCAAGACCCCAAGATCTTGACCTGAGCCGAAGGCAGATGTTTAACTGACTGAGCCACCCAGGTGTCCCTCAAAGGATGTTTTGAGAAGGAATAAAAGAAACTGAAGTCAGTATTTAAAAAACATTACTGTGTGGGGCACCTGGGTGGCTCAATTGGTTAAGCCTGGGACTCTTGGTTTTGGCTCAGGTCATGAGATCAAGGCCCACAAGGCTCCGTGCTCAGTGTCGAGTGTGTGTGAAATTCTTTCCCCTCTCTCCGCCTTCCCCTCTGCTCCTACCCCCACTCCACCTGCTCATCCACACTCTCTCTCCCAAATAAATAAATAAATAAATAAATAAATAAATAAATAAAATCCTTAAAAAAACATTATTGTGAAGATTACCAGGACAGAAAAGCCACACAAGACTGGAGACAGCAAGTCTAGTTGGAAGCTTTATGCAGTGGAAACATTTTCTGCAGGTGAAAGAAGAGGGAGAATGAAACACAGCATGGCGGAAGAAGTGTCAACACCTGGTAACCTGACTGTGGGAGACCACAGAGGGAGAGAAGGGACTCCAGTCTGTGTGACTGGGAGGATACTGATTCAATTTGTAGAGACTGACCAGAAGCACTCCCACACCATGAGATCGTTCTGTCACAGCGTTCTGATGTTTCCACCTCCATATCACATAGTACAAATACTAGTCAGTTCTCCACATCCCATCGTCTCATCGTCTCATGCCCAGCCTTGCCATGGCACCTTCACAGACTTCTGCATTTCTCGATACTCCTGTCTCCCACAGTGCTTACAGTTGTCGACACACCTGAGAGATTACTATCTGATGGCACTGTGTTTGTTACTGTGTTAAATTAATGGCTCATGTTTTCCAGCTAGACTATTAGTTCCCGAACACTTGAAACATATTGTCCAAATTCTCAGTGCTAAATCCTATCTTATTTAATCTCAAATATACTCTATTGAACTAGAGGTGGGCTATAATGAACCCTGGTTAATGAACAGAAATAAAGAATTTTGGGGCACCTGGGTGGCTCAGTCTGTTAAGTGCCTGCCTTTAGCTCAGGTCAAGATCTCCTGGTCCTGAAATCGAGCCCCGTGTTGGGATCCCTGGTCAACGGGGAGTCTGCTTCTTCCTATTCTTTAGCCCCTCCCCCATCAAGATCTCTTTCAAATAAATAAATAAATATCTTAAAAAAAAGAAATAAAGTATTTTTTACCATCACCATGCCACAATATAGGTGCCCCTGGATATTCTTAACTTTTAACTTGAAACCAAAGTGACATAAACACTTAGAAGTGTCAGCTTTTAGAATTTGTCAAGTGTGCTCTGAGTTCCTAATTATAGTGAATGTTCGTTTCCTTCATCCAATTTGTTTTCTGCTACAGCTAACCTAAATGTAATCTCTTGAGTGTTTGCAATTTGGGTAGCCTTTCACTGAATTATAAAGACCAAAGAATTCGATTTTTAAGGTATAATAAAGGCCTATCTGGAATTGGTTTAAATAATGCAGGAATTTTTTACCTCATATAAGAAAATATGTGAAGGTTGATTAGGCCCCAGGTCCCACATCTCTAGGAGATGGCTTTACCCTTAACTGATTTCTGCACTTTCAGGTCTCCCATCTAAACAGGACAATAGCCAAAGTACAAAGAAGGGTTGTCTCTTACTCTATCTCTTCATTAAGAGTGAGAGATAGGGCACCTGGGTGGTACAGTCAGTTAAGCGTCTGACTCTTAGTTTCAGCTCAGGTATGATCTCAGGGCCGTGATCTCAAGGTCATGAGATTGAGCCCTCCATTAGGCTCCATGCTGAGCATGGAGTCTGCTTAAGATTCTCTCTCTCTCCGCAAATAATGAATCATGGAACACTACATCAAAAACTAAGGATGTACTGTATGGTGACTAACATAATAAAAAATTATTATTAAAAAAAAAAGATTCTCTCTCTCCCTCTGCCCTTCCCCACTGTGCGCTCGCTCGCTCTCTAAAATAAATAAATAAATCTTTAAAAAAAAGAGTGAGGGACTCCTTTTAGTAGTCTATCAGCTTTGTCTCTATTTCTCATTGGTTAGAATCACATAACCAACCCTATATCATTTATTACAAAGTGCAGTGGGGTGACCATGATTGTCTTAGGCTCACGATCCACTCCCTATCTATTGTTTTAAATGGAATCCTTACTCATGGAAGAGAGGGCGAATCACTGAAAAAACCTGGGTGATTTTAGCAAGCTGAGGGAAAACATGGATTTGTGATACGTAACCAAGAGGGTGAACTCTAGAAGGTCTACAATGTTGATTGTTCAAAAGGAAGACGTTTCTTTGGGAAAAAGTATCAACTAATTTTGTTCCCAAAAAATGGGTTTATTGCTTCTATGATATCATGTGTCATACGAATTTGTATTATAACATTAAGAAACAATATAATTATTAAACCTCCCTGAAGGACAACAGTCAGATCCCAAAAGGCCAATTATCACATAAAATAAACACAGAGCCATGTTAGAGTATCCACAGAATTCCACAGCATTCACTGAAGGACTGAATTTTGCACACATTATTCATAATGTTATCTACTGACAGTTGTGGGAATGTTGTGGGAAGATCTGAGAGATTCCAGGTTAGTACTAACTTACACAATGGTTTTAAGCTTGTTCACGAAGAGTGTCATTTGGCACTTGAAAAAATAATAGTAATTACACTCAACATGCAAATTTATATTTAAAAAAATTTTTTTGTTCATTTGTTTTTTTTTTGGTTCAACATATAAGTGAAATTCTATAGTATCTGTCTTTCTTTGACTTATTTCTTTCAGTATAATACTCTCTAGGTCCATCCATATTGTTGAAAATGGCAAGATCTGATCCTTTTTATGGCCGAGTAATATTCTGTTGTATATATATACCACATCTTTAACCATTCATCAATCAATGGGCTGCTTCCATATCTTGACCATTGAAAATAATGCTACATAAACATAAGGGTTCATATATCTTTTCAAATTAGTGTTGTTGTTGTTGTTTCCCTTTGGGTAATACCCAGGAGTGGGATTATTGGATCCTAGGGTAGTTCTATTTTTAACTTTTTGAGGAATCTCTATACTGTCTTCCAAGTGGCTGCATCAGTTTGCTTTCCCACCAACAGTGCATAAAGACTCCTTTTTCTTCACATCTTCCCCAACAGGCATTATTTCTTGTCTTTTTTTATTCTAGTCACTCCAACAGGTATAGGATATCTCATATGATGTATCTATCATCGTATCTATGTATCAATCCTGTAACCCTAACCAACACATGTAGTAATTTTAGGATCTAAACCCAATGCATCTTTTCCACTCAATCTTGTTTCTCCTAGTCTTCTGTGACACTGAATTTCATAGAGAAGACAAACATTCTTGAATTCTTGAATCTCGGCAGTGTCTTGGGAAATACTCTAGTTGACAGAGAAAAGCAGCACATTAATCCCTCACACAATCCTCCATTCAGCAACATGCACCCTCTGAATTGGGATCCACTTAGTAGCTCTTTGACCTTAATTAAAGTTTTTAAATCCTCATTTAGATGTCGTCACAGTTTTAGGTAAGACAAGACCAAAAAAAAGTTATGGAAGAAGGAAATCTTGGAGCTAGGTCATGTGATAAACATCTATTCTTCTTTATATTAGAATGAGGCACCAAGTGGGTACACATAGAAAGTGGCTTCTTGGGGTGCCTGGGTGGCATAGTTGTTAAGCGTCTGCCTTTGGCTCAGGGCGTGATCCCAGCATTCTGGGATCAAGCCCCGCATCAGGCTCCTCCACTGGGAGCCTGCTTCTTCCTCTCCCACTCCCCCTGCTTGTGTTCCCTCTCTCGCGGGCTGTGTCTCTCTGTGTCAAATAAATAAATAAAAATCTTAAAAAAAAAAAAAGTGGCTTCTTAGTTTTCCTGATTTCTTTGGAAGTCAGCACCAATCTCGATGATGGGAATGGCCCTAGGTTCATGAGACATGACAGGAAACCCTCCTGGGAAACCGCCAAGTTTTGCATTCACTTATGGGGTTGGTCTTTCTGAATGACTTGGATGGGATTTGCATCAGCAAATGATATGGATTTCCATCCCATTTACAGATGGGCAAATAAGAACCTTCATTTTAGGTTGCTTCAATTTCTGTATTTCTTCTCTTGACACGGCAGGAGTGGTAGCAGTTTGTGGTAGTGGTATTGGGTGTGTGTGTGTGTGTGTTGGTAGGGGCTATCGAGAATCTGCAGTTGTAAAGTTTGGACACAACTCTTTGAAGCTAGCCAAGATGGTAAATGTCCAAGCATTGGGAAAATGCTCACTAGAAATTCCCAGGGGTAACATGGTCCCCACGTCTGGACAGTTGGATGAAACAAACATAATGTCCTATCAGAGGATGACTGGAATTGCCATGATGTCTGAGTATTCTCTGTGTGAGGATTAGCAAGTCATCTTAATATCTAAACTCCTGGTGAGGGAAGGAGCTCCAGTGTAGGCACCGAGAGCTGGATTAGATTGCTTAAGTAAAATCAGACCATGACTGCTTTGGAACAGATGGTCCTTCATCATAAATAATGAGAAAAAATGTTTATTATTCCATTGTATGAGGAAATGCTGTGGATACTCCTGCTTCAAAACCTCACCTCCATCACATCCACAAAGTCCCGACAGAGGAGTCAGTATGGAAGGAAGAAGAGAGAGAGAACCACTGCTGATGGAATAGGGGATTCAGAAGCCAGGCACAAAATATGTGCTTGTAAGTTCAAAAATATATATTTTATTCCAAGCCAGGATTCAAATCCACCGAGATAAATTTTAACAGAGAAGAATTTAAAATTTAACAGTATTTATTGAGTCAGTAATGTATAGCATTGAACTAGGAAATCTGGAACATCCTGCTTATCCTTGACTGGATAATAATAGTAGCTACAATTCACTGAGGAGTTACTATCTCACAGTCACGAGGCTGAGTGATGGACATTTTGCTTAAGCTTTAAACAGCCCTAGGAGGTAGATACTTTATCCCCATTTTACATATAGAAAAACCAAGGCTCAGATGGCTAAAGAATCTTGTCTAAGATCACACAAGCTTGCCAAAATCCATAGCTAGAATTCTTATCTGACACATTTAACTAGTTTGCAACACTGCTCAAGTTCGTTGGAAATAATGTGAAAATCCAGTCGGGTTTGCTTGTCTCCAACACAAACTATCTTCTCTTTCAGCTCCCATACAAATTCTCTAATAGGCTCCTAAATATCTCCATTTACATGGAATTCAGATTCCAATGTAATGCAGTGGTCATGCTGCTTGACAGCAATCTTGCCAATTAAGCAGCAATCCTAATTGAAAGAATTTTGTACTGTGCATACACATTTGCTGTATTCTCAGCAAGCTTACAGCTGCTGGCATAGACATCATTAGAATCTAGGAAAACAACTATTTCCAAGTGAACATCAACATAATGCAAAACATGATATGTCAGGAAGTGAAGAAACTTGAATAAAAGTTAGTGAATGGGGAAGCCAGCTGTAATAAGCCAAGTGGAATCCTGCCTGAGGTCCCGAGTCAAAGGTGCTTCCGAAAAAGAAGTCGGGACCTTAATGAAAATGAATGGTCAGAAGTTTTGTTTTGCAATTTGTATGACGGATGTTGCAAATGTGATGCCCATTTTACTCTGGTCTCTTCCTTGTTTTATTTATGGTGTGTGTGTGTGTGTGTGTGTGTGTGTGTGTGTTTCAGAATTCAGACAATAAAATTCTCTCTTATACTTCACACCTTTCTAATTTCTCTTAGATAATATATCATTTGGCAGGCAGTGGGCCCAAACTTTTATTTTTCCCAACGCAATGCTATATTAGTTCTTCCTCAGATGACAGTGTTGTTTGTTTTATTACCTGTGTTGAGTAAAAAAGAAAAAAATTATATTGGAACATTTTAAAAAATTAGTGTTCATTTAAACTTAAATACCTCCCTTTCTCCCTGTTTCTTGACTTTTGCTGTGAACACTAAATGACTTTAATACAGTTTATATTTACACATAATCTCTGTGCATATCACATTCTTTTTGCTGATACTTACTCCAGCAAAGAAAACATGCTACGTCCCTCTCTCTCTCTCTCCCTATTCATCTTCCTATACCCTCCCCCTACAGTGATTCACCCAACAAAATTCTGCTGTTTCTTGGGATTGGTGGTAAAGTTCGGACTCACTTCCTACTTAATGAATTAATGAAACTTAATGCAGACTGAAAAGAACCCCATATTCACTCTTCACGTCATTCCTTCTAAACATTCTCAGCTCCGTCTACGATGATGTGTTTTTGGGCCACGCCTCTGTGTCAACCTCCTGGCTCTCCTTCCACCTTTCACACAGCTTCCGTTAATTACCTTCTCTGTCTTCTACTGTCGGCCAGAGTCTTAAACAGCAGTACAAACTCACTGTCTCCACTCACTCAACCTCCTTGGTCTGACGACTCCCAGCCAGGCCCGAGAAGCTGCTCTTACAAAGCTTGACAATGGCCTCCAGCCAATGGAAAATTTTCACTATTTATAATTTCAGGTTTCTATAAAATTAGACTCTGTGGATGACTCTTCATTCTCAGGTATTTTGTATTTACTTGCTTTCTATATTCTTGTACCCTCTTGGGCATATGGCTCTATACTTCCAGCCACTTACTGTTTGTTTTCTTGGTGAGATTTTCTTGCCCTCCCACTGTAAAAATGTGATGATACCATCTAACCTTAATTTAATTTTCTCTCTACATATTCCCTTTGCATAATGTTATCCATTTTCATGATTTTCTTTCTTTTTTTTTTTTTTAAAGATTTTATTTATTTATTTGATAGAGAGAGACAGCCAGCGAGAGGGGGAACACAAGCAGGGGGAGTGGGAGAGGAAGAAGCAGGCTCCCAGCGGAGGAGTCTAATGTGGGGCTCGATCCCAGGACTCTGGGATCACGCCCTGGGCCAAAGGCAGACGCTTAACGACTGAGCCACCTAGGCAACCCCCATTTTCATGATTTTCAATTACCTAACATAATAGAAAAAATATATAATGATGTCTCACTATCCACAGTATCATCCCCCCATCAAGCACGTCACACATATTCAGCTCTTGTTATGTGCAGAGTATATACTTGGCTCCAAGAAAGTTCATATTTTTTTAATGCTTATTATTTGTTATAAGCTGTATTAATTTCTTCAAGTCTTTACAACTGCTTTCCCAGAAAGTGTCCCTTATTCCCAACGTTATAAAGAAACCAAATCTCGAAGAATGCAAGTAAAATTTCCACACAATGTTGTTGGCTATTGCAAATGCAGGACTGAGAATGAGGGTCTGCTGACTCCAAATGCTGTCATTTTTCCATCAAATTTGCCTTCCTAGTCCTTCTGCTCAAGCGGCTTACATTCTTGATGGGTAGCTGGGACATATGAAAACCTGCCATTCAAAGGCTTCTCTAAATGACAAACGACCCCTTCAATGTTCCCAGCGCAGTAGTGTTCATTCCAACTTTCAAACTTTTTCTTTTTTGCCATGGAAATGGTGAAGAAGTTTTCAGCATCTATCAATTCTTCAGTCAGCTCATGTGTCCATCTCTGTCATAAAGCCTACTCTGGATCTTCCTATGAATTCTGAGCGGCCCCTCCCAGCTCTGAGCTCTTAAACGATTTTCTTTCAGCCCCAATTCTATAGCAGTCTGTTCTGTTATTCTTTCATTTCTTATTTTGCTGGGGGGAGACTCCAAGGAAAACTAGAAGCTTGTGGTGGCTAAGGCCTTTGGCTTTGCCACAGTACCTAGAAGAGGGTGAGCAGAGTACTGCTCAATAAATATATTCTTCATTTTATTGAACTGAAAATTGAACTGAATTTCTTTGTGACCTCCTTTAATGCTGGAAAATGGGGGGAAAAGGCTTAGTAATGTAAAACTAATGCTGATGTGCAAAGGAAAGCAAGAAATGATTGATTATACAAGTCTGTAAGAGGAAGTGTGTTTGCAGCTATTCCTAGCTCAGTAAATCAAAAATAGCTTGCCAGATGTGACTCCCAGTTTTCTATAAAATTCATCATTTTCTATATGCATTTACAAAGCAAAGAAAGGATTTTATAGATAGCAACACCCAAAGAAAATTAGGCCTGCCTTGCTCCCTTTCCTCCCTTCTTCCCATCTTTCTCCTTCCCTCCCTCTCTTTCCCTCCCCCCATCCACTCTCCTCTATTTTTACTTGTATAAAACACACTAAAGAACGGACATTGAACTGAGTTGGGCAAGTCTTCAATTTCTGAGCAGATACACTTTAATATAACGAGGATGTGACGCCGATTCAAAAACAATAAAGTGTTGAACTTGGTGACTTTTGCGGTCTCTCACAGTTCTAGGATTCTGTAATTGTGTTAATGCAGCATTTTTAACAACTTAATGCTAAATATTCAACAACACTGAAATTCCAGTTTAAGCCTGGTGGCTCCCGGAAGCTGTGAGCTCCACTGTGTGCCTTGCCTGCCTCTTCATGATCCTCACGCTAATTAATGTTGACTCAGGCCTCAGGTGAAAGCCCCTCTCCCCGTGCACTGTCCCTTGCTCAAATGTCTACTTTGCTTCTGCCATAGGAGCACATTCCATCAAATAATATTTTCAGTTCAGAATCATGAATACAGCTATTTTAGTTACTTACATTGCCTTAGAAACATGGCCCTATGAATTGGGGTCTGTTTGCTTATGTTCTGTGTTGTCCACAGCTAAATTTTGTTACATTGCATTTCAAAACTTTGGTTTTGTAAGATTCATGAGGGGTGTTTGTAGAAATATAGGTCCCTAGTCTCTACCAAACCCTAATAGTTTTTTTGGGGGGGAACCATGATGTTTGAAATTTTATTAAGCACTCTGTAATTCTGACATGGATGGTATGGTTTTCTCTGGATCAAACATTGAGAAACTCTGTCCCTTATTGTTTACTCTTGATTCTTTTCATGCTCATAGTGAAGAATTTAACTTTAAATACCACAAAATATCAAATATCACAGTAAAAATTACCACTCTGTAGCAATTGTTTTACGTGTGGTAACCTGATATTCTTACGATAAAGTTTCTTTTTTCAAACCCAAATTATATGTTGAGCGTCACACTGAGAAATCATATTGACATAATGATAAAATTGTTTATAAGCTTATATAGTATATTTTTCAATGTTAAGGACTTAATCGATAAGCTAGCTGTAATCACTGTATTGCATAATTATGAATTAATATGCTTATTAACAACAGACCTCTTTTGGACCCTGATGTCAACAGACAAGAAAACACAATTTGGAATATCACCTTACAAGATAAAGTGGCTTTGAACTAGGTCCTTGTGGTAATTTAGGATATGAATGCTGGTGACTGACTCCTGCCTTATTGCAAACTGTGGCTCATAGAAAATCATATTACAGCACGTTTCTGGTTTACTTTAATGCATTTAGTTCAAATAGCTCAATACATTAAATGACCAAAATCCAGAGAAAAAGGGATAAAAAAATACCTCCCATCAGGAAACATTAGATTAATGTAATCCTCAGAATAGAAATAACCAGTCTCATCTGTTTCACAAGTAGGAATTTCCTTTTTTAAATTATCCATTCTATCATTGGCCAGCTAGGAAGGGATCTACTTTTTTTTAGAGGTGGTTCCTTCCCCCAGTGGACAGCAATAATTATAACTATCCTCCTCACATTTAACCCAAATCAACATTTTAATAATTTCCTAGCTTGAGTTTACCATGCAATAATTTTGCTTCCTATTTCATATGACAGCAGGGGAAGAAGTAGGGTTTTGTAGGGTTGGTTGAGCTATTCTGTCTTCTGTGCTGGATGTTTGAAATGTGTTAGCAATTTTTCTCCTAATTCAATCCCCATGAGGTAGGCGGTATTCCCCTTTCTCTCTCATGTTATAGATGCAGAGAATGAGACAGGGAGAAGTTGAGCAGCTTGTCTCTGGTCATAGTTTATAGGGACTGGAGTCAGACTGGAACCTGGACTTTCTACCCAGTTCATCCTTTTTTTAAATGAAGGTTTCTTAAAGTGGTTTAATGAAAAATTGCATACCTGAAAACTACGGAAAGCAGCATAACGAACCATCACTATACCATCACTATACCATCAGTATAATGAACCCATTGCCAGCATCAAAAATTATCTATTTATGGCCAGTCTTGCTTCATTGATATCCACCCAGCCCTCCACCTTAGGTATTTTAAGCAAACCCCAGATATCATATCATCATATCCATAATTATGGCAGTATGTATCTCTAAAAGGTACTCTTTAAAGAAATACAAACAAAATACCATTATCCAACCTAAACATTTTTTCAATAATTAAGTCTTAACAAAATAGGAGTGTTCATAATATAATATGAATTGATAAAGAATACTGTAAAAATATATATGCTATCATCTTAGTTGAAGAAAGAAGGAGAGGGAGGGAGGGAAGAAAGAAAAGGAGGGAGGGAGGGAGGGAGGTGGAGGAAGGAAGGGGAGGGAGGAAGGAAGGGAAAAGACAAGACAAGAAAGAAGAGAGAGAGCAAGAAGGGAGGGTGAGGAAGGAAGGGAGGGAGGGAAAAAATGCTTATTCACAGAGAAAAATGACTACAAGGAAATAAAGCTAAATATTATCAACAGTCTGTAGTTAACCCTGTGTCATGATATTAAAGAAGAGTTTTGTTTACTTTTGTATTTTTGTGTGTATTTTTACTAACAGGAATCTACTGGGTTAGGTAACAATTCATCCTTATTTAACACTGTTAAGATTTCTAAAGTGTTGAGCATTGTCATTCAGCCTTCACTTCTTGCACATCTACTGTGTCAGATATGCTAAGGACTGAATACGCACTGAATGAATAAGGAATGAATGAATGAATGAATGAATGAGTACTGAAGAAATCACATGGTTTCTGATCTCAAAAAGAAAAACAACCTCATATTTAAGGTGACTATTTGATTTCATTCATTTTTACATAAATTATGGTAGATTTCAGGAGATTTTTTTTTTTGGCAGCCTAATGGCTATAATGTCTGCATACAGTGGGCTGGGTGCTTGGCTCATGGCACTGAACATAAGAAGTGTAGTTCATGCTCTCGTGTAGCTAAGAGAGTCGGGTAGAAGATACAAGCTCAACAAGTCATTGTAGGAGTATACTGCAATACAAGATCATGTGACGCAGGGGATTTACCTAATTTTGGAAGGTAGGGAAAGCCTCCTGAAGAAGCAGGCTCAGCCCTAAAGAATGCATGAGATAGAAAGAGCATTCCAGGCAAAAATCCTAGGATATGTGAAGACTGGAGAATAAGAAGAACTTGGGATAGTGAAGAAATAAGAGCCCAGTGTGGCTGAAGCAGATACAGTTGAAGAGAAAGAGATGGGGTCAAGGTAAGACTGGAGAGGCTGTTAAGATGGAAATCAAGCAGGGCCAATGGGAAGACCGTGAAAGGCGTTAAACACAAATTATTTCTTCATTTATAGACCTGCTTATTTTCTAGAGCCAGTGAAGACATAAAGATGCAGAATCCTTGCAGTGCAGATGGAGCCTTTCTACAAAGGGCTTAAAGGAGGAGCTGGCCTACTCGGGCTACACACACAGTGGGAGATGGTAAGCGGTTATGTTTCCTCATTGAACACTAGGATTGCCACTTCCTTGAGAGGCATAAAGTGGTTCTAGCACACAGATTTCACTCTCTGGCTGCATAAATCCTCCCCCCACTGCATACACACTTTCTCAGTCTGCGAGATGTTTGTCTTAACGAACTGCTGCTCTTCCAACAGCTCTGGTTTCTCAGCAATTATTTCCCTCAACAACTGGCTTTTAAAGTTCAATAATTCTTGTTTCCACAGCATGAGTTTGGGGAAGACAAAACACTCTCACACCACATCTCTCTAGCAGCACTGTACCAGTCAGCAATCTCGGTCAGCACATATGTTAGACGTTAGTCTGGCAGAGGACACAACCACAGCATCATCATACGCTGAACTATCACCTGCTCTGGTAGGCAGTTCACAATACATTCCACACTCCCAATGCCGTTTTGCTCGCTGATGGTCCTACTGGAACACAAGTTCTACCAACTACCTGAGATACAATGCATTTCAGCATAACCATGAAAATCAAGGAACAGATTTTGATATGTAAGTTTCCACTTAAATGCAAACTGAGGAAGTTATGGCTTAATCTTGAATTTGAAATACATTTAGGGATAAAATGTCACTGATTTATAAGAGAAATGGATATTATTTCTCACTTGTACACAGTGTAGACTTGGATAAATTACTTAGCCTTTTGGGGCATCACTTTCCTTCTCTATAAAATAAGAATTCAGGAAAAGTTTGCCTAGAATTAAAAAAAAAAAAAAGTTGTTTTAGAATTAAAAGTCCACATATAGTGGTGGCTGGGTGGCTCATTTGGCTGAGCATCCAACTCTTAATTTGACTCAGGTCATGATCTCAGGGCCCTGGGGATCAAGCCCTGCTTGATCAGGCTCCACGCTCAGCAGACAGTCTGCTTGAAGATTCTCTCCCTCTGCCCCTCCCCCAACTTGCACTCCCCCAACCCGCTCACTCAAATAAATAAATCTTTAAAAAAAGTCCATGTATAGGTTACAGATTTCATCTAAGATATTCCAAATGCTATACACACACACACACACACACACACACACACATATGCATACATTTTGCACTGAAATTGTATAATCAATATTATTAAGTAATTTCAGATTGTGAGCTTTTTCTAATATCAAATAAAGTAAAAAGACAGATGCTTTCTAGTAAAGTATTGCAATGGCTATTTATATATTTTTGTGAGTATAATAATGACAGTAAATATTTACATAGCACTTACTATGTCCTAGGCATTGCTTTAAGTTCTTTCCATGTACTTTAAATTCTCACATCCCATTAAAAAGTTACTAATATTAACCCTATATAATAATGAAGAAACTGAAGCACAGAGAGCCAAGGTAACTTTCCCATAATCACAACCAGAATTATGAACCTAAATACTTGGGCTCCTGAGTCTACACTTAGCCACTATATTGTGTTGCATTGTTGCAAAATTTACTAGTAAAGTAGCAGAGAGAGGAGCGTAGTTTGATTAGGAATCAATCTAGGCATTAGGAGGTCTATCCTCTAGACCAGAGATGACCTTGGATAAGTCATGTCAGCCGTCAGGGCCTCAGATACCTCAAAGCCAAGATTTAATAATTAAAATAATCCATCGGTTTTCCTTCTATGCTTTCAGAAGATGGCTGCCATTCTGACAGTTGGGGTCCTTAAGGCTCAATTAAGTAATTAAGATCAGTTTTATAAAAATAAGTGAATGTATGAAACACCCTTATCTCTTATTTCTGTCATTATACACACTAGAATATAAGATCAAGTGAAATATCACTGAATTCATTAACACATAATTATTATTTTAATGTAAAGTACTGATATTTTTGATATTATACAAGATGTTCAAAACTTTCATTTACTGGTATCTAACAAGACTGAAAACAGAACTAGGTGGCTTTTAAGATGCTTCTGCTTTTCAATAGTGGGGCTTCAAACATGGCTCCTGAGTAAACTATCTACACCTCTTCCACTTAATTCTGAGCTGGTCACTTTTGACAAATTAAATGTGGCCCAAGCCAGGTGGTATGACTTCTGAGACTGGGACAGAAGTCCTGCAGCTTTGGCTTCGGTCTCTTGGAAGACTCGTTCTGGGAGCCTGGGCCATCGTGGAAGAAGCCCAACCACTCTGCTAAACTAAACAGAACTGTGGAGACCAGAAGGCAAAGGTCTGAGCTCATCCTTCCAGTTGTCCCCATTCAGATCCTAGACATGCAAAGGAAGGCTTCGTGGACCCTCCAGCCCAGACCAACTGTCAGCTAAATACAGTAAGTGAATCCAGTGGATGTCACGTGCGACAGACTAACCAGCCATCTGACAGCGTTCATGTCACCAGGTATAATAAGATGGTTGTGACTTTAAGCATCTAGATTTCATAGCAGTGACACAGAAATAGGTAACTGACAATTCTAAAAGTCAATAATTCAGTACATCATGGAGTCATTGTTTTGTTTTTTAGATTGTATTCCATCTGTTCAAGGATGGGACCTGGTCACAATGGTGATCCCACTGAAGTTCAGCAAAGCATCCAGTGGTATAAGGGAAAGCCAGCAATGAGTCTGGAGCCGGAAGTAACTTTAACCTCAGCAGAACAAACTCTGGCAAATTACTCTTTGAGCCTCATCTGCAGAATGGGAATAATATTTGCTATCTCATAAAGGATTAAACACACTATTAAACATATAAGAGATAATTATTAGTAGTTGTTATGAGTTAAACTGTGCCCCCCCTTCATAAATTCATAAGGTGAATCCTTAACCCCCAGTACCTTAGTATATGACTTTATTTGGAAAGAGGATTATTACAGATCCAATTAGTTAACAGCAGGTCACACTGGATTGGGTAGGCCCCTAATCCAGTAGGGCAGATGTCCTTAAAAAAGGAGAACATTGGAGAAAGACACCACACAGAGACAATGGAGACAGGCATAAAGAAAAGAGGGCCATCGCTAAGCCAGGGAGAGAGACCCAGAACACGTTCTTCCATCAAAGGCCTCAAAAACAGCCAATCTCGCCAATATCTTGTTTGGACTTCTAGCTCTCAGAATTGTGTGACAATATTTCTGGTTTTTAAGTCACCCAGTTTGAGTACTTTGTTTTGGAAGCTCTAGCAAACTAACATAGTATCACTGTTTCTACTTCTAAACCTAGTGACCGTCTTTCCCACAGTTATCCGATGATTCATGCAGCATGAAGCCTCACTTCACTTCATGTTCTATAAGCTACTAATGTATACCCAGATGCAACCTATTTTAGGGAATTTTGCATTTAGAAAAGATCATCTGGAAAATCTTATTTTTAAGAACCATCAACATTAGAAGACTATCAGGATGCTTGTTTGGAAGAGAAATTCCTGGTATTGCTCAGTCAATTCAAGTCACAATTTATGGTCAATACTGAGGTTTTGATCAGCACCTCAATTTTTGGAGGAATATTTCAGGGCTAAGTTTGCAGGGCAAAGCAATCTCTTTTTAATACATAATTGATGCCACATGTTTCTATAAAACATGTCCAGTTGGAACAGACCAGGGAACAAATTAATTCCAACCAAAAAAATAATCCAATTTGTCACTAATTGTAAAAACAGTTGACAAAAAGATTGTCCAGCTTGCTGCTCTCATATGAGCAGTGAAATTACTATGGCTGTGACAATCAAACACTATGAAAACAGTAGCTGTAATTAGCACTTTGACATCGATGCACTATGGAAAACCCTGCGATAACAGAATGCTTTAGTAAGGTGAATTTTGGTTTACTCTTGTTTGAAGTTATCAAGCACTGTATTTGTATCTAATAGCTTCATTGTCTATCACACTTACGGGAAACAGTCAAAATATGTAATACCAAATTAACAGCACGTCACAGGACTCTGAAAAAAACCATCTGATCAGCTAGTAGGAAGCACACAGGTAGAACTCTGATTTATGCACACTCATTTGCACAGACAGAGATGGCATGGTGGCTCTCAGTAACCAGTTTTGGTGGGAGTGATTTTGAAGGTTAACCAATGATAATCTACTAGATCTGAACCCAAATACCTTTCGTTTCCTTGTCCTTTTAGGTGGAAACAGCTAACTAAATGTATAACACAAAATCATCACCCTTTGCCAGAAAATAAATTTAAAAAAATCTCAAAACCTTTATTCATTTGTAAAAGTGACCAGTTCCATTTAATTCATTTATTCAATACGTGGTTATTCAGGTCTGAAACATGTGAGGCACTGTTCCAAGTGCTAGAAATACGGAAGTGAAGAGGTGAAGTCCTTCCATTAATGGAACTTATGTTCTAGTAAGAGAGAGAAAGACAGTACAGAAAAACCTCACAAAATTAAAAAAAAGAACAAACTTCAGATAAATGATAAGTTCTATGAAGAAAATTATTGGAGGTTGAAGGGATAAAAGGGGTAAGGAGTGGGATGGGATGGCGAGGGATTGAGACTGAGTTCAGAAGTTGGGAAGGCCTGTGAGAGGGCATATGAACGAAGCATATGAACGAAGTGAGCACACCATGTACGGTTCTAGGCAGCGATCTTTCCAGGTGGAGGGAGTGTTAAACACAAAGTCTCTGAGGACGAATGTGCTCAGATGCCAAGACGTGAACAAGAGACCAAGGTGAGTGGGGGATGGCTGAGGGGAGAACGTCACCGGAGGAGGTCAGGGGTGGACAGAGGACAGAGCACACTACCTGACCCCACCCTGGTGTATTTGGCCTAACTATTCTCTTTCATCAATGGCTAGGATAACGGCACTTCATAATATGATTAGGAAATGTTAACATTCCAGAAGATAGGACACATTCCATCTACTCTGACGGACCAAACAATAATTTATTATGATTGGATGAGAAACTTGTTACAATATTCTCCCAGCTGTGCCACTAACTAACCTCACACTGGTGGACAGAAGCCCACTTCACATATGCAGACCTCAGGTTCTCTACCATCTTTAACAAGGGGATTAGATTAGATTTTGCACTTCTTTTTTTCACTCTGAAAATGGATGAATTTAGATCATTTTCCTTCTATAGGTTGAAAGAGTAATTAAAATCTAGCAAGAAAAAATATAGCAGGAATAAATGGAACCACCGTGGTCTTGACATTTTAAAATTATATATCAGGTGAGGGAGTCCTGAAATACTCCAGACCTCCCTAGGAAGCCACAACTACTTGTAGGTTTCAGGAAATATGATTATAAAGAAGAAAGGATATCACACAAGTCTAGCACATTATGATTTAAGGTTTTAGGGTTCAATTTGTCGCTAATCTTTCAGACTCTCTAATCTAGTGAATTTCTTTATGATATTCCCAAATATTTCATTTATCACATTGCATCCTGCCCCTATTCTGGTTTATTAATTTTTTGAAAGATAATTCACCTTTTTAAAGTATAAAATTCAGAGGTTTATAGCACATTTACAAAGTTTTGTGATCATCACCACTAATTCCAGAATACTTTCATAGACCCAAAACGATACTTCATGTCCATTAGCCTTCACTCCTATCCCTCTTTCCACCCCCCTCCCTAGAGAAGAAAATAATCTGCTTTCTGTTTCTGTGGGTTTGCCTATTTTGCACATTTCATGTAAGTGGAATCATACAATATGTGACTTTTTTTTTTTTTTTTTTTTGGTGTGGCTTCTCTCACCTAGCATGACGTTGCAGCACGGATCAATACTCCAGTCCATGGATATGGCATACTGTATGCATTCATTCAACAGTTGATGGATGTTTGCATTGCTTCCCCTCTTTGGCTATTATAAATAATGCTGCTATGAATACTTATATACAAGTTTTTGTGTAAACATGTGTTTTATAGAAGTAGAATTGCTGGATCATATGGTAATTCTATGTTTAACTTTTGGAGAAACTGCCAAACTATTTTCCACACAGCTGCACCATTTTAATCCCCACCAGCACTGTCTGAGCATTCCAATGTCTCCACATCCTTGCCAACACTAGTGAATTTTTTTGGACTAATCAATAGATTCATTTTGGAAGAGATGGCAGATAGAACATTTTTTTCCCAGACTGTATATGATAGTGGAATTCAACTTTAAAGAAATTTAAAATGAACTATTTTGCAAACATTCGTTCTTTACTGTAAGCTGTTTATAGTTAGTCTCTTTTAAGATAAGTGCTGAGAAGCAAAGCATGCTGTTATTGATACTTACCATGGTAATTTTTATCTGTAGTATATTCAGAATAGCACTTTATACTTTTAAAAATAATTCAGAGCTAGTTTATGTATGTGATATCCTATCTCAGGGAAAGGAGAGTTTATAGATGACTGGCGTCACATTGCAGAGTGAATTGACAGGGTGTGACTGTGTGGTCACAAGATGAAACACAACAAGATATGGGCCAAGTGCTCAGCTGTTAGGGAAGGACTGACATAGGTTAGGCTTGGTTGCAGATGGACTGTGTCACTAGAGTATTCTAACCTCAAATTATTTCTCAGGTATATGATCAGCCTGAGTCAGTGAAAATGGATCAAGATGTTCCCACGGGAGGGAACGATCCATGAGAATGACAATCAGAAGATATTCAGAACGTGGATAGTTCTGGGGACCCACGAAACACAGGTAACTAGACTCCTGTCCTGGGATGAGAACGGCTGTGAAGTGTTTTAGTTCCCAGGCTGTATGGCTGGCAGAAGTGTGGTCATCTTAGGACAGCCCTGAAATACTCAGGTCACAAAAACAAGCACACGGAGAAAGAAGCCAGAACCCAAGCCGGGACTTCTTCATGGACTTCAGCTCCGGATCTTAGGCACAGGAGCTCCGTTACCTGCGTAAGAGCATGAGGATGAAGGACGTGCCCCGGGAGAAGCCCTCGGCCAGCAGTGCCTTTGCTCCAGGTGAGAGCAAGCTGTAGTCCAGGGCCTCTCTGGCGGGCCGAACAGGTTTTGACTCATAAAAACAGCAGGTCTGCGGGTACCAGGCGTGTTAAATCCACCTGCATTCTCTATGTGTGGGAAAGTGACTTAATTCCAAGCCTCAAGTTATTTCCTTTCTCATTTTTTTTTCCTGAAAATTGGGGAACTATTGAAACTCTGGTCAGGAAAATGGGGTTTAATCATTAGAGGGGAAAAAAAAAGACACATTAAAAATAAGGCCAGGGTTGCTCATATTTAAGGAGGAGTACAAGGTTATGGGTATGGTGGACGTAGATGCCCTTCCACAAAACAGGACTCACCCTTGTTTTTTTCCACATCTCACGTGCTCACACCACACCCACCCAGCCACCAGGTCTGATGGGCTCACTCGTGTTAATGGGGCTCTTGCATCGCCCTCTTTTCTATCTTCCCTTTGCAGTGCCTCGCCCCATCTTGCTGGTTCTTCTGCAGAAATTCCACAGGTTACTAATCATTCTCCCTGATGCCAGCTTTCCCCATACTTCACTCCCCTCCTCATCAATGTCCACAACATTGTGAAAGATATTGTAAAACCTTGCAGTCCTCAGGTCCTTGGGGGATTCCCAGGAGAAAAACCCTGCAGCTCTCCAGCACTTTCAGGGTAGAGTTCAGAACTCAGGAGCATTATGTCTACGTTTGACCCCCACTTACCTTTCCAGACTCATTACCTGTGAAGGCCCTTTTTCTCACTCCATGTTTTTGTTTGTTTTTCTTACACAAAACTAATTTAAAACTTACCTAAAATCAGAGAGTTCTTTTGCTAGATTCTGAATGTTTGCATTTCATGTTTTTGTTTCTTTTTTTTTTTTAAGATTTATTTATTTGAGAGAGAGAGAGACAACATGCACGTGCATGGGAGCGGGGGGGGGGCGGGGGACAAAGGGAGAGGGAGAGAGAGAATTCCAAACAGACACCCTGTTGAGCACAAGCCAGATGGGGGGTTGGATCTCACAATCCAGAGGTCATGACCCTGAGATCCAACCCTGAGATCACCACCTGAGACAAAATTAAGAGTCCGAGGCTTAACTAACTGAGCCACCCAAGCGCCCCTCATATTTTTGTTTCTTAGAGAGACTTTACTTCCTGACCCTTCATGACAATTAACTCTTTCCATTAGTCTACAAGAATCCATCACAGCACACAACAGTTTTTCTCTGTCCTACTGGCTCAGCTGAATTAATATCACCACCACCGTTGGGATGCAAGTTCCATGGAAGAACAGATGATGTCTTGCTCGTCTTTATTTATTGAAGTACTTGACCCACAGTAAAGGGCTCCATAACTCTTGGATTAAATGCAAGCAAGAATGCCCAAATGCAGGAATGGTAAAGCACAAATTGAGAGATTTCTTTTCTTCACCAGGGTCTTGGAGACTGTACTATACAGCTGTACCTCATCGTCCACTGTGTCAACAAGGACATGGCAAGTTATTAACCATTCTGTGCCTTACATTCCTCATATGTAAAAGGGAGTTAATACATAAAAGTGCCACATGGACTACTACATATTGATACCAATGGCCACCATAACAAATGTCTGTGATAATGACAATGATGACGATATTGCTGACAATGAGGCTAGCTGTGACGGTGGTGATGGGGATGATGTTTGCTGTTTCAGGAAGCTGGCCCTGCATTTCTGTGTCTTGTTGGGAAGTGTGGAAAGGGGGAATGAAGCTACCATGTGTTATGCACTGTTACCTTCATAATGTTACTTCCCCGAATCCACTCTCCCACTTGCTTAGAAAGGAGGCGGAGGCTTAAAGACGGGAACACATTTCTCTAGTTCACACGGCTGGCATGTGACACACACGTTAGCTCTCAGGAATTCTGTCTGGGACTCCAACATGGGCTATCTTGGATCATCTCATTTAATTCCAATCACAACTCCTTTGCACAACTGAGGATTCAATATTTCCAGGCTCCATCATAAATGCTGAAATGGTGCCTGCCTAAGCTCTTACAAGAACTTGATCTTAAACAAAGTCTATCAGAACAAACAAAAAAGGTAATTTCTTTCCTTCTAGTTCTTGGAAATCTCTGGTGGAATGAAAGGAACTTGAGGTTTGCGAAAAGATAAATGAAGTGTTCCTGATCTACTTTGCTTTTTAGGTAACACCTAAGTATGACCGTTCTTTAAAGGAGATCTAAACAAACTGAAGCAGTCAGAGGGCAAACACGAGGATGACGAAGTGACTCAAAAATCAGGTAATATTAAAAGCAGACAGAGGAAACCAGAAGACAGCAAACTTAAGACATTTTTTAAGTGGGTTTCTTTGAATATTTGATGTTCTCTCAGTTTTGTTTTTGTTTGTTTTGTTTTGTTTTTTTTTCATATGCCCATAAACAGGAAGAACTGGAACCACTGGGCATAAGGCACAAGAAAAAAAGTGTATTTTGCTTCAATATAAGAGAAGTTTTTCTAATAAAGAAAGTTGTAAAAGGAAGGGCTAGCTCATGAGAAGCCAAGTTCCCAGACTCTGAAGGTGATTTCAAAGGGAATCCAAAGATGGTAAACTTGAAATTAGACATGATTTACAGCCCTGTTTGTCACTTACTATTTTGAGGACATTATGCAGTTTCTCGACCTCAGTACTTTTATTTCCAAGATGGAAATGCTATTCATTTCATAGCAAGATTCAATAAAACGACATATAGGAAGTCCCTACCACATGGTGGTAGTCAACAAATAAAGCCATCAGTACCATCTGATGAAGACTCGTGACATGAATGACTACAAAAGAAAATATTTAATTGATTTTCCAGGAAAGTTTTCTGTTAAAGTTGAATATACACAGAAGTGGTCAAAGTATAATTGGGTTGCCTGGATAAATTTTCTTAAAGTAAATTGCTTTTTGTCTGTATGTTTTTGTTTTTAACAAATACATTTTATCAAGCATGTACAAGGATGATGTTCAATTTAAGGCAGAAAACCACACATTATTGGGTATGCAGTATAAAAAGAAATGAGCCAGGACGGGGGCACTAGATTTTTAAACTATTATAATATACATATGTATAAAAATGGACAAATTATAAATGCATAGATTTATGAATTATGTCAAGGTAAATACCTTGTTGCCAGTATCTAAATAGAAAATTACCCTAGAAGCTCCCTCACACTTTTTCACTCTGTAACCATACATTATTCATGGTGTGACGTATAGCAAATTTCCTTTTCATGTATTCATTTTTGCATATACTGGTTTTCTTTCTTTCTTTCTTTCCTTTTTTTTTTTTTTTTTTCATACAGAGCAACGTTTTTCAACCTAAATGAGATGGTATGAATTTCTGGGACAGTCAAAAATGTATTTATTTGCCTAAAGGTGGGCAAGTGCTGATTTACATCTGATTTATCTCCACTTCCAGCAGGCAATCCTTCATACCGTAAGAGGGCCATGCTCCTGCCCTTGCCAGTTTGTAGAGTCCAAGCGTTGTTTCCAAGACCTGAGAGCCTGTCAAAAGTCTGCTTGGTCTGTGTCAAACGTTCCTAGAGGAAAGCATTTCGAAACACAGAGTTCATTCTGAGAAGTTCAGAACTTCTCCCAGACCTCATTATTTACTATTTTATTAGTACTCTGCCTTCAAGATGACTTTTAAAAGTATTTTCTCTTGCTACGTTAGTTTTCCTCAATGAGATTCCTAGTCGAATGTCGTTCATCTATTATTGCTGGAAGCAGACGTCCTACAGCGCCCTCCTTTCAATAATTATTTTTTCCTTCATTATTTCTATTTTATCTCACGGAAACTCCTATTAGACACAGGCTGGAACTTCTCTGTCTTCAAAGATTCATAACCTTCCTTTCATATGATCAATATTTTTATCTCTTTTCTCTCAGTTTTGTTCATCAATCTACACCCAGTGTGAGCAAAGTATCTAGCACACAGATGATCATTACGTTTCCTACGTATTGATAGCAATACATACCATAGTAATAACACATATTGACAGCTACTCACTGATGGCGCTGAATTGTTTCTCCCTCAGATTCATGTTGAAGCCCTAATCCCCAAAGTGATGGTACTTGGAGATGAGGCCTTAGGGAGATAGGTGTAGATGAAGTTGTGAGGGTGGGGCCTTCATGATGGGGTTAATGTCCCTATGGAAAGAGATGCCAGAGATCTTGCTCTCTCGCTCACTCTTTCTCTCGGGGTCTCTCTCTCTCTCTCTCTCTCTCTCTGCCGTGTGAGGACAAAGGGAGACATCTTCATTCTACAACCCAGAAGAGGGTTCTCACCAGAACAGGACAATGTTGTCACCTGATTTTAGATTACTAGTCTCCAGAACTGTGAGAAAATAAATTTCTACAGTTTAAGCCACCCAGCCAATGGTGTTCTGCTATGGCAGTCTCAGCTGATTGATAAAATTACTAAACAAATAAATGAATGACTGAAAGATTGTTTGATAAAATTTATCTTAGGATCCTAGGATATTTTAGTGTCTTAGTTGGCCTGGGACCTTGGAGCTTATTGATATTATATTTTCTCAAATTTTTAAGAAAAGATTTATTTATTTGTTTTAGAGAGAGATAAAGAGCATGAGCGGGAGGGGAAAGGGAGAAGGAGAGAGAATCCTAAGCAGACTCCATGCTGAGCTCGATCCCAGGACCCTGAGATCACTACCTGAGTTGAAACCAAGAGTAAGATGCTCAATCAACTAAGCCACCCCAGGTGCCCCTATATTTTCTCAAATTTTAAAATGTTTTTGCATGGACCTTTTTGTAAACAATATGATATAATGACTCTTGGCTCCAGGTCTCCTATTTCACAACAAGGCTATTGTTATGTTAGGAAAGCATTTCTAAGCTTGATTTAGAAGGACTATTGTTATGTTAGGAAGGTATTTCTAAGCTTGATTTAGAAAGGACTATGTGTCTGGCTGTAAAAATAGTGGTAGTACCAAACTTAGCATATTCCTACTCTTGACTATTTATAAACCACTGCTACAATCGTACCAGTTATATTAAAATTCATCTCTAGCTAGGAAAGAAACTGATACAAAGGGATTAATAAGTAGCTTACATACATAAAATAAAGTCATGGAAGAAGCAGAGCAGTTACACCGGATTCAGGAACAACGTAAATATATTTGTGGGAAAATAAATGCAGAGAATTTTTTTGTTCTTGTTGGGTTTTGAGAAAGAAGAAGTCTCATGAAGGAAAATCCATCTTTTTTTTCTGTGTATTTAGAAATGACTTCCTCAAGGAATTATGCTTCTGTAGTTGAGATATCTACGCTTCCTAAGACCTAAGGTTTGGTCACACTGTAAATGGCAATTTACTAATTCATTTCAACTCTGAGCTTTGCTTTTTTCCTGTTCAAATACATATTTCCACAAGACAGATTTTGCTGTAGTAACAAACAACCTTGCTTTCTCAGCTCGAGCAAGTAATCTAGACTTTTCTGGTCTTATCTGAGATTGGTGGGGCTTTGCTCCATGACACGTGCCACCTCTTTCTGGAAGGCAGGCACAAGAGGCATCACTGTCTAGAGCATACTCTTCTCATTTGGGTGAGAGAAGCTCCAGGGGAAAGCTGAAACATGCAATGCTCTGAAAGCCTCTATTCAGAGTTGACACACTGACACATGTATATACTCTCCGTTCATCAAGGTAAGTTACATGGTCCAACTAAATTTCTGAGATTGGTTATAGACTTCTATTTTGGCTGCTAGAAGGAGGGAAGTGATAGAAACAATAATTCAACATACCACACTACCTCATCAAGTTTGGGAGAGAATTAAATGTGTATATTACATATATTTTTTGTAGACAACAATGACAAGTATAATTATTAGCATGGGAAATAAAAGGAAGGAACTTTAGGGGAGGAGTTAAGATGGGCTTAATTTTGGCCTTGAACAAAGCTAGATCAACATCAAATCATTTTGAACAAGTAGGAAATCAATCTGAGGATTAAGAAAACAATATGCAGAACTGTAGGCAGGTACAAGGTTCGAAGACGTGAATTGGGGGAGAGAAAAGCCACGGTGCCACGGAGGGGAGGGAGCCCTTTTCTTGGAGCATAGTCAGGGAGAGAGGGAGACAGCGGTGAGTAGCGTTTGCACAAGATGCCATGGTGTGGGGATATCCTTGGTCACACTGGGAGAGAACGCTCCCCTTTCCAGAGTACATTTGCATGATGGTATAAGAATGAAACTAGGAGCTGGATCTTTGAAAGAATTAACAAAATTGATAAACCCCCAGCCAGACTTATCAAGAAGAAAAGAGAAAGGACCAAAATAAATAAAATCACAAATGAAAGCGGAGAGATCACAACCAATACCACAGAAATGCAAACAATTATAAGAGAATATTATGAGCAATTATGGCAACAAATTAGGGAATCTGGAAGAAATGGATAAATACCTGGAAACATAAACTACCAAAACTGGAACAGGAAGAAATAGAAAATTTGAACAGATCCAAAACCAACAAAGAAACTGAGTCAAAAATCAAAAATCTCCCAATAAACAAGGGTCCAGATGGCTTCCCAGGGGAATTCTACCAAACATTTAAAGAATTAATACCTATTCTTCTGAAGCTATTCCTAAAAATAGGCATGGAAGGAAAACTTCCAAATTCATTCTGTGAGGACTGCATTACCTTGATTCCAGAACCGGACAAAGACTCCAGTAAAAAGAATTACAGACCAATATCCCTGATGAATGTGGATGCAAAAATTCTCAACAAGATACTAGCTAATGGAAACCAACAGTACATTAAAAGGATTATTCACCATAATCAAGTGGGATTTATTCCTGAGCTGCAAGGGTGGTTCAATATCCACAAATCAATCAGCACGATACACCACATCAATAAAAGAAAGGGTAAGAACCATATGATCATTTCAACAGATGCAGAAAAAGCATTTGACAAAATACAGCATCTTTTCTGAATAAAAACCCTCACGGAAGTAGGGATAGAATGAACATACCTCAACATCATAAAGGCCATACATGAAAGATTCACAGCTAATAATCATCCTCAATGGGGAAAAACTGAGAGTTCCTTAAGGTCAGGAATACAACAGGGATGTCTACTCTCACCACTGTTGTTCAACATAGTACTAGAAGTCCGAGCCTCAGCAATCAGACAATGAAAAGAAATAAGAGGCATCCAAACTGGCAAGAAAGAAGTCAAACATTCACTCTTTGAAAAAGACTTGATATTCTATGTAGAAAACCTGTAAGGCTCCACCAAAAAATTACTATAACTGATACATGAATTCAGCAAAGTCGCAGAATATAAAATCAACGTACAGAAATCTTTTGCATTTCTATATACCAATAATGAAGCAGCAGAAAGAGAAATCAAAGAAATGATCCCATTTACAATTGCACCAAGAAAAACCATGAGATACCTAGGAATTAATCTAACCAAAGAGGTAAAAGATCTGCACTCTGAAAACTGCAGAATGCTTAAGAAAGAAATTGAAGAAGACAAAAGGAAATGGAAAGATATTCCATGCTCATGGATTAGAAGAACAAATATTGTTAAAATGTCTATACCACCCAAATCAATCCACACATTCAATGCAATCCTTATCAAAATAACATCAGCATTTTTCACAGAGCTGGAACAAACAATCCTAAAATTTGTATGGAACCAGAAAAGACCCTGAAGAGTCAAAGTAATATTGAAAAAGAAAAGCAAAGCAGGAGACATCACAATCCCAGACTTCAAGCTATAATGCAAACCTGAAGTCATCAGGACAGTATGGTTCTGGCACAAAAACAGACACACAGATCAGTGGAACAGAATAGAGAACCCAGAAATGGACCCTCAACTCTATGGTCAACTAATCTTTGACAAAGCAGGAAAGAACATCCAATGGAAAAAAGACAGTCTCTTCAACAAATGGTGTTGGGAAAACTGGATAGAAACATGTAGAAGAATGAAACTGGACCGCTTTCTTAAACCATACACAAAATTAAATTCATAATGGATAAAAGACCTAAATGTAAGACAAGAAACTATCAAAATCCTAGAGGGGAACACAGGCAGCAACCTCTTTGACCTCGGCTGCAGCAACTTCTTACTACACATGTCTCTGGAGGCAAAAGCAAAAATGAACTACTGAGATTTAATCAAGATAAAAAGCTACACAACAAAGGAAAGAATCAACAAAACTAAAACACAACCTACTGAATGGGAGAAGATACTTGCAAGACATATCTGATAAAGGGTTAGTAATAAAGAGCTCATCAAATGCAATACCCCAAAAATAAATAATCCGGTTAAGAAATGGGCAGAAGGCATGAATAGAGATTTCTCCAAAGAAGACATACAGATGGCTACCAGACACATGAAAGATGCTCAACATCACTAGGCATCAGGGAAATACAAATCAAACCATAATGAGATACACTTACACCTGTCAGAATGGCTAAAATAACCAACTCAGGAAACAACAAATGTTGGTGAGCATGCAGAGAAAGGGGAAACCTCTTATACTGTTGGTGGGAATGCAAACTGGTGCAGTCACTCTGGAAAACCAGTATGGAGGTTCCTCAAAAAGTTAAAAAATAGAACCATCATATGACCCAGCAATTGCACTACTAGTTATTTACCCAGAGGATAAAAAATGCTGATCCAAAGGAGCACATTCACCCCAATGTTTATTGCAGCATTATCAACAATAGACAAATTATGGGAAGAGCCCAAATGTCCACTGACTGATGAATGGATAAAGAGGTGGTACACACACACACACACACACACACACACACACACACACACAGGAATATTACTTAGCCATCAAAAAGAATGAAATCTTGCCATTTACAACATGGATGAAACTAGAGGGTATTATGCTAAGCAAAATAAGCCAGTCACAGAGAAAGACAAGTACCATATGGTTTCACTCATATGTGGAATTTAAGAAACAGATGAATATAGGGGGAGGGAAGGAAAATAAAATAAGATAAAAACAGAGACAGAGGCAAAGCATAAGAGACTCCTAACTATAGTGAACAAACAGGCTTGCTGGAGGGGAGGTGGGTAGGGAATAGGCTACATAGGCATTAAGGAGGTACTTGTTGGGATGACCACTGGGTGTTTATAAGTATGTGATGAAGCACTAACTACTACTCCTGAAACCAATACTACAGTGTATGTTAACTTGAATTTAAATTTAAAAAAATTAAAAATTTTAAAAATAAGAAGAAACTTTAGCCAGTAGGATATTATTATAGACCTTGTTAATGAGTAGAACTCTGAGAGGCAGGAAAAGAATTCAAAACAATATAATTAAACTTACAGACTGAGAAGGATAAAAGATGGAAGAAATAGCAGAGTTTGCAGAAGCTTGGTGCAGAATTTTAAATAAGAGGGAGAGGCATTGTCATAATCATTATCTAGTACGGTCTAGGTTGGCACAGAGTTTTATTAAAGTAATGCTTACTTGTAAATAATTTCTTCCCAGGAAAAATTAGGCAATATATTCCAATAGTTAACCTTTTGAAGATTTTTTGATCAAACTTTGGATGACTGTTAGGTTTAATAATGCTTCTTTTTGAATTAGCGGAGAGCACACACTGTGTGATTTTGTGCCTATTCAACACTGCAATTTGACCTGATCTTCTCTGACCCCTGCCTTGAGGCAAATAGCGAGGCTCATGACAATGTATTCATGTTCTAGCACCAGGAAGCCCTAAATCCTCATACCATCCTTTATCATTCCACATATTTTCTGGTAGTTTTCTTTATCTGGGAATGTAGAAAGGATCAGGACTTCACTACTAATAAAGGGGAAGGGAAAAACCCTCTCTCAACTCTGTGTTCTTTCTACCTAACACTGTATAATTCTTGACTGATCAGTCTGGAACTTTGTCAGCTCTACTTTTTAAAAATTTTTTTAAATTTTTTATCTCCCATTCCTTTCTTAATCCTTTGCAGTCTATTTCTGCCTCTGTCTATCCACTTAAATTATTAGGATAATGCTGTTAATTACCTCCTAATACCAAATTCAATGGATAATTTTTAGTTCTTACTTTATTTTAACCTCTCTGATATTCGATACTTTGAGAAACCCACCTCCGAAGTCTCCCTCCCTTTGGCTGTTGTGATGTCTAACCACTGGTGCTGCTTCCCCCTCAAAAACCACTCTGTCTTTTTCTTTATTGATTGTTTTCTGTCATCCTTTTATGATGTGCTACTCTACAAAGATTCGTTCTCAGATCTGTGTAAATTTTGTGCACCCTCATCCATATCCCAGATCTGACCACCATCTTCCAGCTGATGTACCTGGTGTAGCTGATCAATCTCATCTGAACCTGCTCCTGAGGTCCAGATCCATCCATTTATTGATCTGCCATCTTCACTTGGCTGAGAAGAACCTCAAACATGATGAATCCGAAATGAAATCAATATTCTCAATCTCGCTCTTTCCTCCTTCTCCATTTTATACCTCAGTCAATGATGATGTTTAAAAGCTCAGTCCTATACATTAAATAGGAGCAGTGTATAATTTTGGCCTTAACATACAGTAATGGCAAAGACTGTTTTTCATTATATTTTAAAGCCAAGGAAGTAGAGTTAAATTGGCATAATTTTTGCTTAACAAATATTAATTTCCCATCTGAATGAAATGCTTAAAACTTGTGAAAGTGATTATGTGCCTTTTTTGAGATGACTTTATATCAACATGACAACAAAAACCTTGTTTACGTATTTTTTTAAGGATTTATCTAATTTTTTTGTGAGAGAGAAAGGGAGAGCATGAGTGGGAGGGGAAGAGGGAGATACAGAATCTAAAGCACTAAGTGTGGAGCCTGATGTGGGGCTCCATCTCACGACCCCGAGATCATGACCTGAGCCAAACCAAGAGTCAGAAGCTGAACCAACCCAGGTGCCCCTGTTTCTGTATTTCTGAATATATATTGAATATATATTTTATCACCTGAAGCACTGCCATTTACAATGGCTGCTAATGGAATTAAGCTGACACAGTAAATTTTAGCATCACTAAAAGATGTATTTATTGTACCTTATATGGTACAAAACAACTTTGGTGATATATGTTTTTTTGAACCTTAAATTATTAAATAGAATTATACCTAAAAAATATAAAAGAACAAATAAAAATGAGGAAAAAAACAATTAAATATTCTTTCAGCTTTCAGAGAATTTGTATGGCAGAACAGACTTTCAGGAGTTGGATCAGAATAGGGTAAGTTGGTCCTGGCTGTGGCCTAAGACTCTGATAATCGGTTATGGGGGTAATGGATGACACTGTTGATCACTAAGGTGATTTAATAAAATTAATGGGAATGAGGAGATATGATTAACTAGAAATGGGCAGGAGAAAAGAAAAGGAGATTCACTGAAATCCTTAAAATACAGAAAAAACTATTTTAAGACTTTATGAAATAAGAATTATCTAAAATACTCTAAAAGGGAGAGAATGACCTTTGCATGCTAAAATTTTATTTTTTAACTTGTTCCTGTTTCTAGAAACATGTTATTTTAAATTGAATTCTACTTGCCCACAGAATACAGAACACATACTAATAGTCTACTAAATTGTGCCTTATAAAATAAATGTACCTTAGCTTCTTGGACAAAACTGAATTAGTAAAATCACTTAAAACTAGAAAACACATGGACTGTGAAGCTTCTGGTAGAACAGCATTTTGACTTCATAAATTCTAAGGTAGGAGGAAAAAAAAACTATGTAGACCCTATAATATTATCAGAATTATTCCTCCAGTATAACATAGTATAGAAGAACAATGTACTAGAATATAGTTGTCCACTTGAAAAGTATATGAGAAAAACATGCCATTATCCTGTGGGCTCCCTAGAATTCACTGGCTACCCGCTTGACTCTACAGAAGGTAATTGTTTTCAACAGCCTGTACATTGCTCCTGATCTCCAGAAAACAGGCTGTCCTGTAATGGGGCAGTTAATGACGGTCATTTCTCTCCCCATGAGGATAACTCTGAAATGGCCAGGGGGGCCAAGAATGCAAGGCCAGAGTGGAATTTCATGAGCAGTTGGATGACTTTATTTCCTAATAGTCTCCCAGGACTTAATTCTCAGCTCAGGAGAGTATCCTCAGGTTTTGTTTTTGTTTTTTGTTTTTTTTGTTTTTTTTTTAAATCTCTGAATTGTAACCTGCAGAGTGTGTCTCAGTTTAAGGCTGCAGTTCACAAAAGCAAACTAAAAATGAGGTCTCTCTCTGGATTGTCTGACGAGTACACTTCCAAATGATTAAAAATAGTTGTAGCTGTATGCAGGCACTTTCCCAAAACCTGTGGTCTGCAGAAGTATTTCACAAACAAGTAATAAAGCAGAAGAGAAAATAGCAGTGTTTATTTTTTTCATTAGAAAGATTTTTGATAATTCATTATATTACCTTATTCATATGTTATTTCTGTTGTTCTATTAACTTTTTTTCCCTCTCACTCTAAAAGTAGTCCATAATTAATGGTGTCCTGGAAACTCAAAAACAGTCACTCACACAAATTAGTTGATCTTTTGATCAAGTTCATCTTAGGTTCTCTCTCTCCCTGTACACACACACACATACACACAAGCACACACTACACCCACATTTACATCTATATCTTAATTGTAATTATTGACATAAATAAGAACACAAGTATTTTTATACTAAATGTGCAATACTATGTCCTGTACTCTGTATTTAGCATTATATCTGCATAGCCTCTGTATTATTATATATAAAAAATGATATATCTAATATTCCTCCGAATTGGTACAATCTAGATTTCTTAACATTCCAATTGGATACATCCAGATTGGATATCTACATTCTTTTCAGCTTTTCGTGATATATGTACTGTTTCTATTCCTAATGCCTTCTTAGGGACTATTCTCACAAATGGGAATTTCTGTATGATAGTTTGTGACTATCATATGGCTACTGATAATATCTGATATTAAATTTATATTTCTGCAATACATGAGAGTATCTTCTTAATTACCCTTTTAGCAGTACTGGGTGTCTTAAAAATATCTCCTAATATAAATGGTGAAAACAATGCATTAATATTTAAATTTCATAATGCTGGTATTACCAAAGGGAATGCATACTTTTCTACAGTTTTCAATCTGTTGTATTTATCCTTAAAATCTGAATTTATTCTTGTTGCCCTCTACACACTAGAGTTTGAGCATTTCTCTTAAAATTTGGGTGCTCTCTCTGTTCCGTCTGCAATAGATAAAAGTACTAATCATTTACATCAATGGATTGAACCTATGAAAATTATGTGTTAACGGTAACTTTTGATTTTTGCATTTATTGCAAAAATATTCCTAATTTGTTTTTGTTCATATAAACATCCTTTTTGTCATCTACTGGAGAAGATTTTTGTTTTTTATGATGGTGAGGTATGTTCCTCTCATTCTTCCTAGTTTCCTTTGCTTCTAAATTTAGAAACCGTTCCCTTCTTCACAGGTTTGGTGACTACCACTACATAGTTCTATATCTCCATTATATATTTAGGGCTTGATTTGCCTATGTATTTTCACAAAATTTAACTTTCCAATTTACTTGAGATTTATTTTGCCTTTATATTGATAAAACATTTTGAAGTGTTTTCATTGTACGATTGACTAATTGTCTCCACAACAGGGTGATTCATTTTAAATTTAATAGTTACATGAAGTGCGTTTTACAGAGCAAGCTCTGAGGAAAACTTGACAGTTCAAATCTCTTCTCCATTACTCTCTAGTTGGGAGTCCTTTCTATAAACTCTGTGCCTAGTTCCTCCTCTAACAGGGGAGGATGACAAACAGTTCTCTGAAGGAAGAGGTTAATTCATGTTTAACAATCAACTGTGATTAAGCTGTTCTTATTATTTATAATGCTTTGTTGAAACATTTTACTAGTTTTGGGGGAGGGGTCAGCAAAATTGTAAGGACTTTTTATAGTTTTGTCTGAGACATTAAATTTAGTTTAAAATATTTGCAAAATGACAACCCTTCCCACTAAATATTTCGATTCCACAGTACTAGATACAAAACAGATGCTCAATAAATACCAATTAAATATTCATTAACTTAAAATGCAGAAATGTCAAAAGTTTATTGCATTCTGGTCCCATTTGGCTACAAAGGAGGAGAAACCCAGTTCCTAAAGACAGGGTATCAGAGAACAGGATTGCAGGTGATTAATTGTTCTGGTCTCACTGATTATACACTCCCTTGTCATAATTACTTCTTTTGCTAAAAGTACTGCCTTAACAGGGAAGTCTCTCTGTCTCTGTTAGTCTGTCCCTCCTCCAACCCCTCCCCCACACCATTTATTTATATTATTACTACGTAAACCTATATCCTTAGCTCCAGTTGATTTAATCAGGACTGTATAGTTTGCTTGAGCTGGGCCAATTATGTTTTCTGTTCTGGGACTTAGAATTTGGGCAGATTATTATTTCTGGCTCTGAAGACAGGGAGAGGCAGAAAGGATTAATCAATACTGAGAGCTAACGTGTATCAGTCAAGTTCTCTGAGCTGTCCAATTAAAGGGCTGAAGTGATATTCTAGTGATCAAGAAAAAAAGCACCTTCTTAGTTGTATGTAATTTCAGTATGAAGAGAATAGAGGGAGTTATATAGTTTTAATAGCAAATACTATGACAAAAAGTTTTGTGTGTAATAAATAAATAAAACTGAATATAATTGTCTTTTGATGAGACCATAAGACTTCTTAAGTTGTCATTTCTTGTAACTCTTTTCCCCCACATTAATGGCACAATTATTAATTAACACATAGAACAGGCTTAGAAATAAAAATTGCAACCCTCAATGTAATGATTGGGGAGATAATTGCCAATGATCACTGGGGTATGTATGTCTATGGGGAAATTACTGAAGTATATTTTTTAAGGTAACCATATAAAAATGGAATAGGAAAACTTGTTATGATAACAAAAAGTTAAAATTTTTCTTTCCACTCAGTGTAATTTGTTGTTATAAAGGTTTGCAAATACCAAATACTGATTGACACTTTACTCTTTCTGCAAGCCCACTAATTACTAAAAATATATGTATAAGGTTATGGGTATAGGTAGAGAAATAAAATGGGAATGGAAAAATATAAGCCTCAGAATTGTCTGAAATAGTAGTATGTGTGACTCTAATAATGTGTGCAAACGTTTCTCCTCCCTTTGCTTCTAATGCATCTTTGTAGCCACACAAACAGCACAATGCCTGGCTCAGATCAGGGCTCAATAATCAATACACTGTATGAGGCATATTCTGTCACTTTCATTCTATCTGTTTAAAGACAAATTTTAAGAAATTTCCATATATATATATATATATATATATATATATTCAGGCACATGTATGGAGGACTCATTTGTGCTTTTGTACTGTGTCCTACGAACGTGAGGGACCAGACAGCTCCTCACACACAACTACTGTTCATTCCTCTTACCTCCTAGCCCCAGTGAATGGCACCCAGCAGATGCCTGGTTTAACCTGCCGTCTTGGATTCCTTCTTTCTCTCGTTCCTCATATTCACTGAATCAACAATTATTGTCAGTTACACCTCCCAAATACCCTTGCATCTCTGCCTACCTCTCCCATCCTCATAAACACCGCTCCGGTCCAACTCACTCTCTCACTTGGACACCCACCTTCAGTCTTGCTCAAAGTGTATCCATTTTCCGGGATCAAAGCTAATGTGAGCTCTCAGAGTGAACAAACAAGTGAACGAACCTGATCTTGAGCTCCCTGGCCTCAGACCTCTTACCAGGGTGTTATTCCCTGCAGGCTCAAGTCCTCACTGGCATCTGTTATGATATGGCCCGAACGTCCTCTTCCAATCCTCTCCTTACTCATATTACACAGATCCATGGATTTCTTTTAGTTCTTGGAATTTGTCTTTTTTCCTCTAAACTTCATGATTTTTCAGAGGTTGTTCCACTTGTCCGGCTAATCCCTATTTATCCTACATGTCCCAACTTAAAATCACTTTCTCCGGGAAGATTTTTTTGAGCTCTCCCACCCCCATCGATTGCCTCTTGAGGCCTACAATCCATCAGAATGCTTATTACACATTAATAATCTACTCCCTCCACAATGGTTGAGGTTGTACCTACTTGTTCAATTTTATATACACAGTGGTTGGCACGGTGCTTGGCACACAGCCAAAGAAACAGAAATAACAATTATATGAAACTGAAAGTGGAATTTTTTTTCCATTTTGATATTCCTAAACCTACAAGACACTGGCATCATATAAAATTCATATGTATTTTACATTGAAAATATAATTGAAATATTATTTTGACATTCCCAGATTCCGTTCAAACTCAGTAAAAATGATGTTGTACAGTTTTTAAGTATTTATTCAAAAGGCCTGCCTGACTGATTATGGAAAGCAGGACTTCCCACACAGATCTACACAGGAGAGGTGCCTGCAGTGAGCAGCTTTTTCTGGTCATGATCTTGAGTTTCCCATCCCATGGGCTGGCGGTTTATGGGACCGAGAGGTGGAAGCAGGCTGTCTCTCCCCTTGGCACAATATTCTGGGTGCCTGGAGGCATGGAATTCCCTGTTTGAACAGCCCTGAGCTCCTTCTAGAACCTGTTTGGGACACTTCCTAGCTTATTCTCCTGACAGTAGACTGAGAGCCACTGTACTCAATCCTAAGCTTGCAGGGAAAGGGGCCAATGGGTGACTCTTTAGGGGAACATGAAACCAATGAATCTAGCAGTGTGCACATGTGTAGTTAAAGTCTCCTGCAAGGTGGTGGGGAAAGAAGTTGGGGGGGGGAGCAGAGCCAGGGCCCAGGGGCTGGTATAGCGGATCTCCCTCTATCAATGTGTTGCAGATCATTACAAAGTTATGTTTGTCAGGATAGGAGATTAGAACACATTTTATCTAATGATTTTTAAAAGACATTTTAGCAATTTAAAGAACTGATTTATGAATTTTAAATACTGTGACATATGGTATATGGACTCCACTGGTACTAGTGCCACGGGCTCTGCAAACGTTAGAGGAGCTTTGAGATTAAACGATCAAACTCGTGGTCATGCATGTGTATGGTTAGGTGTAATCATTCTCTGACATCAGGGAGAGCTCCAGCAAAGATCACCACAACTATGCTAATTTCACTGTACCTCTCACATGAGTGCAACTAGAGACCCTCTTCCAAACTTTGGCCGTGGCTTAAAATACATTTAACACTTCTTTGGGCCTGATACTATTTTTGCAATCTTAGAATATCAGATCCATTTGTACATTTAGCCTTAGTGTCATCCATTTTAAGATCTGTTACAGATTTCTTTTATCATCTCAAAATCACTTTAATTAACAGAAAGATAAAATGCCCCTCTCAAGAAAGAGGAAGAATTACCCCTTTGAGATCCATGTTCTTTGAGCTTATCAAGTCAGACCTATCGCTCTGTATTATATATCTCAAATGATACCTTCAGTTAGGGGAGTGTGGGTGCTTTAGTTAAAAATGAAACTGATTAGCCTTTCAGATGACAATGGCCAAAAATAAAGCATAATCTTGTAGTTATTCACGTCTTAGTTGCACATACTCAAGAATATCCCCTCAGAAAAGGCTTAATGGATATGCAATAATTTACATTTCTAAAATATATAATAAGATCCTTGCATAGGCACAAAGTTGCCAACAGCTTTACTTCTTTGTAGAACCAATTCTTCAAATACTTTACCCCATAATTTAGAGACAAAATGTAATAAGAACAAAAATTCATTTAAATATATACCTTTACATTCAACATATACCTTTAATCTTCATGGAAATCATCTCTTTTACATTAACCTACATAGTAAAATTCTTAAGGGGAAGAGATATCCCCAAATCATAAAGTCCATTTACAGACCTCAAACGTAGGTGGAACAGGGGATTTGGATGCGCCCTTTACCTTTATATTTTTCATACTTTTTTTTCACCTTTTCCACATCCTAGGAAGCACACTTCTACTCCATCCTCACCTCAATGTAAAAATATAATTCATTTTACTACTCCACTCCCTTAACAAGTGTAGGACCTTGAATAACTTTTAATAGCTTAAAGATAAAGAAATTTTTTTTTCCTTTAGGTATTCCAGGACCCACATTTATAATTGTTCACAAAATCTTATTAGTTTGGGATCAAAATTTATAAAGTGGTACTTAATGGTTAACTGAAACAACAGGAGACAACCCTCTATGGACTTCTTTTTGATGACAGAACCAATGATTGGCTGCCAAGATGATTTATGGTTTTCTTTTTAAAACGAATGGAAAAAAGATGACAGAAATACTTTCCAGCAGTAACCTGAAATCTTCCTGACTTAAATAGCTATTACTTTTCTTTCTCAGAATGAATAAAAATATCAAATATTCAAACACAGAGTTTTATATTGGGGATAATAAGAATAAAGTATATTACTAGACAAATTTAAAAACCAATGAATGTTGTATCTCTCCACCACACCCAAATGGATATTTCACCTGGATTTACAAGTTAAATATAAAAAAAAAAATCAAACAGTTGAAAAGCTTGAAAATGGGATTAGTATTCATGAAACCCTTAATATGGGAAGGTTTACTAAGCTTTAAAGTAGTCAAAGTGATTACAAACATGTCACTCATGTACGTATATAAACTTGTAATTTTACATATCAGGAAAAATGAATGAAACCCAAATTTTATGTTAATAAAACATATTTTGGAATATAGCATTATGTATGTATTAGAAGTGGAAATGACCTAAATTTTAAACTAAAAACCTCCTGTGTTCAAAAAAAATAAAAATAAAAAATTAGAAAATTAAAAACCAAAACCCAAACCTCCTGTGTTCTCTGGTCTCTTCAACAAATGTTATTGAATATCTGAAAGCACAAGGTGTTCACACATTCATACCATGAGCATTTTTAGTAAGAATAAGAATTTAGTAAGCGTCTATTTTATGGAATATTATTCAGCCTTAAAAAAATTCTGTCATTTGTGATAACATAGATGACCCTGGTTGCATTATGCAAAGGGAAATAAGCCAAACACAAGGACACACTGCATGATGTCACTTATAGGCAGAACCTTAAAAAAAATAAAGTTAAACCCATATTAACAGAGGGTAGAATGGTGGTTACTAAAGGCTGAGGGGTGGGAGAAAAAGGGATAATACTGATCAAAAGATACAAACTTGCAGACATAAGATGATATAAGTTCTGGAGATCTAATACACAGTATGGTGATTAAAGTTTATAACATATTGTGAATTTGAAATTTGCTAAGAGAACTTGAAATTTGCTAAGAGAGTAGATCTCAACTGTTCTTAACTCCTGTCCCCATCCCTCCCCACCACACAGATGGTAACTGTATGGGGTGGGAGATGTGTTATTTGTTATTGTTACTGATACTTGTATCAAAACATCATGTTGTATACCTTAACTATATAAAATGTTAATCCATCAATCATACCTCAATAAAGCTGGAAAAAATCACACAAAAAAGGGAAGTAAGATGTATACACATTCTAAGAGAAGAAATAACACTGCCTTTAGTTACAGATGACATGATTGTCTATGTAGAAAATCCCAAATAATTGACAAGTCTTGTAACTTATAAGTGACTCTAACAAAGTTGCAGGACATCCAAGGTTAATATACAAGAGTACTTTCCTATATATTAGCAATAAACAATTAGTATTTTAAATGAAAAAAGTTAAATAGGTTAAAAATAATATATATAGGTGTAAATCAAAGAAAATATGTATAGGATACATACACATGGATATATATATATATGTATATATATATATAGAGAGAGAGAGAGAGAGAGAGAGAAAGGGAGGAACTACAGAACTCTGATGAAAGAAATTAAAGACCAAAAACAATGGAGAGACAGTCTATGTTCATAGGTTAGAAGACTTAATATTTTTTAAATGTCAATTCTTAACTTGATATATAATTTCAATTCAATTCCTATGAAAATCCTGCCAAGCAATTTTTTAGATATCAAAATGTTGATTCTAAATTTATATAAGAAGGCAAAGTCCGAGGATAGCTAATACAATACTAAAGCACAAAGTTGGATGATTCACCTATCTGCTTTTAAGAATTATTATCAATCCATGATAATCAAGAGAGTATAGAATTGTACTCTTGGAAAAGAACAGAGAACCCCAAAATAGGTGCACACAATATAGTTTTATGATATTTGATAAAGGAGTAAAGATTATTCAGTGAAGAAAGGGCAGTCTTTTCAATAAGTGGAACAGAAACAATTAGACTCCATATACAAAAACAAAAACGTACCTAAATACCGATCTTATACCTTTCATAAAAATTACTCAAAATGGACTATCGACCTAAAAATAGACCTAGATCAAAATGCAAAGCTATAAAACTTCTAGAAGAAAATACAGGGCGAAGTCTATGTAGTTTTGTGTTGGTAATCAGTTTTTACATACAAAACCCAAAGCATAATCCATGAAAGAAAACTGATATTTTGGGTGTGCCTGGCTGGCTCAGTCAGAACATGCAACTCCTGATGTCAGGGTTGTGAGTTCGAGCCCCACAATGGGCGTAGAGATTAGTTAAAAATAAAATCTTTTTAAAAAAAGGAAAGGAAACTGATATTTTGGATTTATTACAATTAAAAACTTCAGTGGAAGACACTGTTAGGAAAGTGAAAAGATCAGTCATATCTGCAAAGAAAATATCGGCAAAGCACATATCTGAAAAAGGATTTGTATCCAGAGTATACAAATAACACTTAATGCTCAAGAATAAGAAAACAAAGGCCAAATTAAAAATGGGCAAAAAATCTAAACAGACATCTCACCGAAAAAGACCTAGAGATATCAAATAAGCATGCAACAGATGCTCAACATTATTTATCATCAGGCAACTGCAAATTAAAATAATAGTGAGATACCCATTCATTGCTAGTTGAAATGTAAAGCAATATAACCACTTTGAAAACAGATTGGTGGTTTCTTAAAAAGCTAAATATAGTTTTACCATAGGATCCAGCAATTGTGTTCCTTGGCATTTCCTCAACTAATTTTAAAATTTATGTCTACACAAAAACCTGCAAATAAATGATTATAGAAGCTTTATTCATAATTGCCCCAAACTGGAAGCAAGCAATTTGTGCTCAATAAGTGAATGGATAAAAACACTTTGGAACATCTGTACAATAGAAGATATTTAGTTATGGAAAAACATGGAAGAAATTTAAATGCATACTGCTAAGTGAAAAAAGCCAGTTTAAAGGTTACATCATGTATGATTTTACAAAAATTACTTGGGAGTTTGGGATGTTAGGATAGAATGCAGACTCTACAAGAAAATGTCACTATATTACAAATATATGAAAGAACTTCACTGAAGAGGGGTAGAATTAAAAGATGATGACCTAAGGGTTTTTGGAAATGGCTGGAATCTATCCAACTAAAGGCAAAATAAACTGTCCAAAGGGCTGTACTCTAGTTTGATAAAGCTATTTCCCAGGGGGGTACAGGTTTAAAATACGGATACTGTTGTACATGTATACTGGAAATGAACAACTAAGTAAATGATTGGCAGAAGGTGGGAGCCAGATTTCTCACTGTTGGATTGGGAGGTTACAGAAAAGCAAGAGGAGGAGACTCCCATGATCCATGGGGTAGTAGATTAGAGTGGAAGACACTGTATGAACTCATATTTAGTTTACTCTAGATACAAATGTTTACATATAAAAATATTTATAGATATGGATAAATATATAGGTTAATATATACACATATAAAATCTAGCTTTGCCATTGAGAGATCCTAGAAGCAATAACACTCCAGTAGCAATGCACACACCTAGTACCTAGATACTGGTTTCTAACAGCATGCTCAGTAAAAGAACTAAGGTTCTGTAGAAAAAATAGCTCATTTTAAGGCTGGGGGAGAAAATATGAACAATGGTTTTGGAGCACGCCAGAGAGTAGACAAATGCTAAAAAAGAAAAAAGCAACGATAAGCATATCAAAGGTACACAGCAGTCAACTGAAATCACCCAATGGTCTAACCTGAAATCTTGGAGCAACAAAATAAATAATGTATCATTGGATCATAATCTGAAGTAAAAAATAAATGTCCCTAAGTACATACTGATAGAAATAAATGCCTGCATAAATAAATCAAATGAGGGAGAAGAATCAAATCTTCCATGAAGAAAAATTCCGAATTACTTATGTACATACTCTACTCTCTAGGAGGTGGGGCATAACTCTCCACTCCTTCAGTGTGGGCTGTGCAAACAGACCTTCCCACAAAGAGTACATGTGTGTGTTGGGGGGGTGGGACTGAGAAACCTGAGACACTGGTTCATCCTCAACTGGGTGGACAAGGTCAACATTAACAGTTGTAAGTCATGTTAGAATGTAACCTTGATATATGTGATGAAAACAGTACTTTATTTCTGTTGTCCTCCTCCCCCAAGCCCATAACCTCAGTCAAATCATGAGAAATATATCAGACGAGTACCAGGTGAAGACATTTTACAAGTACTTACTCAGTCCTCCCCAGAACTGTCCAGATTATTACAAACACAGCCAGTCTGGGAAACTGGCAGTCAAGAGGAGCTTAAGATGATATAACAAAATGTAATCTTGGAACAGAAAAATGACATTAGGTAAAAACAAAAGAAATCAGAAAAACTATGGCCTTCAGTTAATAATAATGCATCCAACTGGTTTGTTAATTTTAACAAATATAATATGCCAATGTAAGATGTGACTTATAGGGGAAATGATACTGTCTTAGCAATTTTTCTGTAAATACAAAACTGTTGTAAACTACAAAGTTTATGTAAAAATTATCTATGGACTTTCTGATTATGGCAAAATGCACAGCACTAAAAATTAATGTAAAACTCAATTCTTGTTTGCTTTATGAAGACCTGAATCAAGTTGCTGATATTCTGTACTCAGAGCATACTTTATAATAAGGAACATGTGAGAGAAAACAGAACACTGGCTTAAAACAACCTGAATGAAGGGCACTTGAGGGGTTCAGTTGGTTAAGCGTCTGACTCTTGATTTCAGCTCAGGTCATGATCTCAGGGTTGTGAGATTGAGCCTCATGTCAGGCTCTGTGCTGGGTATGGAGTCTGGTTAAGATTCTCTCTCCCCCTCTCCATCTACCCCTCCCTTCCCCCACCTTGCACATGCTTTCTCTCTAAAAAATTAAAATAAAAACAAAATATCTTGAATTACAGACCTTTAAATTTTCTCTAATTTTGTTGTCAAGATATTTTCTTTTTTTTTTTTTTAAAAGATTTTATTTATTTATTTGACAGAGATAGAGACAGCCAGCGAGAGAGGAAACACAAGCAGGGGGAGTGGGAGAGGAAGAAGCAGGCCCATAGCGGAGGAGCCTGATGTGGGGCTCGATCCCACAACGCCGGGATCACGCCCTGAGCCGAAGGCAGACGCTTAACCGCTGTGCCACTCAGGTGCCCCAGTCAAGATATTTTCAAGTCTTCTTTCAAGGACAAGTAACAATAGACTTTATGTATAAGATTTTTCAATATTTTCAATGTAACCAAGAAGAGTGACATTGCCATACTAGAAATATGTCACTTTGAAAAGAAAAAGGATAGAAATTTATGAAGGATGTGAATTCCCTTCAATTTAAAATTCTAGCTTCTTCTATGCATATACATTCTAAGAACTAAGAGTTTGGATCTCTCATAGGACTTTATATTAGTTTCTCATCTAAAGATTTTTATCTTCAAATAATTTGCTTATAACTTACTGACACTAATTAGTTCTTTGCCTAACACTAGCAAAATCCAGATAAGTTGGAATTATAAGTGCTTTTAAAAATGTTACAGAGTTGTATAGCCTTTATAAGTGAAGTTCCATAGGAGTAGGAAATTAATAGCAAGCATTGAACTCTGAGAAACAGAAGTAATCTTATCACTTATAAATAAGAGTAAGAATTATTGTAATCTAAGAAGTTTCAGAATAAAATACATTACTCTTTTACTTCTGGGAAACAAAATTGTCAGAAAATAGGCAAAAAACATGTTTTTTTTCAGGAAGTAACTGACAACACATTGAAAGATGATTTCATTAACACAAAAGTAAATACACTATTTACAAAGGATATTCCAGGCAGAATGAATGGCAGTAGCAAAATCACAGAAAAAGAAAAAGTTTAGGCTATGGAGAACAGTTGATCTTGATCTCAGAGCACTTGATCTTAGAAATAGTGAGGAGCAGAGCTGATGAAAAATCAAAGACCTTGATCTGCGTAATCTTATTGCTCATTAAATAAGGATTAACATTGAAGTTCTTGAACAAAGACATTATTGTGAAATAAAAATATGGCAAAGAAGTGTGGGAAAAATTGAAGTTAGAAAAAAGAAAAGTGTGGAGATACCATTAAGAAATATGCCAAGTGAAATAAGCCAAACAGAAGAAAACTGCATGACCTTACTTACACAGGGAAATTAAAAAAAAAAAAAAATGAACATCTAGAAGCAGAGAGGGGAAGCATGGCTTCCAGGGGTGGGGAAGTGGGGGACGTGAGGATATGGTCAAAGGGTACAAAGTTGCAGTTATGCAGGGTATATGTTTAGATATTCAATGTATACCATGATAACTATAGTTAATAATACTGTATTGAATATTGGAAATTTGCTAAGGGAGTAGATTTGAGGTGCTCTCATCACAATGTTAACTATGTGAGGAGATGGTATGTTAATTACCTTGAGTGTAGTAATCATTTCACTATGGAAATATATTTCAAATCATCATGTTGTACACCTTAAATGTATATGTCTAATTAAAAAAAAAGAAATACACATGTAATTATGCAATTTCCTTGGTTAAAACTTAATACTGCTTTCCCATTGTCCTTGAGTCCAAAATTTATTCATCCATCCACCTGCCCACCTGGCCATTCATCTATCCATTCGGTTTTATTCAACTTTTTTTTTTTTTTAAAGATTTTATTTATTTATTTGAGAGAAAACACAGAGGGAGAGTGAGAGGGAGAGGCAGGCTCCCCACAGAGCAGGGAGCCTGACTCGGGGCTCATTCCCAGGACCCTGAGGTCATGACCTGAGCCAAAGGCAGATGCTTACCTGACTGAGCCACCCAGGTGTCCCAACAAATCTTTATATAAACAGAAGAGAGATGGAAATGGAGAGAAAGACAAGACAATCAAAAACATGTGACCAGGGAAAGAAAAAAAGAGAGAAGAGAGTGGATATATTAAGGTCCTGGAGCAGAGACAGTGTGAGGGAGGCGCCAATCAAAATCATGCACCAAGTCACTGAGTTAAAGAAGACTGAGGTTAAGAATGGGACTCTCATGGGGCACCTGGGTGGCCCAGTCGTTAAGCGTCTGACTTCGGCTCAGGGCGTGATCCCAGCGTTCTGGGATTGAGCCCCATAACAGGCTTCTACGCTAGGAGCCTGCTTCTTCCCCTCCCTCTCCCCCTGCTTGTGTTCCCTCTTTTGCTGGCTGTCTCTCTGTCAAATAAATAAATAAAATAAAATCTTAAAAAAAAAAAAAAAGAATGGAACTCTCGGTTTAGAGATTTTAAAGTCACATAAAGGCAGTCTTCTTTTGATTATCACAGTGAGAATGTTACAGAAAAAGATAGGAAAAAAATATGGGTAAGGAGTCAGTAGGTGATAAGAAAATGGAAATAGTGAGCATAAAGTAGCATTTTAACAAAAACTTTTTTTTTTAGCATTTTTAAATTTTTTTTTTTTTGAGAGAGAGAGATCAAGCGAGCAGGGGGAGGGGCAGAGAGAGAAAGAGTGAGAAAGAGAATCTCAAGCAGGCTCCATGCTAAGCACGGAGCCTGATGTGGGCTCTATCTCAGGACCCCGAGATTACAACGTGAGCCGAAATCAAGAGTCAGATGCTTAAATGAGTGAGCCACCCAGGTGCCCCAAGAAAGAACTTTTAAGTGGTTATAATACAACTATGATCACTTAAAAAATATTACCTTACTCAGTAGTCTCCATTCTCTTTCAGAACCAATACTATTTGTTTTTTTTCCTGCTTTATTGAGACCTATTTGACGTGTATCATCATATACGTTTAAGATGCACAGCCTAATGGTTAATATTATTGTCACAGTAGGGTTACCTACATCCGTTACCTCACATAGCTACCATCTGTGTGTGTTGTGTGTGTGGTGGGAACAGGTAGGATCCACTTTGAAAACTTCCAAGTACATGACACAGAACTGTTAACTGTAGCTGCCATGCCGTATACTAGGGGCCTGGCATTTACTCATCTTACAGCTGGAAGTCTGTACTCTTTGACCAACATCTCCCCACTTCTCCCATCTGTCAAACCACCTTTCTGCTCCATGTTTCTGAGTTGGTTTTTTTTTTTTTAGTGTTATGGGTTCCTCGTGTCCCTTCAAAATTCATATGTTGAAGGATCTTTCACTGCTTTAAATGTGATCTTATTTGGAAACAGAGCTCTTGCAGACATAATTAGTTAAGATGGGGTCATACTGGAGTAGGGTAGATCCCTAATCCAATAGGACTGAGGTCCTTATTAAAAGGTGAAATTTGGATGGACGGACACACGAACACACACACACACACACACACACACAGAACTCCATTAAACATAGGAGAGACGGGGTGTTGCAACCACAAGTCGAGGAAGGCCAACAGGTCCCAGAAAACAAGAAGCTAGAAGAATGACCTGAACATATTCTCCCTCACAACCCTCAGGATGAACTAGCTCTGCCCATACCCCAATCTCAGACTTGCAGCTCCAGAACTGGCAGACAATACATCTCTGTGCTTCAAGCCACCAGTCTGTGTCACTTTCTTATGGGACTCCCAACAAATAATATGGCAACAAGGGCTGAATCTGTGCAAGCTGGATTTTATTCTCAAATCTGAACATCAGAGAAGGAATCAAAGGTAGAAGATCTGTAGGCCACAAATGCAATGCTCTGTACACTAAGAGGAGTACAGATTTTAAAACTGAATATTCTTTTTTTTCCCCCCCCTCTGGAAAAAAAAAAAAAAAAAGAAAGAAAAAGAAAAACGGAGCTGTAGGCCACAGGTGTGCCTGCCTGTGTATCTGCAGGGTGTTTAAAGGGAAAGGCTTGGACAGTTTCTGTGGGATTTCTGACTTTTCCTTTGCCTGTAACTATTTCCTATAGTTATTTATGAGTCATGGACTCCCATACTTCACAAAATATATTAAAATATTTAAAGCAAACATAATGTAGACCAAGACTCAGACAGACGTGGGATTTCAGCCTGCGTGGGATATCTTACACCCACTGACATCTGTCTGCCTTGACCTGCTTCTGCTCTCTCAAGCTAAATCCATACTTTCATTATCTTCACTTTCACCCATTTAGTCGGCACTGAAATTGTATCATCTCCATTTCTGGGCTTGAGGGCCAGACCTCTGGCTGTTCTTGACCCAAGGCTGTCCTTAACCCTTAGCGGTTCATCCAAACTAAGCCTGAACTGCTGCCCAGCTTGACCCCTCCTGACTGGCTGTATTCATCTGCTCTCAGGTCTTGGCTATAACAGTGAGATTGGATTTTTATGCCTACATCAAACAAGAGGAATGGCTCTTGCTACTTCTGAATTGGGGTGAAGAATCTTCAAGGCCCTTTATTTTAGTACACAACGTTATATGATTGTGTGGCACAGCTGGAGTAGCATAGACTGTTCACTGTCTGATGGCTGAGTCTTCAAAGGTACATGTTATACTGTTGGTAATCAAAGGTACTCTACATAAATGGCGGACTAAGGAGCATCTATTTTAATGATTATTTAAACTCATAATATGTAAGAAATGTGTAGGGAATGAAATGCTATTTTAAAGTAGACTATTTTTTTTCCTGACATTTTAAGACTTCTCTGACTTCTTAGAGCTACTTTAATGATTTCTTATTTTTATTTGCAACCTTTGCTAACAAAGCTACAAGATTTCTATGTTTGACGCTTTATACTAGTTGTAAATACTCTGTCTTAATAGAGAAGCACTACATTTTCTGAAATATTTCACCATGGTTAAGCATGAAAAAACCCCTCATTATGCTTGATCATACTTTTTTTTTTATATTCCTGGCTGTTATACCAAGACAGGGTTTGAATGCAAGATCTTCCTCTCAGTGTTTACTCAGCTTTTGTTTTCCTAGTAGTCTCTCTCTGGCCCTTCACAGGCTTCTACCTTCCCTAACAATTCAGCTCATGCTAACACTTAATGGAATTCCTCTGCTTTCTCTAAACTATAGGTGATTTTGCTTTTTTTTCCAATTTTGTTCTGATTGAGACATTTGTCATGGGGATTTCCTGTTCTTTTAAGCATCCTAATATCTTTTTATATACAGCAGATTTGTTTTTGAATAGTTATTTAATAATGAAGTTTACATTATAACAATAGGAAAACATGTAATAAAATAGCAGGAAAAGAGTAAAGGAGGAAAAAAAAAGGAGGAATAGATCTATAACTACACAGCTATCTATAAAGAAAAGTAGCAAAGGCCACCAGAGGCACAATGATGTTGGAGGGTACTCTTAGTCCCAGCTTCTTGGATTCCCATGGGGAAGGACGTCCTAAGGTGTCCTGACCTATCTCCCTGTGCCTTTTTGGGCTCCACTCCATCAGATAGAGATAGATTCATTTGACTCATGAATTTGAAAAAAAAAAAAGAATTATTTATTTTTGCCCATTGATGCTGGATTCTCTCTCCTTCTATGTGGTGTTTTAAAATATTTATCTATTTATTTGAGAGCGAGCAAGCACACACACATATATAAGTAGGGGGAGGCACAGAGGGAGAGAATCTTCAAGCTGACTCCTTGCCAAGGGCAGAGTTTGACCCAGACTCGACCTTGAGACCCATGAGATCAAGACCTGAGCAAAAACTAAGAGTTGGAAGCTTCACCCACTGAGCCACCCCTGAGTGCCCCTGAGTGCCATACATTTTAGAGGCACATGCCCTTTGGAGAAGATCTAGGGTGTTTCTGCATGGTCAATGACTACATGGATCAATTTAATTCTGGAGGACAGCACCAAGAAGGCCACTGTTGCCAGAGAGCTAAGCCAAGCTTTTCAAAGAGACTTATGTGTTATCAAGCTGCCATTCTGATTTCCATTTGTGTGACTCCTGAGTCTATCTCTCCATTATTTTTATATTTGCCAAGGAAATAGAGAAGTTATTTATTGACCTCATAAAACTCCAAAAGTAAACAGTGGAGTGCTTTATGGGGAATTCTCAAGTTCCCTCCAAACTCTCCTTGGATGGTAGACTGCCCGCTCTCTGCCCATAGTAAGTGAACTGCTCCATTCAGACATGATAGGGAGGCAGTGGTTCCTCTGCTATGTTTTGCATCTCACATGATCCAATATTTGATAACATCCAATTGGACTTTTTTAGATTCTATCTTGAAGCCAGATTTGGGAATTGGCCCTGACACTGGCAGGAGTGAACTGCAATAGGACATCTAGAAAAGGAGTTCTTTTCTTTACAGCAACAAAGGCAAGCACTGAATCCCAGATCTGTAATATTAATTATTTGCTCGTTATATAATAGATTTTTCAAAATATGTAGTGGTCTAGATATTACAAAGCCTATTTAGCTAAAAATACTGGTCTTCCCGATTTACAGAAATTCTTAGGAATTGTATTACCAACTAACAGATATTGTTAAAATGTTGTATTCGTGATATGCTATGACAGAAATATTTCTCTTCAAAATATTGTTCTCTTTGTTTTTTTTAAAGAGATGATGTTGTAAATTTATACTCTGTCCTCTTTAATGCAATCACACCATATGTCACTGTTTCATCTTTATAAGCTCCTAGAATTTTGGACGTGTTTCCAATAAAAAAAATGCTATTTGGCATTAAATGCTGATGCTATGGAGCAATACTAATCTATCTATAGCCTTTAAAGACATTCGGTTTTCATATGTCATAAAACAGAGCCTGAAATTATATAAAAAGTGATAGAAGACATAATTTGTAATTTTAAGAATGTAAAAGAGAGATGACTTGTGATTGATCCATTTACCAGATATTTATAAAGCAATTGATATATGCCAGTCTTGATCCATTTGCTGGGAAATATGATAGAAAAGGATGCTACTCTTATTACATTTGAGTGAAAGAATATAGAAAACAGAAAAATAAATACCTAACAATATTTATTTAAAATAAACCTGCCATGCAGTATTATATACATACAGCACTCAGGTATAGAAATTAACTTAGTGGCTATTGAGCCTTCAGGATAATTAATTCAGGAGAATGTGTTCTGGGCCCTCAAGTCTCAACTCCTCATCTTGAAGGCCAAACCCCAGTGTGTAGACAGTAAACCTGAGACAGAGCTGTGTCTGTTAATATCCAGTTGCATTGTCTGGCTTTTCCTTTGCAGGACTTCATCTTCTGCCACCCCACATCCCTTTTCAGGTACTGGTTTCATTATTTAAGCCCACACTCCTGCTGTCTTAACGGCTGGACTGTCTGTCCTCTGTTCAGTATCTGCTGTTCAACTCTGCTTTTGACCCAGGACTCTGCCATGGCCACGTTCTTGTCTACTTGCTGCTGATTCAGGGCTGTTCTTTGATACCCTTGGCTTCTGTCTTGCCATGTCCACCCTGGAGCTTTTAAATGACAATAACTGTGGATAGGTTTTGGATATAACCACTATACTACCTTTATTTCAGCCACTTCACCTGTGTCTCACCCTTTTAATAATAAGGAAAGAAACCATCACTTGTGTAGAGCAACAGGATCTGAAAGCTATTAAGTTGCTTAATGCTAGCTTATTCATATTGTAACCATGTGTCACCTTTAGGGAAATAATCTTTTGTATTTGAGCTTCCAGAGCCTTCTGCTAACACAAAGACCTCCTGTCAACCTGAAGTTAGAGTTTAAGGCAATGGATATGTTGAATTATATTTCTGAAAAACAATTTTAATGGGACTGGAATCCAAGCTCACTAAGCATCCATGGGTCACATAAAGCTTACTTTAGAAAATTAGGTTTGGGAACTAAACGTTGAAATTATTTGAGTGATTTGTTGATTTAGCTCTTCCTTCATTCTTATTTGGATCACTTAGGGTTTCTGTGTTGTTGTTGGTTTGTGGGTTTGTGTTTTTTTTTTTTTTTTTTTTTTTTTTTTTTTTGCTATTTTTTTTTTTCCAGTTAAATCCCACAGCTATTCTTTCCAAAAAGAAATGTCAATATAATAATGAGTTTGACTAAAGGAAAAACAATATATCTTTTCCAAGAGAAAGGCTGTCATAAAACTTGACATCCTGAAATACTGAATCTTTTGTAAGTGCTGTTTATAAGATTTTGTTCTTTGGGCCAAAAAGTCAGAAGCTAGTAAATGAGCCAGATTGTCCCCAGTGTCTAAGTTACCCTGGAAGCTCAGCATAGCCAGCTGGGTTCAGCCAGCCTTGAGGAACACTGGAAGTCCCCTGTGGCGAGCTGGGGCAGGGGACTGAAAACAAAGAAGCAAAAGGTTGGCTTCAGTCTTACAGTCTTCTGAGTCAAATCTACCCCCTTTATACAGTGAAGTCACTGAAGAAAAAAAGTATGAATGAATAGTCTCATTGCTCTTAACCAGTTATCCTAACATCAGGACAAGAGCAACAACAAAAAGTGATGCCTAATTAGACAACCAAACACAGTTTAAACAGAATTTAAAATCTGAAAGGAGGAAGAAAGAAAATGACAACAAAAACCCACAACAAAGTGTTAGATGAAAGCCTTCCAATCTCCATATTAAAATTTAAGCCAAAAGTCAGCAAATCTAAATTGAGCAAAGAAACATAAAATATGTTAATTAAGATCAGGAAAAACCACAGACGTTCTAACCTTTCCATTGGCTTTCTTTCCTATACGAATGCAAATGAGAGATAAATGCATTACTCAGTAAATGAGTAATTTCGCATCCCGAAAGTGTCCCAAATGCTACTCATTTAGTGACTATTCTCTACCAGATGAAACTTCACACAATACCATTGTCTTCCTGGTGGAACACAGTAACGCATGGTCTCAGGGGCCAGCTTAGGAGTGGTGGGTGTGTGACAGACTCAGATCGGAAATCCTTGGATATTTCAAAGTAGATCCAATACCACACAGTTCTGAGCTAAGCCCACAGATGTGCTTGGCGTGCTTGCTTTGCACAGGAAGTGAATCTTTGTGAAGAGGCTAGCTACAACGCTCTTGCCTCTTCTTCTCGAGGAGGGCACAAGGGGTGACCAACTGCTTCTTAACAAGGCTGATGAGTACCTCTGATTTCACAGGTGGCCTCAAGTTTTTTTCTCAGTAGCCTTCTCCTCTCAACCCTGCTCCGAAGGTAACAGAGTGATTGTTAATTTTACACACAGTGCGCTTCATCAGTGGATAGTACAGGGCATTTTCTTGAGTCTGTTTCCAGCCTCTGACCCTGTCCCTTAGCTCCACACCATAGGCTGCCTCCGGGAAATTCTGCAGAAGTAAATTGCATACACATAGCTATGCAGATGAAGTACAGGTAGAAGAAAGGGATAAAGAAAGGGGGGGTAATCAGAAGGGGGAATGAAACATGAGAGACTATGGACTATGAGAAACAAACTGAGGACTTCAGAGGGGAGGGGGATGGGGGAATGGGATAGACCGGTGATGGGTAGTAAGGAGGGCACGTATTGCATGGTGCACTGGGTGTTATACACAACTAATGAATCATCGAGCCTTACATCGGAAACCGGGGATGTACTGTATGGTGACTAACATAATATAATAAAAAATCATTTAAAAAAAAAAAAGAAGTACAGGTAGAATATGTAGTTGAAAATAAAGTGGTGAGATGTCGAAGAGACTGTGATTTTAAGCGTGCCTTCCTGGTTTTAATCAGCAGTCTATTACGTATCGACTGGTGGAGAGGAATGTGGGACCAATTATCTCTTTAGAGATAAAAACTTTGTAACAAAATAAAAGACATTTTACAGCCTCAAAGAGTTTATTTCCTAACATGGCAATAGAATAAAGACACTGAAAGGTGATACAAAAACATTTTCTCCTTGCGGGGATTTGGCGTGTCAAGCCCTTTTTCAGCCAACGTATTAATTGCCCTTCTTCAAGAGGTAAGAAAGGAGAAAACTTAAGTGTACAAGTAACAGGAGCCACATTAACGAAATATTTCAGAGTAACTGTAGCCAAGAGTTGCTATTTTTCTCTAACGTTGAAACTAATGTGACAGGAAAATGACATTGATAACTACTGAAAAAAAGTCAGCTTAATAATATAGTTGTCCTATTCTACAATGGCAAAGTCATGGGGTTTTTTCTTTATATCTCAGCCCTTATGAATATAATAATGTTTTTGTCAGTTAAATTTTACAGCACCCTTTTAATCTACAGTGATTATAAATAATGAATCTGGAATATTATTTTTAAAGATTTTCAATAACTGGCGTGTCAGAGTGATTAGTACATTGACCATTTAAAGAATTAACATTTAAAATTTCAAGTAGGTACGTATTTTCTTCTAGTATTCCTATGGTCACAGAATTGATAATATAAGAGCTACTCTTTTTTGACTTTTATACATCATATAAATATACATCATACATTTTTTTTAACAAAGATAATCCTTCATGATAAACTCAGTCTTATCCTTATTTTTTTTTTCCTCATGGGAAAAACAGAAGCCCAGATTGGTTGAATAAATTAGGCCAAGGTCAGTGGCCATTAAGTATAAAATAATATTTTGACTCGAGAGCTCAAATTCTTTTCCTGCAGCCTATTCCTCTAAGAGCCATGGACCATGATGCACGGCTAAGCTGCAGTCCGCACTCAGTCTAAGTGCGGTGGGCCCGGGATTACACATACTTACCTTACAGAGCTGCCTCTTCCATTTACCTCGGCCTTCCTCAGCGTTTTTCTTTCTTTTTTAATTCTATAGTTTCTTCCTAGGCTAATTCAAGTCTACAGCCTCAAGCACTATTTACATCCTAATTATTCTTTAATGAATTGTCCAGGATAGACCTCTACTCTGAATTCAAGACATCAGACATCCCCAAGTAACTACAAATATCTCACCCAACTGGTCCAATTTCAAGCTATTTCTTCCAAACCTGGTTATTTTCTAGTTGTTTCCTCAGCAAATAACACCACCGTCCCACCTAAATTTTCATGTTGGAATTTCAAAAGACTGTCTTGCTATCCCCATTCTCCCTCACCTGCTACTTCTAGTGCATCACCAAGTTTAATTAACTTTTTAAATATTTCTCATATTGACCAGTATCCTAACTCCCCTCTGACACTAGCCAGTTACAAGCTACCATCATCTCTTGATAACTGTTAAACCTAATTTACTGCTGATTATTCCCTCTGATCCACCCCCAAGCTACTTAACACACTACGGCTAAAGAGGCACTCTCAAAATATGCATCAGGTCATGTCCTCTGTGAACTAAAAGCAATGGCTGACCATTGCTCCTAAGTTAAACTCATTAACTTGGTTTACAAATCCCTGCATGGCCCGCCTCCCAAGCCCCATGACATACTGTGCTCCATCCAGGTAATGTATGTAGCTCAAAGTCAGGAGGGATGTGTGGGTCCTGTACAATTCTCTTGTGTGGTATCCTACTCTGACAATCAATGGACAAAAGACAAGGATCTGCTCTACCCTGGACCAGGGATGGGATAACTGCAAATTGCACTTGAAAGTCTCGTTCAGGAAACGGAAGGAGGGGAGAGTCCATAGCAATGATGAAATCCTAGGGACTGGCCTTATACTCTGCTTTGGTAGTGGAGGAAATTACTGGAGGAGACCCTGACTGTTCCCTGGGAATAAATCTTTTATCCATTCTCCCTGCCCCCACGTGGTTTATGACTACATATTTAACAGGCATTAGAGAGTATACCCTCCCCAGGATTCATGTTCTGTAGCCACACCCCCCAAGTACAAATTAGCGGGTATTTTTGGGTCAGGCTTGCAGTTTATTTGGCAACACAGCTCTTTTTTTTTTTAAGTTTTTATTTTAGTTCCAGTGTAGTTAACATACAGTAAAATATGAGTTTCAGGTGTACAATAGAGTGATTCAACAGCTCTATACATCACCCGGTGCTCATCAGGACAGGTACCCTCCTTCATCCCCCACCAACCTCCCCTCTGGTGACTGTCAGTGTGTTCTTCCCCCCCGTCCCTCCTCCCCCCACTCATGTTCCCTCGCTCTCTCTCTTAAATAAATAAATCTTTTTTAAGAAGTCTATTTCTTGATTTGCCACTCTCTTTTTCCCGTTTTCCCATTTGCTTCTTTAGTTTCTTAAACTCCACATATGAGTGAAATTATATGGTATTTGTCTTTTTCTGACTGACTTATTTCACTTAGCATCATACTCTAGCTCAATCCAGGTCATTGCAAATGGCAAGCTTTCATTCCTTTTTATGGCTGAGTAATATTCCATTGTATATACACCACATCTTCTTTATCCGTTCATTAGTCGATGGACACTTGGGCTGCTTCCAAAGCTTGGCTTTTGTAAATAATGCTGCAATAAATATTAGGGTGCATGCATCCCTCTGAATTAGTGTTTTGTATTTTTTGGGTAAATAGCCAGTAGTGCACTGGCTGGATCGTTGTGTAGTTCTATTTTTAACTTTTGGAAGAACCTCCAGACTGTTTTCCACAGTGGCTACACCAGTTTCCATTCCCACCAACTGTGCATGAATGTTCATTTTTCTCCACATCCTCACCATCACCCTTGTTTCTTATGCTGTTGATTTTAGCCATTCTGACAGGTGTGAGGTGATATCTTATCGTAGTTTTGATTCATTATTTCCCTGATGAGTGATGTTGAGAATCTTCTCATGTGTCTGTTAGCCCTCTTCTTTGCATAAATGTCTATTCATGTCTCCTGCCCATTTTTAATTGGGTTGTTTTTGGGTATTGAATCATCTAAGTTTTTTACAGAATTTGGATACTAATCCTTTATCAGATATATCATTTGCAAATATCTTCTCTCATTCTGAAGGTTGCCTTTAAGTTTTGTTGATTGCTTGGTTCACTATACAGAAGCTTTTTATTTTGATGAAGTCCCACAGTTTATTTTTGCTTTTATTTCCTTTGCCTCAGGAGACATCTAGGAAGAAGTTGCTGTGGTCGATGTCAAAGAAGTTACTGCCTGTGTTCTCCTCTACGATTTTAATGGTTTCAGGTCTCACGTTTAGGTCTTTCATTCATTTTGAATTTATTTTTGTGTATGGTGTAAGGCAATGGTTTAGTTTCACTCTTCTGCATGTTACCTCTGTCCAGTTTTCCCAACACCTTTTGTTGAAGAGACTATCTTTTTCCCATTGAATATTCTTTCCTATTTTGTCAAAGATTAGTTGACCATATAGTTGTGGGTCCATTTCTGGGTTTCCTATTCTGTTCTATTGACTTGCGTCTATTTTCGTGTCCGTACCATACTGTTTTGATCCCTGTAGCTTTGTAATATAGCTTGAAGCCTGGAATTGTGAAGCCTCCAGTTTTGTTTTTCCTTTTCAAGAATCCTTTGTTCTTTCTTGGTTCCAAATAAATTTTAGAATTGCTTGTTCTAGTTCTATCAAAAATGCTCTTGGCATTTTGATAGGGATTACATTTTACGTGTAGATTGCTTTGGGTAGTATAGACATTTCAACATTTGTTCTTCCAATGAATGAGCATGAGATATCTTTCCATTTCCTTGTGTCCTCTTCAATTTCTTTCATTGGTCTTCTATAGATTTCAGAGTACAGGCCTTTCATCCCTTTGGTTAAGTTTATTCCTAGGTATCTCATGGTTTTTTGGTGCAATTGTAAATGAGATTGATTCCTTAATTTCTCTTTCTACTGCTTCATTATTGGTGTATAGAAATGCAACAGATTTCTGTATGCTGATTTTGTATCCTATGACTTACTGAATTCATGTATCAGTTCTAACAGTTTTTTGGTGGAATCTTTAGGGTTTTCTCTATATATGGTATCATGTCATTTGCAAATCATGAAAGTTTGACTTCTTCCTTGCTGTTTTTGGATGCCTTTTATTTCTTTTTGTTGTCTGATTGCTGTGGCTAAGACTTCCACTACTACAGTGAATAAAAGTGGTAGGAGTGGACATCCCTCTCTTGTTCCTTTCCTTAGGGGAAAGGCTCTCAGGTTTCCCCCAGCGAGAACGATGTTTGCTGTGGGCTGTTCATATATGGCTTTTATTATGTTGGGCTGTGTTCCCTCTAAACCTATTTTGTTGAGGGGTTTTATCATGAATGGTTGTTGTACTTTGTCAAACGCTTTTTCTGCATCTATTGAAATGATCACATGGTTCTTATCCTTTCTTTTCTTAATGTGATGTATCATGTTGATTGATCTGCAGATATTTAACAACTCTTGCAACCCAGGAATAAATTCCACTTTCTTGTGGTGAATGATTTTTTAAAGTATCGTTGGGTCCAGTTTGCTAGCATTTTGTTGAGTATTTTTACATCTATGTTCATCAGAGATATTGGCCTGTAGTTCTCTTTATGGTGTTTTTATCAGGTTTTGGTATCAGGGTGATACTGGCCTCATAGAATGAATTTGGAAATTTTCCTTCCTTTTCTATCTTTTGGAATGGTTTGAGAAAAATAGGCATTAATTCTTCTTTAAATGTTTGGTAGAATTTGCCTGTGAAGCCATCTGGTCGTGGATTTCTGGTTTTTGGGAGTTGTTTTTTGATTACTGATTCAATTTCTTTGCTGGTAATCAATCTGTTCAGGTTTTCTATTTCTTCCTATTTCAGTTTTGGTGATTTATATGTTTCTAAGAATTTATCAATTTCTTCTAGGTTGTTCAATTTGTTGGCATATAATTTTTCATAATATTCTAATTGTATTTCTGTGGTGTTGGTTGCTGTTTCTTCTCTCTCATTTGTGATTTTATTTAAATCTTTTATTTTTTCTTGATAAATATGGATAGAGGTTTATCAATTTTATTGATTTTTCTCAAAAAACTGGCTTGTGGTTTAATTATCTGTTATATTGTGTTTTTTTTTTTTTTGGCTTCTATATAATTTATTTCTGGTTTCATATTTATTTCCTTCCTTCTGCTAGTTTTAGATTTTGTTTGTTGTTCTTTTTCTACCTCCTTTAGATGTAAGATTAGGTTGTTTGAGATTTCTCTTGCTTCTTGAGGTAGGCCTATATTACTATAAACTTCCCTCTTAGAACTGCTTTTGCTGCATCCCAAAGTTTTTGGATGTATTTTCATTTTCTTTTGTCTCCGTGCACTTTATTTTTTCTTTTATTTCCTGTTTGAACCATTCATTGTTTAGTAGCATACTCTTTAACCTCCATAAATCTGTAAGGTCTTTCAAGTTTTTTTCTTGTGTTGACTTTTAGTTTCTTAGTATTGTGATTAGAAAAGATGCATGGTATGACTTCAATATTTTTGAAATTACTGAGGTTTCAGTAATATGTGATCTATGGAATGTTCTGAATATTAGCAATGCAATTCTTGCAAAAATGAATCCAGTCGCCTTAGTCAGTATCACATTATCTGTAACCACACACAAGTTCTTTGCTAGATGAAATTATCTAGCATCATTCATTTATTGGTGTCTTGCTTTCTTGACTTTCTTGCTTTTCCTCCAAAATTAATGACAATATTGAGACCATGTGATTTGAACTCTGTGACAGTCCTCACTACTCTTCAACACTTCCCTGCTAAGACTGAAGTCCTTGTTCAACTAAAAGTTCTAAGGGTGCCATTTCCAGTTTGGGATCTAGAAGAGTTGACTTTCTAATCCTGCAAGATCCAAATTTTTGAATTCTCCTGGTATGAATTCACTTCTACTCTCAAAGCAGCCAATTCTTCCCAGAGCTCATCTCTTTTTTTGTTACACCTTGCTACAAGCATCTGTTTTCAAGAAACATACATTGTTAATATTCTAGTTAGATGTTTTCCTTCTGCACTTCCCAGATTTTCAAAGGAAACACTTTTAAACATGTTTAGTCATTACAACAACATGCCTCTGTATCTTTCCGGCATCTAATGACAGTTTCTTCCCTGACTGCCACCTGATAACTGACTTCTTGAGGCATGTTAACTTTTAACATATTTTGTTGTTTTTAAGAGTTATAATTTACATATAGAGAAATGCACAGATTTTCCTCTATATTTAACAAATATATAACCTTGTGTAATACCACAATCAAGACTTAGAAAAAGTGTCTCATATCCCTTTCTAGTCAATGTCCCTGCACCAAGAGGTATCTAGCGTTTTGATTTTTATATTCACAGGTTTGCTGTGTCTTTTCTTGACATTTATATAAATCAAATCATGTGGATATGTTCTTTTGGATATGGCTTCTTTTGTTTTATGTAATTTTTAAAATTTTCATTCACTTTGTTGTATATATCAGTTGTTAATTTATTTTAATTGCTGAGTAGTAATACTGCATCGTGAAAATATACCAGAGTATTTTAAAATTACTCTTCTACTGATAGGCAATTGAAATGTTTCCAGTTTGGGGCTTTGAACATGCCTGTCCTAGTCTTTTTGTGAATGTATCTTTTCATTTCTCTTTTATAAAAGAAATAGGAAATGGAATTATTGAGTCATAGGGAGGTAATACTGAAATTTATAATAAACTGCCAAATAGTTTTCCAAATTCATACTATTTTATACTTCCATTGTCAATGAATGAGTTCTAGTTGCTGATAGAAATAAACCAATAGAAGGCGACAAATTGATCTGCAGAAGTGACAAAGGAGGATTTCTGGGGAAGTGATATGATCTAACTGGCTGGCAAGGAAAAAAGGTAGTGGGTTTACCTAGTTGATTGGCTCTATATTCTCAGTAAAGTAGGAAGCACGATAATCATCATAAGAATAAGAATGGAGGAGGAAGAAAGAAGTGTTGGGGTTTTAATGATAGTAGGAGAAAGTATAAAAGCATTTTCCAGAAAAGCAGGTATGACGGAATTAAAATAAATGTAGTATGATTGTTGTTTAACATGAAGAGCCCACTTGAAGTTAGCGGTCATACATTTCAATTTAGATCAGACAACATGATTGGGTATATTTTTCCAATGATGTTATGGATGTAGGAGGTTTGGAACAGGCAGAGCTGGAATTAGTTGTGGTTGGAATTTTACCAGATGGAAGTAGCAAAGCAAAAAAAATGGGATGGAAGTTAGGGGCTTACATAAGAACAGTGGTGATTATGATGGATTGAGGGATGTAAGCTGGACAACACAGGAGGCGAGCACAGAAGCAATGCAGTAGCAGTGCAAATATGGTAGGGTCAATGGATGGTAACTCCAGGTGTAGGTGAATAATTGTTGCAGTCAAGACACCAGAAACTTTTCTTTACAAACATTTGGTTTTGATTCTGCAAGTACTATGTTGTGCCAAGTACAACTAATTTTCCATTATTTTCCAGTTCAACTACATTAAGGCTCATATTAATCCCAGTGTTAAAATTCTCTTTCCCCCTTTTACTGCTATCAAACATAACAATTAATTATTGAGGTAGCAGAATGTTTAAAAATAGATAATGCTGATATTTCCAACTAGATTTCCTCAGAGTACTTGATTTTATTCCTGGATACAAGAACAGAAATTCACTCAATCTAACTCAAATATATTTAGAAAATTAGGCCAAGAATCATGAAAAGCTGTTTATAAAGACAGGAAATAAAGTCACATTCCCTGTCTTTAAGGGTTGCCTAATTTCACTCACCTATGCTTTCCTATCTGTCTGGGCTGGGGTATAGTGCATACACTTGCAACTCCATGGCTGCCAACTCTAGAACCCCATACTTAGTTGTAGGACCCATGACCATCTGACTTGATTGTGTGTCTGGTATTTAAATGTGATTAGTCTTAGTCTTTGGATTGGGTCAAGAGGGTACTAATGATCCATTCACAGCTATGTCCAGGGTAGGGAAGTGGAAGTATATGACCATGTTTTCAGTTATTCAACTAAAGTATGTTGGGTGAACAAATCAACTCCAATTATTTGGCCATTTAACTCATGTACATCAACATCTAAAACTGGATTAATTAGCTTCTTCTCCAAAACAGCTCCCGATAGTTTTGTTACAAGTATACCACTTTCTCACTTAGCCAAAGTAAAACCCTCCAGTTATCCTTAAGTGACCCCTTAACTTTGTCTGTTTTGTCCAGTTAGTTGCTTGTTTCTTCATAGTTGATCCTTTATATTCCCTTTCCTTTACCACCAATTTTGGCTCTGTGATGGTTAGTTTTATTGTTTAACTAGGCTAGGCTACAGTAGCCATTTACTCAAACACTAATTGAGGCATTGTTGTGTACTGTGTGTGTGTGTGTGTGTGTGTGTATACACTGTATACACACTGTGTGTATATATATGTGTGTGTGTGTGTGTGTGTGTGTGTGTACGCACACACACATATATAATCATTCTAATTATACATATCCTACCAGTTCTCTTTCTCTGGTAGAACTCTGACTGATAACAGACACTTATCACTTTTTTTCCAGAGTCTAATTGAAGAAATCTATTTTTTGATGTAGCTTGTATTTTTTTGTTTATATTTCTGCATATTTGACTTTATATGTAACCAACTTAAGCTATCTGCATGAGTGAGTAAATGCATATTAATTGGGATAATTTCAAAAGTAATATAAACAGAATAGTAAACAACTGACAATTAAAATAAGATTGTGTACCAAAGCACCAGGCTTAAACATTAGGTATGGACAAGAAACAAAATAATTTTCCAAATGTCTTTAAAATAATAACCAAGTCTAAAAACTCTGGTGACAGAATTTCTTCTACAGGTGTAGGAAAGATATTCCTTCTCCCCATGAAAGTTCAGAAGCTTGCAGTTGAAGGGTAGTAAGAATATATGCTAGAGGAATAAAGATACTTAACTATGCCTTTTCATGTCTGAACCTCAAATGCTCTGCTACTTAGAAACTGATTGATGTTTTGGAAATATTCAGTGAGGGATGGTTAAGTCAGGACAAAGGGTGTGTGTCATGCTTTCCATGGGGTGCAGGTAAGGGTCTGTAGGCTTCTGGGGGAAATCCCTGAAAGCAACCACTTGTAAGATAGTACACACTCACTGATAGAAGACATCCATACAGGTAGTCCTGGTTACCCCAAGCTGTTACGCAGTGTGCAGGGATCCCAGAAGTCCCTGTCTGCCTAGCGGGCACAGATACAAAGGCAGAAACCTGGATCAGGATGAGCAGCTGCTGAAGGGCTGAACTTCAAGACCAGGAACGAAAGACCAGGACCACAGACTGCAGAAGCGGATATGAATATGTAATATTTAACTCCCCAAAAGAGCCAGGTAGAACCAGGTGCAGCTCATCACTCACTTGTTCAGTTTTTAGACACAACAAACCACTCGAATGCCATAACCTGTCTGTTTCCTGAAGATCCTTGTGGGTATCAGCACCTTCTTCCTGTAAATGCGCAAAATCAATTCAACTATACGTTCTCTACCATACAGTCAAACGCTATTTTAGAAAGTAGCAGGAGGAGGGAGGGGAAATCCGAGAGACTAATCACCTTTCTTTGAAGGGCTGCATGTTTATTTTGGAAGACTGTCTATATTTTTACACCAAACTGAGTGCTTTAGATTGGATTACAGTCTGGTTCACATACAGCTGGATTTCTACCTTCATTTCAGCTCTCATCCAACTCTATTCGGTTTGGAATGTTTATACCTAAGTATCTCTTCCAAAAGGCATGAGAATATAAATAACAACCATATTATACTCATTGTTATATTCCCTGAGGCACCCACCACAAATTTTGACAGATAGCCATTGCTTAATTTGAACGAAACTATCACTGGCGAAAGGAGGTCAGTGATTCCACACAACAGCCCATTGTGGTCGTAGCAGGACTGGGGACTGTCTGTCTTCTGTGGAGGTGTTACAGGGCTGGAGATGGTGAGTTAAGGGCAAGTGGAGTTAAAACAGCCCCAAGAGAGAATCGGGGTTTGTTATGTGCTGAATCTGAAGCGTGGTACTGGATTCTCAACAGAATTCTTTACATTTTAAGGCTGTCCTTCAAGGCCTCACTCAAGTGCTTTGAAGTTTCATTGGACCACAGAAATCTTGTCTGTGCTGTTCACTTAACAGCTGGATAATATATAATGACACCCCTTGAACCAGTACAGCAATATCAATTTAACTCATTATTAATTGATTTTTTATTTGACTGAGCATTTTATTCTAAACTAAGTTATAAGCTCTTTGAGGACAAAACGTTGGCATCCTTTCATATTCCCTTAAGGTGTTCTTAAAGTAGACATTTTAAAATATTGGTTGGTTAATAAATAGCTTAATTTATGGCCTGGTGGTGGGGACATAACTAAAACTATGCAATTGTTCTGAAACTGTGCCCCAGAAAAAGCAGATCTTGATTTTATCTTGAAATTTATGAAAAGTAACCACTAGAAACTGCCTCCTGCGACTTAGCATATTATAAGAGGAAAAAGGAAAAGAAAAAAAAAAAGGAGAGAACACAGCACAAATGCAGTTTTGATATACGAAAACATACGAATATTATAATTTCAGTATTTCTGAAGAATGTGCTTTTGTGATTAATCCACATACTTAGAATTTCAATGAAGGGATGCCAACACAATACCGTATTACAGATTTAAAAAAAATCAATGTTAATGGCATATTCTATCTTTGAAAGTTCAGACAAACCCATCATCTCCTGACTGGAAAAGAGAAGTAGGCAGCTGAGTTGATTAGGAGGCTCAGTGCACTGCTGACACGACTGGTGATTGTAGTGATTGTCAGGAGGACAGAAGAGACAAACGGGGAAATGGAGAGATTACGAGTTAGATAAAGAGGAGTGAGAAAACAGAACCCCTCACCGGTATGTCACTGGGCCACAGTATCACTGAGCAAATTTGAAGACCAGGGACTCTGATTTGAATTCAGCTTGAGTTCTAGACTTGACAGCATTATTAATAACTCGTAAGTGGCTGAGGAAACTATCACCTGATGTGATTTTTATTGGCACTTCCTGGATTAGTTCACTAATTGTTGAGGCGGCACAGTGAAACTACTAATTGAATATAACAATCCTAAAAATGCTATTAAAAATATCGCCATGCCTATTGCCAGGTGAATTGGCTGTGCATTTCCTGCTATATTTAAAAAATAAATGTATAGGTAATAAAAAATAGCTTTGTGAATGGATTCAAAATTCTCAGGGTGGGATCATTTCACTGACAACGTAAAATAAATAAGACATTGTAAGCTATTCATCCAGGCATTCTCTATAATTTTAAATGCAAATTAGTACCTTAAAAAAAATGAGTCAATGTGAAGGAAAATATGTTTTACCTGAGGGAGGGCAAAATGTTTGCTTCTCCAAAAGGATCTCCTTTATTACCTGCTAATTAGTTTGAAGGTATATTACTAGAGTCATTCATTTGGATTAGAATATGCGTTTCAGAAGGATACACTGAAAATATACCAATGTTGTCTTAAAGTGTGCACCCTACGCTCTTACATAAGCATGTTATTTTGGATTTGGAGGAAAGAAAACTAGCTCCCAATGAGTTTCTGTTGCAAGTCAGACCCCATGCTTGGCATTCTGAAGCACAAGAAAGAATATTTCATGCAGAACTGTGTCTTTCTCATCCTCAACACCTTGATGTCAATGTGCCCGCCCACTACTTACACAGACAGTGAGCAAGACACGGCTACTGAATGAGAGATTTTATTTAACTTCACAACAACCGTAAGAGAAAGGCACTTCTACCTTTTTGAGCATCCCAGGTTGGGAGAAATTATATAACTTGTCCAAGGTCACATAGCTCATGAGTAGTTAGAGTCAGGATTACACAGGCCCAAACACGCGCTCTATGCCATCATGGTACCTCTACATGAGAAAGCCTGAAATGCCCTACTTCTCCCACCTGTAACACAGAAGCTGATGACTGCAAGTGTAAAGTGACCCACTGGAGTGGCCCCAACTGCACAAAGGTTAAAAAAGGTGACTGATTCAGGTAAAATCTCTTCTTTTTTTTTTTTTAAAGATTTTATTTATTTATTTGACAGAGACAGCCCCCGAGAGAGAGAACACAAGCAGGGGGAGTGGGAGAGGAAGAAGCAGGCTCCTAGCGGAGGAGCCTGACATGGGGCTCGATCCAAGAACGCCGGGATTACGCCCTGAGCCGAAGGCAGATGCTTAATGACTGCGCCACCCAGGCGCCCCAGGAGAAATCTCTTCTTTCGATGAGCAGCCACAAAAAGTGTAGCTTTTTTCTCACAGTGAGCTCACAGATCAATAATTCTGGAATAAGCTTTGCAGATTATTTCTCCAGTGGTTCTTAACCTCTGTCTCCTCCCTGCAACTGACACATTAGGAATCCACCCCCAAAACAGCGTATCGTGTTTTCAACCGTGTAGCATGACATCCAATGCTGTGACACTACTGCAAGCTACCATTCATTTTGCCAAGGACCGTGCTTTAGGTCCCTAACTGGTGTCTATGATTCTTCTTCCCTGTCTATTGCTGTCTCTCCATCTAGCAGGAGGGATGACATTTAAAAGATGTAACGTCGGCCATACCACTCCCCTGCCCCTGCCCCTGGTCCCCAGTGGATGCCCTGTCATAGTCTACAGCTCATCCTGGTCACCTCTCAAATGTCACAAATCCTACGATTATGTTCATGCTCACCCTTCTCTAGGCAAACCAGCTCTTACATTTAAAAAAAACTGCCTAATGTGTTTCTGTCTCAAGGACTATTCTCTTATTTCTCCTTTCTGTGGGAGGTCTCTCCACTGACCTCCCTCAGTTCATTCAGGTCTTTGCGTGTCATCTCCTCTGAGCGCCTTCTCTGACCACCGTACCTAAGTCACCCTCCCCACCTTATCCCAGCCCCATGTTCATCCTTTATTTATTTCTTTCTCCTCAGAGCTCATCTCCTCCAAGAAGTAGAATACATATAGAAATACATTTTTATATTAATTATTTTTTGTTGTATTATTTTTATTGTGCCCACTGGAATACAAAATGCCATAAAATTCATAACATCTTGAGCACTGTTATGCCTTCAGGACTTAGAACAGTGCCTGGCATGTGAGAGATGATGAATAAATACTTATTGAATGAATAAATACCCTTAAGTCTCAGCAAGATCTCCAGAATAAGTTTGCTTCTTTAGTCATCACCCTTAGATATAATTACAGAAGTGTGATAAACAAGTGAAACAAAAGCAGGGACAGAAATAAGGTCTAAAATGTAAATTCAAACCACAATGAGCCATCACCTCACACCTGTGAGAATGGCCAAATCAAAACACAAGAGACAACAAGTATTGTTGAGTATGTGGAGAAAAGTGAACATCTGTTTGCTCTTGGTGACAGTGTAAATTGGTACAGCCACTATGGAGTTGTTTTTTTTTTTTTTTAATTAAAAATAGGATTTCCTGAAGAGGCATCTGCACCCTCATGTTCACTGCAACATTATTCACAATAGCCAACATACGGAAACATAAATGAAACTTGAGGGCATTGTACTAAGGGAGAGAGAAAAACAAATACTACATGCTCACTTATGTGAAATCTCAACAAGTCAAACTTATAGAAACAAAGAGTAGAGTGATGGCTGCCAGGGGCCGGAGGTGGGAGAAATGGAAAGATGTTAGTCAAAAGGTACAGATCTCCATTTGTAATGGAGATGAATAAGTTCTGGGGATCTAATAGAGTATGGTGACTAGAGTTAACAGGACTGTAGTATATATGTAGCAACAAAGGATCTGCTAATGGAGTAGATCCTAAATGTTCTCACTATAAGAAAAACAATCTAGGTGAGGTGATGGATGTGTTAACTAACCTTATTGTGGCAGTCATTCTGCAATATATATGTAAATCAAATCACCACGTTGTACACCTTAAACTTATAATCCTCTGTTAACTGTATCTTAATGAAACTGGCCAGAAAGAAAGAAAGAAAGACAGTCCAATTTCATTTTGTAGATCAGAAAACAGACCAGAGATGTCCACTGTTTCCCAACATCATAGAGATGATCAATGGTAGGCCAGAGGGCAAAACTCAAATCACTAATAGTCTTTCTACTACTATATAAAGTGTTTAAGCAGCCACAGGTTTTAGAATAAAGATGAAAATGTTCCCGGGGAAATAATCTCTTGTTACAAGACAATGCTACTTTAAGACATTTTATGAATGGGGGATTTGGGGACTGATTATGAGCACCACGAGTGAAGGAAAGTTTTTATAACTAGGAAGTGTTAGCCATGCACCTGACACTTTTCCAGCAACTCACTTTTGGGGTGCTCACTCCCTTCATCCCACTAAACTTGTTTCCACTCTATTCTTAAAATAATCCTTACAGGGGCAGGAATTTTAAAAAGCACCAAGCATGAATGTTTCATATGGAATTGGCTCTCTGGATCCTGTCGCTGGCCTAGAGCTGAGCCTTCAAAGTTATTGCCTACTCTTAGAGTGCTTAGTGTCCCCATGCCATGCACCCCAGGTGCCAGAAACAGACTTTCATTTATTCCTGCATCCTTGATTTGTTCTTGCAAGTTCCTGCCCAGGGCCAAATGGCTTGTTCATTCCTAGTGTCTGATGAGACTCTAGGGACAGGCCTCCCAGATGACAGCCAAACCTCCAACACTGGTCTCTGTCTACCCGGGAGTGACGAACTACCACAGTTCAGAACGTAAGTCTTGGCCAGTGCCCATGACTCTAGTCCATGGAGCTGTTTTGCATTCTTAGATTCTAAATGTCTCCCCAGCACCTGCTGAGTTGTATTCAACAGTATTGGTGAGGCAGTGGCCAACATGCTCCTCTTCACGCCAGTCACATTTTTCCAAATCCATGGACATTACCCTATCGACTTTTCTGTTACATGCCTGTGGCCTGAGACAAAATGGAGTGCCCGAAATACCCAACATCAACCCCAACCTGAAATGATACAAGTTGGTTACAATATTTGAGTGCTAAATATGTGCCAAAGTGTTCAATGCTTTATCAGTATTATTTCACTTAGTCCAGGTAAGTTGATGATATATATATAAAATATTTATCCCTCATTTTCAGATGAAAAATACTCAGAGACAAATTAAGTAGATGAACAGAAACAATGAAGACATCTTTGAAATAAATCATTTCTTTAAAAGCCAGGATCTGGGAAAGGGAAGCTGATCTGTAATGTTAGGGGAAAAAGGTATTAATGGCATTAGAAAGATGCTAATAATAATGGGATGGTTAATAATAATACCATGTTTAGAATAAATGGCCCAGATATTTTTATTAGACCCCTTTTTATTTATGAGGAAATGAGTTTTGAGGAGATCAGGTAATGAGGTGGAGACTGGTCCCAAAACCAAGACCTAAACCGCTGACCATCCTCTCTCAACCGATACTTAACAGGGCTGGGGGTTAAACTGTCCTTGACATCAAATGTGTTCTTTCTGCCATTAACAGGCCAAACTCAGTCCTCTGAGATTTTAAGTGGCACGGACACCACCTGTATAAAACCATGTGTGACATGATTCCTAGTAACACAGGAATATATTTGGAACCAAGCTGAGGCACTGTCCCCACTAAATTAAGGACTTTTTTCCATCTGAAACAGGCCTGAATCAACCGCTTTTAGATAACATTTTAAGTGCTGCTCTATAACACATAACACATTTAAAATCCTGGAATTTAGAGCAATGAAAAGTCTCTTGAGTTTTCACTGAGTTTTTACATGACCGTCAAGGAGGGTGGGAAGTGTGCTTGTTTACAGATATGGTCCTGCCACCAAGCCATTCATAAGTAAAGAGCTATCTGATGGAATGCTCTCTTAGTGCCTGTTAAGTTGTGCTCAGTGTCAGGCTCCTTCCAGGAAAAAAGCAGTGTGTTCTGTTTAGGATGGCCTCCACTTCTTGAAACGGTCAGTGCTGTTCTTTGTGCTGTCTTCTCTTTTGATGGTGTTGCTTATCTAATGTCGGTTGAAACATTTAATCTATCACCTCTGCCTTATTTTGGGGAGATCTGAACCAGGCTTCTTCAGTACTGGTTCCTGAGAAGTAAAGTTTTTGATTGCTATCTCCTTCTATTCTCAGGGCATTTCCTTTGTCATAAACACGTGGTTATCCTTTACCAAGTGGTAAGTTAGATTATTATAAAAATAAAATTTTAATTGTTAAAAAAAATCGGTTACCATCTGGCAGGCCTGTCTCAGGCAGTTTTTATCTGTTTTAAGCATCTATTCTAACCAAAAAAAATTGCAACAGTTAGAAGGTAGGTGGGGTGGGGACATTCTTCTTAAATTATGGAATTAGTTATCAAGTGCTTTGTGAATTATGTCTCACCCCACTCCCAAATTCACATGTTTAAGTCCTAAGTCCACGTGACTGTATTTGGAAATAGGGCCTTTAAAGAGATGATTAGACTTAAATGAGGTCATTGAAGTGGGCCCTAAAGTCACCAGTATGACTGGTGTCCTTACACAAAGAAGGAATCTGGACACAGGCACAGAAGGACTCTGAGAGGAAGACACAGGGAGTCTGCGAGGCAAGGACAGCTGCGAGACCCTGCTCGCATTTTCCTGCTCGACTTCCGGCCCCCAGAACTGGGAGGAAGTAGGTTCTGGTTAAGCCCTGCGGTCTGTGGCACTCCGTTAGGGCAACCCTAGCAACTACCAGACCAGGTAACGTTAGTGAGGCTGGTCTCAATGTAATAATACCTTTGTGTGTGTTTAAATACGGCTGGACAAGGAAGGGGCATGGGACTCTGTCTTTTAGTGTCTTCATTTCGTAACATGAGAGATAGTTTAGAAGAGAAAGTAACCCTAGCTCTTCCTCAGTTCTTCAGCCAAATTGTTTTTGTTTCCTTGAGGAAAATAATTATTTCCCTACTGCCAAGTGAATGGTGATAGTAATCATCTTGAAAAAGACATCAGAGCCACCTCTGGGAAGATAAGCACACAGCCTGTCAGTCAGGAGGCCAAATGCAGTCTGAGTGCATGAGGCAAACCAACCTGGAGTTCCGGCTCAGGGAACACAGAGTTTCCAGCTAAAAACAGGAAGCCCAGTTACATAATCTTGTCCTTCCCTTTTGGTTAATATAGGAAGCCATGCATAACTCTTGTATGTTAATTTCAGAAAACTGATCTTGAGAAAGGAAATGGAAGATTTTGTTTGGATATTAAATCATTCCCTGTACTTCTTTTTAGGACTCAATTTAAATATTTCCAAGGATTTTTAAAGGACATGGAATAGTTCACACACAATTTTCCACCATGGTTTCCCTACTTATCCTTGGTTGATATTGCTTTAATAAAAATCTGTTTTCTGACCAATATGAATGTCAGAACTTTGAAATTATTTTATACATTTACATAGTGTTTGTCCTCTAGCAGCAATATACCACATAATGAAGAAAGATTGGCAATGTAATATTGTCTTGTGTTCAATTCTTTCTTTGCTTTGCAATAAAGAAGAGTTGAAAATAAAAACAGTGAACAACAAATGTTTATCAATGGTGTATTAGGTTAATCACTTTACTTCTAACCTTTTATTATTCTTAACAGAGATCTAGTAAAGTTAGGTACTTAACAAATGTTTGTGGAATAAAATAAACAAATAGTTCGTATGACAGAAAAATGCCCTAAAAAGTTAAATAACTTTTTCAAGTTCAAAAAGTTAGTGACAGAGGAAGATTTGAACCCAGCTCTCTATGACTTTAGATTACAAACTCTTAACCACAGCAGTATGCTAGAAAATACAAGACTCAATGGAACAAAGCTAAGAATTAACACCCATACAGAACAGATACATAATAAGTGGTAAGAATTACTTATTCTAAAAGATTCATACAAACTAAATACTTACCATATAACCAACTATGGCTTTCATTCACCAATTTCAAACGTCTTTTGTAAACATAATTTTGGATCTATGTTTTGCAGTGGCTATATTATTTCACCTAAAAGGTGAAAATTTAAGTTATCACGGTACACCTACGGTAGGCGGCTGGGTCAAGCCCATAGTTTAACTCCTACCTTCACAAATCTCCCCGAAATCACAATAAAGAAATACAAAAGAGAACAGATTTACAGAAGGAACAGAACTGGTGGAGAGAATGGTGATCGTGGCTGGTTACCAGTGCATCACAGATTTTCACACACTTCTGAACATGCAAGGTGATGGAATTGTATGGACGTGGAATGCAGAGCACGCACAGAAAAGACGTGGCATAGAAGGTATAATTCCTCCCTCAGAATAGAATATCAGGAAGCTTCTGGGCTCTGAATACGTAAGTACAGAGACCCAGCTGGGATGGAGGATTTGATTGAGAGCCTATGTGTTCAAGGACAGCATGAGTAAGGCTCCCCCTTTTTTCCTCACATCCCCCAGATGCGATGTAATTGCCTTCAGGATGAAACCAACGAGATATTGTCCAAGAAATTGAACAATGTACATGGGATGATCTAGGGTCCCTAGAGAGGAGACTGATATCCCAGAGTTGGCCCCTACTAAAATCTGGCATACTCCTCATTCATACTACAGAATAAATCCTACCCACTGACGTGCCTGGCCTAGGTGCACAAAGCTGGCAGTTAGCCATCTCATTCAAGACAGGTGCTTCTAAGGGAAAGAGAAATACCGGTCGGTGTGGAAAATCCATGGTACCCACCCATGTCAATCTACTTTGATCATCATGCAAAAATAAATGGACAACCAAGCTTACAAGACAGTTGGGACAGTTACACTGCATGGTGAGAACTTCTAATATGAAAACATACAACAATTTATGCTAGAGGATACAAAGTTAGAGAGGAGAAAGAACTTTAACAATTATTTTTAGTGACCTTGCAGAGCTTATGAGGCTATACTGCCTCCGTGAGAGCAACCGGTAATATTCACTTTTTGTGTACTTTCTGTGCCATACGCTGTGCTAAACGCATTACGGACACCATCTCATTTAACCCCCAGCAACTATTATTATCTTCAGTTTGAATGAGACAAGAGACACAGAGAAATTCAATGACTTCCCAACTTTGTGCCTAATAGGTATAAAGTCAACAAAAAGAATAATTAAAATATTTCAGCAAACAAACAAATGCAAAATACAGGAAAAAATAAACTAAGAGCTAGAGCAAGAGTCAGCAAACCATGGCCCGTGCTCTAGTTTTTCTATGGTCCTTGAGGCAAGAATTAAATATATATATATTTGTATAAATATAAGTTTATTATATATAAATATATATTTATATTTAAAGGATTGGCAAAGAATAAGGAGGAAGAGGAGGAACAGAAATTTATGACCCATTCCCTGAGTCTAAAATTCTTCCTATCTGTTCCTTAACAGAAAATGTTTGCTGGTTTCTGATACAGAGGATCAACATGGGCTGAGCACCATCCAGCTAACAGTAGAAATTCCAATAACAGAAAACAGAAAAATGGACAGGAGAAAATAATCACTAGATTCATAAAAGAGAAGTCCCCTCAACTGGAAAGAGCTCACTGAAGAGCCAGCAGATTGAGAATAGACACACACAGACACACAGACACACACACACACACACACACAATCTTACATTTACATGTATCATGGTAAACTATCTAAATACCAAGGATAAAATAAAATCATGCCAAATGTTTCTACAAAGGAAAAAAAGGGATACAGAGCTCACTAAAAAAGAAATGAAAATATTGGGATACTGGCACTGGAATTCTGCTCTGCATGCTTGAGGTCAGAAGTTGTGAGGCTGGTACTATGTCACCACTGAGGTCGCACCGTGTGGTAGCGTAGTAAATGTAGAGTGAGTAGCTGTGGGGCCAATGAACAGAAGCCGTCACAGGGCTGAGCAGGGAGTGTCCGGGTAGCTGCACACAGGCCCTGAAACTTCCGTGTTAGCCTGCCGGCCCAATCTGTGCTGGCCGAACTCGGGTTTGGACCTGCTGCCAAGAACAAGACTCGAAATTCTGACTCTCCTAACTGCTCTCTACCTCTTCCCTTTTTTCCTCTTCTCCCATTTCAAAATGAATATTTCAAAGAAAGTTTTTAAAAGCTTTATTTGAGAGAGCAAGTACAAGCAGGGGGAGGGGCAGAGGGACAGGGAGAAGCAGGCTCCCTCTGAGCAGGGAGGCTGACGTAGGGCTCGAACCCAGGAGCCTGACATCATGACCTGAACAAAAGGCAGACGCTTAATTGACTGAGCCAGCCAGGCACCCCAAGAAATTTTTTAATGTAGGCATTGTATGTTTTTTTTGGTCAATGAGAAGTGAATGGATGGATGGTTGAAAAAAGGTCAGATTCAATTATTTTTTAACTTAATCTTACTCAACAGTAGGAACCACTGAGACAAATATTTGTCTGAACACTCTGTAGCTGTTCATTTGTCTCTCTAAAGAAATATTTCACCATGTCCCCATCACCACAGATACAATAAAGTAGTCTTAAGATTACAGTGAACTTGTGATGGAAGTATTCATTCAGCTGTTTCTCTTTCTCGTTTATAATTCTTTATGTGTTTTCTTACAATTAAAGTATACTTTCTGAACACACAAAATTCTTTTATTTAAAAATAAATCCGGGCTATTGTGATACAATTCAAAATGACTTATTTCTTTAAATCTTCAGTTGAAAAAGGTAACTATTAAGCAATATGGTTCTCTCTCATACAATCGCATTTTTCAGGTTCAAAGAGGAGTCATAACTTGCCTAAGCAAAGCCACTGCAGCCAGCAAGTGGTAGCTGGGATTCACGCTACCTGGAGCTGACCCATGGCCTGTGTAATTCAGCATTCATACATGAGATATCACCAGGAGGTATAGAAATAACCCTCCTTTTTTTCAATGTTGGGGAGAAGTGAGGGATAAACATAGTCCATATTATTGGGAAGTATGATCACATTTGGACTTTGAGATTTTCAGTTTTCAGTAAAAGCTGAAATTACAGATTGATGGGCCTGGGCTTTTCAGTGGATAGCAGACTAGGAAGAAGAGAAAAATATGATTATACTTAACTGTTTTTGTAAAGAAGCAAACTGTACTAGTCAAGAGACAATTTCAGAAACACCTAGCAAGTCAATGGGGAAACACAAACTAGAAATCAAGAATTCATACTTGAGCCTTAGCTGTGATTTCCTTGCAAACCAAGATCCAGGAAATGGGATAGATATGGGGATCTTTTTGGTCTTCCATCATAACACCGTTTACAAAATGGAAATGGCCAATTGTGCCTTCAAAATACAGGGAAGTGTGAAGTTTGGCCAGTTTGCTTTTACATGCTAAATAGTTTAGTCATTATTTCATTCTGCTATATTTATAAACCTATTATTATATGCTAAATACTTCTTTAAAAATTACGTTAGCATTTTTTTCCCTGTGAAATAAAATATTCTTTGGTAAGTCTATAAAAGAAAACATTATTTTTTCTAGGATGACAGCATTCTGGACTGAGTCTTACAATATCTGAATGCTTTCCTAGAGTGTGGAAGAGGGACACAGGACGAGTGTGCTTGTTTTTACAGTCACCGTCCTATGTGCAGAGAGGTCACTGCTCCTCTGGGCTTGAAGACATCAGGACTGTTTGAATGCCCGCTCTATTGTGGAACAATTGCCAACGTGTTTTAGAAACAGGACGGAGAAACGGACGGAGATTCAACATAGTGCAGCACGCCTACACAAATGTAATGAAAACCTTCAGTTTGCTCCCCCCCACACACAGACTGCCTGGAAACTCAAGTGTAATCTAAATGGATATTCTAGTCATTAAAAATATATTCACAACTTTTATTAGTATCAATCCTTCCCAGTCACTTATTCACATAATCAGCATGCTTGTTTTAAACTATTCATTTGCTCTGAGTTTCCTCACAGGCCTAGAGAGCAAACCAACCATTAACTGCTGATATCAACTCAATCTTCAGGGTTGCAGAAGCATGGTATAAATGAAGCTTGAAATTAGCACCATTAATTAGGAAAAGAGGAAACACGTGTGTTCTTACTGTTCAGTTGAAAGAATGGGTCTAACCAGAATTTAGTTGACAACATTGTGTTTTGGACTTCCTTGTATTTTTTTTTTAAATATTTTATTTATTTGAGAGAGAGAGAGAGAACGTGTAAGAGAAAGAACACGAGCAGGGGGAGGGCAGAAGGAGAGGCAGACTCCCAGCCGAGCAGAAGGCCCAATGGGGGGCTCAATCCCAGGATCCTGAGATCATGACCTGAGCCGAAGGCAGACGCTCAACCAACTGAGCCACCCAAGCACCCCTGGACTTAATTGTATTGATAAGCTATCTTACATATGTTACAACAAAGTTTTTATTTTTTATTTTTTTTGTTATCAAAAACTGCTAAATGGTTAATATCTAAAAATGAGGCCTGGTTCACTAGCAAGAAATTGTCACACAGAATAAAAACACAGAAACAACACTTAACTCAGACTTTTTCTCTTTGTGAGTACACACATATTCCTATAAACAGTTCACAATTTTGCATAATCTAGTATTTATTCTTCACAAGAATATATTTACTGATTTTCATAATTTAACTATATTTATGTGGCTAGAAAACATGCTTCCTGCAACTTGAAGGAACTTGCCTTACTAGATTTTCAGCCATAGTTACCTATTTATTGGATTCTCTGAGAGCAAATGTCTTAAACTTAGTGTTTATGACATCCATTCTTTTAAGTTTTATTATTAAAGATTTACTACTTATTGAAACTATATATACTAGGATAGAGCATATTCTCACCATTGAAAACAATTAGACTCTTATTCCTTAGTTCTTAGGAATTTATCTCCTTAATCTTTTTTCTCTCTTATTTTCATATAATAATAGAACATTTAAACACATTTTGATGACTTCTCAAATATACCTTCATCGTTTTACATTAAAATTGCATATTCAAGAACTTAAAACAGATACATTCACTTATTAATTTATCCGTATTTTCTCTGTATTCAAATGCCTGTTGGCTGACTGAATGAACAAATCAATTACTAACATGATTTGTTTTTTTTTTAATTTTATTTATTTATTTAGAGCACACACATGGGAACAGGAGGAAGAGCAGAGGGAGAGAGGGAATCCCAAGCAGACTCTGCCAAGCATAGAGCCCAATGCAGAGCTCGATCCCATGACCCTGAGATCATGACCTGAGATGAAATCAAGAACCTGACGCTTAATCAACTGAACCACCCAGGGGCCCCTGACTGACATGATTTTTATATTCAGGTTTAAAATTATTGTATTTCATCTCTGATAACTTTAACAACAGATTTATTATTATAAAGTAATTCAGAAGAGGTTGGGTATTCATGGACAAAATGAATGTGTGCTCAGTGAAAACATGTATTTTTAGAAAACTGTATACCAATAAAAAGATTACTATGTGATTTCAGTTTTCTAAAATGTTTATTAATATTATATAAGAGAATGACAGTATCATCCAGTTTTTTCATGCCTGAAACCTGAATTGTATCTGAGAATAGCAGATTTGTTTTATTACTAGAGTTTGCCTTCTATTTTTGGATAACTCCATTAATACTACCCTCTAAACATTTAAATATTTTTCATATTTATCCACCTCCACACTTTCCCCATCCTAGTTCAAAACTTCATCATTCCTTAGCCAGAATATTAAAAGAGCCTCCACACTGTTCTCCCTTTCTTCAGCCTTATCATTTTCCAATACACCTGAATGGGGTGACTTTTCTAGATAAACTTTATTCTTTTGCTCGAAATTCTTTATTCAGATTCTAATACCTCCCAAATGGTATTTTGCTTCCTTGACATGATAGGTAACATCTTGTGCACTTGCTCAGCCTTATCTTTCCCTACTCCCTGCTGTCAGTGAATGGTTTGTAGCTACCTGACCCACTGTGCAATTTCATGCATCTGTTTACCTATGCTCACAGTCTGGGATGATTTTTCTCTTAATATTTACCTGGAAACCTATTGCTCATGCTTTAAAATTCAGTGCAAGTATGGTGGGCCTTCTGGAATGGTGGAATGAGGACCTTGGCAAATGTCCCCTAAAAAGCAACAATACCCAACTCATGCCCAATGATCAGAAATAGCCATTTCAGAACTCTGGAAATCAGCCAAACGCATGCAATGAATTATATGCTATATATACATACAGGGAGGACTACTGAATCTTGGTAATGACAGCAGTGTGTGGTGCTTTAACTTGTGCCTCCAGAGTTCAGCCCAGGCTCATTTGGTCTGAGGCTCTGTGAAGACTCACACCCAGAACCACCGTCCAACACAATAGCACCTGGCAGGTAACAGGGAAAGCCAGTATTTTAGCTGACTACTGCTGTGATGCTGATTGGGGCAAGCAAGGTGCCGGCGGAAAACGTGACAGGGAGATTCAGGTGGGCTGTGGAAAGCTTCACCCTATCCCCGGGAATCTACGACACTGGCATGCAGGTGCAGGGCCGCACGCACGCTTGGGAGAGGAGAGGACTCCAGTTAATCATGCATACCCAGCAGACCACGAGACACTTTACAAAAAGAAAGTAAAAGTCAAAGCAAACATGTAAATCCCCTGAACTTTGCATGTGTGCCAGAATGCACACACAGATGCCCTCAGCAAATGGTGGAAGCCTTATTGGTTCATGATGTTTAGAAAAAAAAAAAAAAAAAAAAAAAGGAAGGAAGGAAGAAAGAAAGAGAAAAGGAAAGAAAAGGAAAGAAAAGAAAAGAAAAGAAAAGAAAAACAAGTCACCTGGGTGGCTCAGTTGGTTAAGTGTCCGACTCTTGATTTTGGCTAAGGTCATGATCTCAGGTTCGTGGGATCCTGCCCCGTGTGGGGTTCAGTGCTGGGCATGGAGCCTGCTTAAGATTCTCTCTCCCTAAATAAAGCTATTAATTTATCTTAAAAAAAAAAAAAAAAGATTCTCTCTCTCCTTCTGCTGCCCCACCCCCACCCTGTGAGCATGCTCTCTCTCTCTCTTAAAAAAGAAAAGGTTTTTTTGCCCAGATCACTAAGCTCTGCTTAGGAGACTGCATTTAAAAATAACTGAAGAGCACAGATGTTTTAACAATATTTTTTCTTCCAATCCATGAGCAAGGAATGTTTTTCCATCTCTTTGTGTCTTCCTCAATTTCCTTTATAAGTGTTCTGTAGTTTTTAGAGTACAGATCCTTTATCTCTTTGGTTAGGTTTATTCCTACGTATCTTATGGTTTTTGGTATACACACACACACACACACACACACACACACACACACATACACACACCCACACTGGAATATCACTCAGCCATCAGAAGGGAAGAATACTTTCCATTTACATCAACATGGATGGAACTGGAGGGTATTATGCTAAGCGAAATAAGTCTCAGAGAAAGACAATTATCATATGGTTTCACTCATAGGCAGAATAGAAGATGTGGCACACAGAATCATAGGGGAAGGGAGGGAAAACTGAATGGGAACTCATCAGAGAGGGAGAAAAACCCTGAGACTCTTAACTACAAGAAACAAACTGAGGGTTGCTGGAGGGGAGGTGGTGGGGGGATGGGATAATTGAGTGACAGGCACGTGATGTGATGAGCACTGGGTGTTATATGCAACTGGTGAATTATTGAACACTACATCTGAAACTAATGATGTACTGTATGTTGGCTAATTGAATTTCAATTTTAAAAAAAAACTGAAAAAAATATTTTAAGCAATAGGTAGAAATTTTATTGTTTGAATACTGTAGGAAAGACAGTTTTTACAGAATTAGTCCAGGCAAGTCACCAACAAACAAGCAAACAATTGGGGGACATCAGAATCCAGAGATGCTACATTAATTTACCCAAAATGTCCAGTCTTCACTTAAAATTATGAGACATGCCGAGAAATAGAAAACCAGCCATATGGAGAAAGAAAGCAATCAGTAAAAGTTGTCTCTGACTTTAAGTCAACTATTATAACTATTTTCAAAAAACAAAAGGAAAATAAGTTTAAATGAAAAATTTGACACCACTCACCACACAGAGGACATAAAAAAATAAATGTTATGAAAAAAATACATTCTAAGGTTAAAAAGAATAGTAACTGAAAATGAAGAGTTCACTAGAAGTGCTTGACTGCATATTTGAGTTAGCAGAAGAGTTAGTGAATGTAAAGATAAGTCAACAGATATTAGCCAGTCTGAAGAACAGAATGAACAATGAAAAAAAAAAAAAAAAAAAAAAAAAAAAAAAAAAAAAAAAAAAAAAAAAAAAAAAAGAACAGATCCTGAGAGACCTGGGTGATACCATTACTATACACATGAGTTCCAAAAAGACAAAGGAGAAAGGGACAGAAAGAAATACATATATGAACAAAATCATCTCAAATCTGAAGAAAAGCCTTAATATACATATCTAAAAAGCTCAACAAAATCCAAGTAGGATAAACCCTAAGACCTCCATACCTAAACCCAACATAGTCAAACTTTCAAAAAGACAAAGACAAACAAGAAATCCTGAAGCAAGCAGGAAAAATAAATGACCATGACATACAAGGGAAGCTCAGAAAGACTGGGAGGTGCCTTCTCCTCAGACACAATCTCAGACACCATGGGTGCCAGAACAGGGGGGTGATATATTTAACGTATTGGGGGGAAAATACTTCTACCAACCAAAATAAAGACATTCCCAGATAAACAATGATTGAGAAAGTTTGCTGCTTGCAGACTTATCTTACAAGATATACTAAAGGAAGTTCTCCCGGCTGATAAGAAGTAGCTCGAATCAGCACAAAGAAATAAAGCACTTATAAAGAGAATTACAAAGATAAACGTAAAAGATAGTGTGTATGTGTATATATTTACTCTTGTCGTAACTGACTCAAAAGGCAACTACATAAAACACTGTAACAATGTAGTGTTGGGCTTTAAACATGTAAACTATCGTTTGTTTCACAATGATAAAACAAAGTAGAGGCAGAGAAGTGAGTAAAATTTCCATATCCTTTTTGAATTAAGTTAGTATTAATCAGAAATAGATTGTTTTAAATTAAGATTGCATTCTGCAATTTTCAGAGCAACCTAAGAGATGCTAAGAAAATCGCAGAGAAGATAAGCAAGAAAAGTACAGTTAAAAAAAAAAGCAATTAAAATGACACACTAGGAAATATCACGTAACACAAAAGAAGGCAGTGGATGAAGGATGGGGGGACAACAAACAACATGAGACGGAGAAAATATATAGAAAAAATAGACATTGGATGAGCACTGGGTGTTATATGTAACTAATGACGCGCTGAACACTACAGCAAAAACTAATGATATACTGTATTGTGGCTAACAGAACATAACAAAAAATTTTAAAAATTTAAAAATTTAAAAAAATTAAGAAAAAATGGAAATGTAAATCCAACCATCTCACTTATTATGTTACATATAAAATGATTAAACACTGTAATCAAAATGTAGAGATTATCAGACTGGATGAAAACCTGTCAAAAAGAGACAGATTTTACAGTCAAAGAAAATAAATAGCTTAAAATTAAAAAGATGAGAAAACATGCCAAACACAAAGTAACCACAAGAGAGCTGGAGTGGCTACACCAATATCAGAAACACTAGATTTTAAGACTAAAAGGAATTACTAAAAACAAAGACATTTTATAATGATAAATGAGTCAGTTCATCCTGAAGATACAATAAACAAAAATGAAATGAATAAGAGCATACATGAAACAAAATCTGGCAGAACCGAAGGGAGAAATACACAGTCTATCAACAGTGGTTGCAGACATCAATAGCCTAACTCTCGGTAACTGAGAGAACAATGAGACAGAAAATAAGCCAGGATATGGAAGACTTGAATAATACTATTAAATAACTTGACCTAATCTACATTTATAGAACGTTTTACTCAACAAGTGCAAAATTTACTTTTCTTACATGCATATGGAACATTCTTCAGGATAAATTCATTAGGCCATAAAGCAAGTGTCAATAAATTCTGAACGACTAAAATCATGAAAAGTATCTTCTTTAGCCAAAATGAAATCAATTAAATTAGATTCCAATCACATAATTACATTAGAAATCAGTGACAGAAGAAAATTTGAGAAAACCACAAAAACCTGAAAATTAAACAATACTTGTGATAGAAAGTGATTTTGAAGGTTAGTTCCACATGTATATAAAAGAACCTTGCAGTTTTTAGATGTCCTACTCATTCATGTATGTATTAATTTATTCCACAAATATTACTGATTGCCTATTATTTGTCAGTGTGTTGGGCACTGGGCATATGATGAAGTGAGAATAGGTCCAATGCCTCATATAATGACTATACATTACAATAAAATAGAACAATTGCATCCAAAATTAAATTCTCACCAGTTCCATAGTTGCACAGGTTTTCCTAGAAGGATGTGGAAAGAACACAGAGTAGGTAGACGTGGAAAAAGAGTGAGTAATTGTAAATTAAAGCTTCTTGGAGGAAATAAAGGTCTGAAGAGTGAGAAGATACTTGGAATAATGGGAGAAATGATAGAAACGGTCCCAGGTGTAGAGAATGAGAAACATGGTGGGCATTCTCCCAGAAACCACGGCCCATCCAGCACAGTACCTGATGATGTACATGGGGGGGGGGGTGGGAACAATGGGGGAAATAAGGCTGCAGAGGACAGATCCTTGAGAGTTTTACGAGACAGGTTAAGAGATTTGGATTTTATTACGATGGCAAAGGAAAACTTTAAAGATTTTAAGCAGAAGAATAATACTAGATTTGCATGTTAAGGATCATTCTTTCTGCTTTTTAGAGAGTATGTGAGAAATGCAAGAGCAGAAACCATTGTGAGTAACCCAGGTGACAGGTGATCGCGGTGGTAGGCTGGAGCTGGCACAGACTGACTCGTGACAGGTGGCGGTTACACTTTTTAATTGCATCATTTCCAGTCTGCCGGTGTGAGGTATCCAGGTAGGGACTGCCTTCAGGCAGCATCACATGCTACTGATTTAGAGCTTAGAAAAGAAAGCCGGAGAAGAGAGCACAAAGAGATGCTAATAAGCTATAGGAGTGAAGGACATCACGGAGGGAGTGTCTATAAGGTGAAAAGAGAAAATCCAGAATCACAGCAGTTGAGGGATTGCCACACAAAGATAGTAGAGAATCTGTGGCCAGAAAAGTAGGAGAAAAACCATGGGAAAGTCATAGCACAAAAATAAATGTTGTAAGAAGGAGCAAGGGTTTGATAAATATAGCTGATCTAATTATCACAATAATTATTTAAGCACTTCCATAATTTAGTAATAATCAATTATGCTCTAATTAATTTGCCTGTTTGTCCTCTCTCTTTGTTATTTGCTTGACATGCTCTCTCAAATCTGATAACCTATAGCATTTCAGTATTCAAGGAAAGCCTCCTTCGATTCTATGTATACAGTAATTTGTGGCATACTTTAAAAATAATTGTTATTTATACTTTAGAAGTGTGCATTAAATCCTTTGAACAATCTCAAATAGTTTGAGATTATGTGAATTTTTAATTTTTAGAAAAACAGTTTAACTCATCTAATAGCCACAGTTAATTTAATATTGACTTAGGGCAGAAGGTATCAGCAGTTGTAGGACCTCAGGGTCAAAACAGCACTTTACCAAGGTAGGGAAATTATATAGGAATAGATTCTAGTAGTAGTTTATATTTTTATCAATTCCAACTGTCATGGTATATAATGCCAGCCGGTGCTCATAGACTCAGGTAATTTATATAAAGCTTCTCCTATTTCTTCCAACATCCTCTCTCAGGTTTATGTTATACTGGTCACCATGCTTAAGCCAAGGAAAGCAGTGGTTTGCTCTGGCTTTGTGATTCTCCATAATATGTCTGGAAACAATTGCTAAACCAAATTTTACTTGATTGCTGACTGTCCATAGGCTTTCTACCAAACTGCCTAGTGAGTTGGGCAGGATTCAGGGAAAAATGAAGCTCCAGAATCTGGGATGCTTCCTCCTTGCAATGTCTTCAATTACATTTGCATTGCAAAACATAATAGCACTTCCCATGAGGTAGCGAAAGATATTGCTCTCTCTGTGGCTAACTGGTTTCCCCATTTCAAGTTTTTATAGTCTTGTGCCTTCACAACAGTCAGGGCATGTTCTCATAAATTTCCTGTCGCCAGTTTCACAAAAATTCTGGCAAAGCACAGATGACTGTAGCCTTTTGACAGAGAGGGTAAAGGAGTCTCCGAGAGATTAAACGATATAGCTAGGAACAATTGCATAGATGTGAAAAGTTTGGCTTTAAGATGAGACACATGCGCTGGAATCACAGGTTTGTCTTTTATAGGGCTCTGTGGTCTGAAATCAGCAAATCACTCTTTCTTAAAAATATCACCCTTTTTAAAAATTCACATTTATTCATTTGACAGAGAGAGAGAGAATGAGAGAGCACAAGCAGAGGGAGGGAGAAGCAGGCTCTCTGCTGCGCATGGAGCCCGATGCAGAACTCGATCCCAGGACCCTGGGATCATGACCTGAGCTGAAGGTAGATACTTAACCAACTGAGGCATCCAGGCACTCCAGCAAATAACTTAACACCTAAGAGGGCTTCCCTACTTCAATGAAGTCATTTACTTCACAAGCTGGTAGTGAGGATTCCACAAGGTAAAACAAGAGTGTCCTTAAAAGCAGAAATTTTACTAACCAAAGAAATTCAAGAATGGATAAATCATACCAAATAAGGTGCTTTGGAGATAGGTGGCACTCAATAAATTCTTACAAAATGGATGCTGATATATATTCATAAATGTGTAAGTATATCAATTTGATAATTTTTTTCTTACTTATTAATCCATGAGAATAAAGACAAAAATATTTTGTGCTGTGATCATGGTTTAAATGTAATACACAGAGTCCAAGATTTTTTACCCTAAAGTTAAATTCACAATTAGTCACTTTCCCGATTGAGCTATTTTGGGGACAAAGAGCCGATATCAAAAGTGAAATAACTGCCCCTCCCCATAATAATTGCCTCAGTCCCAACACAGCTTGCCTTCTCTCCCAGAATATCAACCCAAATCCCAGCTCATACCATATTTCCAATGTGGGAGTTTACAGAGCCTCAGGTCCTGGGGCAGTGGCAATGGGTCTCATTTCAAAACAGACCAGAACACACCTAGTTAAAATGTGCCACAGTCAGGCCAGGAACCAAACACTGTCCACAACAGGCAAAGGGAGCCTCTGCAGATGACTGGCCTGAAGGATAAAGTAGCCAGGATAAAACAGGAGAGCACATGCAGCACACACTGGAGACACTCCTGGAAGTGCCAGGCCCTGGGGAACAAGGGGCACCACAGGGCAGGGCACTACATGACCTCTTCCTCATAAGGCCATTACCCTCAAGAACATGAGATGCAGCTAACTTTCTTAACACACATTACAGACACAAGGAGGCAGATGAAATGAGAAGACAGAGACATTTATTTTTTTTTAATTTTTATTTTTTTTTAAAGATTTTATTTATTTATTTGACAGAGATAGAGACAGCCAGCCAGAGAGGGAACACAAGCAGGGGGAGTGGGAGAGGAAGAAGCAGGCTCACAGCAGAGGAGCCTGATGTGGGGCTCGATCCCATAACGCTGGGATCACGCCCTGAGCCAAAGGCAGACGCTTAACCGCTGTGCCACCCAGGCGCCCCAAGACAGAGAAATTTAAACCTAAATGAAAGAGCAAGACAAGGCCACAGCCAGAGATTTAAATGAAACAGATATAAGTAGCAGGCATGATAGAGAATTTAAAGCAATGATCAAAGGATACTTACTGGACTTGAGAAAAGAGTGGAAGACATGAGTGAGCCCTATAACACAGAGATAAGGAACAACATAGCAGAAATAAAGGGCTCAATAAATGAAATGAGAAACATACTTGACAAAACGAACAGCAGGATGGAAGAAGCAGAGTAATGAATTAATGATCCAGAAGACAGAGTACTGGAAAGTAATCAAGCTGAACAAAAAGACAAGTATTATGCAAAATGAGAATAAATTTAGGGAAGTCAGTCAAATATAATAACATTCGTATTATACGAGTCCCAGAAAAAGAAGAGAGAGAAAAGGGGGCAGAAAATTTATTTGAAGAAATAATAGCTGAAAACTTCCCTAATCTAGGGAAGGGAACAAATATCCAGATCCAGGAGGCACAGAGAACTCCAATCAAACAAAAACAGATTCATACCAAGACATATTGTAATTAAATTGGCAAGATACATTGATAAAGGAAAAAAAAAATTAAAAGCCCTAAGCAAAAGAAGACAGTAACTTACAAGGGAAAACCCATAAGTCTAGCAGGAAATTTTTCAGCAGAAACTTTGCAAACCGGACAGGAATAATGATATTATATATTAAAAGTGCTGAAAAGGAAAAATCTGCAGCCAAGAATATTCAGCAAGGCTATTACTCAGAAGAGAAAAAGAGATAAAGAGTTTTCCAAACAAATAAAAACTCAAGGACTTTGTGACCACAAAACCAGCCCTCCAAGAAGTATTAAAGGGGACTCTGTGAGTGGAAAGGAGAGACCAAAAGTAACAGTATAAAAGCAGGAAACACAAAAGCAATAAAAATGAATATTTCTGTAAAAATCAGTCATGGAAATCACAAAATAAAACAACATAAAATATAACAACATATACCTAAAACATGTGGAGGAGAGGAGTTATGACCATCAACTTAATAAAGAAAGACTGCTATATGCAGAAGATGTTATATACAAACCTAATGGTAACCACATATCAAAAATCACTAATAAATATGCAATGAATAAAGAGAAATCCAAACATATTACTGAAGAAAATCATCAAAAAGAAAAACAAGGATGAGAAAATCTTCAGAAACAACCACAAAACATATAATGACAATATATATCTATCAATAATTACTTTGAATATAAATGGACTAAATGCTCCAATAAAAAGATATACGGTGACAGAAGGGATAAAAAAACAAGACTTATGTATATGCTGTAAACAAGAGACACATTCTATACCTAAAGACACCTGCAGATTGAAAGTGAGGTGATGGAGAACATCTATCATGCAAATGGATGAGGAAAAAAAAAAAAAAAAAAAGCCAGAGTGGCAATACTAATATCAGACAAAATCAACTTTAAAGCAAAGAGTATAGCAAGAGACAAAGAAGGTCCCTATATAATAATAATAACGGGGCAAGCCATCAAGAAGATATAAAAATTGTAAATATTTATGTACCCAACATGGGAGCAAATACATAAAACAGTTAATAACAAACATAAAGGAACTGATCAATAATAATACAATAACAGCAGCGGACTTTAACATCTCACTTACATCAATGGACAGATCACCTAAACAGAAAATAAACAGGGAAACAATGGCTTTGAATGACAATTTAGGACAGATGGATTTAACAGATATATTCAGAACATTCCATCCTAAAATAGCAGAATACATGTTCTTTTCAAGTGCACATGAAACATTCTCCAGAACAGATCACATATTAGGGCACAGCACAAACTGCAATAATTGAAGAAGATCAAAGTCATACTATGCATCCTTTCTGACCAAAACACTGAAACTAGAAATCAATCAAAGGAAAAAATCTGATAAAATGACAAATACATGGAGATTAAATAACATGCTACTAAAAAATGAATGAGTCAAAAAGGAAACAAAAGAAGTAAAAAAATACATGGAAACAAATGAAAATGAAAACATAATGATTCAAAACCTTCGAGATGCAGCAGAAGTGGTTCCAAGAGGGAAGTGTAACAATATAGGCCAACCTCAAGAAGTAAGAAAAATCTCAAATAAAGAACCTAGTCTTGCATTTAAAGCAGCTAGAAAAAGAACAAACAAAAATCAACAGAAGGAAGGAAATAATAGTGATTACAGTAGAAATACATGATCTAGAAACTAAACAAACAAAAAACAGAACATATCAATGTAACCAGTAGCTAATTCTTTGAAAAAAAAATCAATAAAATTCATAAATCTCTAGCCAGACTCATCAAGAAAAAAAGAGAAAAGACTCAAATAAAATCACATATGAAAGAGGAGAAATAACAACACTACAGAAATACAAACAATTATAACAGAATATTATGAAAACCTATAAACCAACAAATTGGACAATCTGGAAGAAATGGATAAATTCCTAGAGATATATAAACTACCAGAACTGAAATGTGTAGAAATAGAAAATTTAGACAGATTATCAGCAAAGAAATTGAATCAGTAATCAAAAAACTCCAAACAAACAGAAGTCTCAGACCAGATGGCTTCACAGAGGAATTCTACCAAACATTTAAAGAAGAGTTAATACATGTTCTTCTCAAATTATTCCAAAAGGTAGAAGAGGAAGGAAAACTTCCAAATTCATTCTGAGGCCAGCATTACCCTCATACCAAAACCTGATAAAGATACCACTAAAAAAGAGAACCAAAGGTCACTATTTCTGATGAACACAGATGTACCAATCCTCAACAAAATACTAGCAAACCAAATCTAAGAATACATTTTAAAAAATCATTCACCACAGAAAGTGGGATTTCTTCTTGGGTTGTAACGATGGTTTGCTATTTGCAAATCCATTAACATGATACATCACGCCAGCAAGAGAAAGGATAAGAACCATATGATCACTTCAGTAGATGCAGAAAAAGCATTTGACAAAGTACAACATCCATTCATGATAAAAACCATCAGCAAAGAAGGCTTAGAGGGAACATACCTCAACATAATAAAGGCCATGTATGGAAAAAATCCATAGCTAACATCATCCTTAATGGGGAAAAACTGATAGGCTTTCCCCTAAGGTCAAGAACAAGACAAGGATGTCCACTCTCACCACTTTTATACAACCTAGTACTGGAAGTCCTAGTCACAGCAATCAGACAGTAAAAGTAAATAAAAGGCATCCAAATTAGTAAGGATGAAAAAAAACATTCACTATTTGCAAAACACCTGATACTATATATGGAAAACCTGAAAGACCAACAAAAAACTGCTAGAAGTAATAAACTCAGTAATGTTGCAGTACAGAAATCTGTTGCATTTCTATACACCAATAATGTAGCAACACAAAGAGAAATTAAGAAAACCCATTTATAGGTGCCTGGGTAGCTCAGTTGTTAAGCGTCTGCCTTCGGCTCAGGGCATGATCCCTGCTTGTGTTCCCTCTCTCGCTGGCTGTCTCTCCCTCTGTCAAATAAATAAATAAAATCTTAAAAAAAGAAAGAAAACCCATTTACAATTGCACCAAAAATAGTGTGATAGGAATAAACCTAACCAAAGAGGTAAAAGACCTGTACTCAGAAAACTAGTAAAACAGTGATGAAAGAAATTGAAGATGACAAAAAGAAGTGGAAAGACATTCCATGTTCATGGATAGGAAGAACAAATATCATTAAAATGTCTATATTATCCAAACGATCTATACACTCAATGCAATGCATATCAAAATACCAACAGCCTTTTTCACAAACTAGAACAAACAATTCTAAAATGTGTATGGAAACACAAAAGACCCTGAACAGACAAAGCAATCTTGAAAAAGCAAAGCAAAGCTGGAGGCATCACAGTTCTGGACCCCAAATTATATTACAAAGCTGTAGTGATCAAAATACTATGCTACTGGCACAAAAATAGACACATAGATCAACAGAACAGAATATAAAACCCAGAAATTAACCCACAACTGTATGATCAATTAATCTTTGGTAAGGCAGTAAAGAATATCCAATGGGAAAAAGACAGTCTCTTCAACAAATGGTGTTGGAAAAACTGGACATCTACATGCAAAAGAATGAAACTGGACCATTTTCTTACACCATACCCAAAAATAAATACAAATTGGATTAAAGACTTAAATGTGAGACCTGGAGGCATTAAATCCTTGCAGAGAACGCGGGCAGTATTTTCTCTGACATCAGTCATAGCAACTTTTTTCTAGATATGCCTCCTGAGGTAGGGGAAACAAAAACAAAAGTAAGCTATTAGGACTACATCAAAATGAAAAATCTGCATTGTGGAGGAAATGATCAACAAAACTGAAAAGCAACCTATGAAATGGGAGAAGATATTTGCAAATGACATATCTGATAAAGGGTTTGTTTCCAAAATATATAAAGTACTTATAAAACTCAACACCCACAAAACAAATAATCCAATTTAAAAATGGGCAGAAGACATGAACAGATACTTGTCCACAGAAGACCTACAGATGGCCAACAGACACATGAAAAGATGTTCATCATGACTCATCATCAGGGAAATGCAAATCAAAACCACAATGAGATATCACCTCACACCTGTCAGAATGGTTAAAATCAACACCACAAGAAACAAGAGGTGCTGGCGAGGATGTAGAGAAAAAGGAACATTCGTGCACTGTTAGTGGGAATGCAAACTGGTGTAGCCACTGTGGAAAACAGAATGGAGGTGCTTCAGAAAGTTAAAAATAGAATTACATTATGATCCAGCAAATGCACTACTGGGTATTTACTCAAAAAATACTAAAACACTAATTCAGAGGAATACATGCACCCCTATATTTATAACAGCATTATTTACAAAAGCCAAGATATGGAAGCAGCCTAAGAGTCCACTGACTGATGAACGGAGAAAGAATATGTGGTATATATACACAATAGAATATTATTCAGTCATAAAAAAGAACGAAATCTTTCCCTTTGTAAGGACATGGATGGAGCTAGAGAGTATTATGCTGAGTGAAATAAATCAGTCAGAGAAAGACAAATACCATGATTTCACTTGTTTGTGGAATTTAAGACACAAAACAAACAAGCAATGGGGAAAAAAGAGAGAGAGAGAGTGAGAAACCAAGAGACAGACTCTTAACTATAGAGAACACACTCATGGTCACCAGAAGGGAGGTGGGTGGAGGGACTGGGGAAACAGGTGATGGGGATTAAGGAGTGCACGTGTTGTGATGAGCACCAGCTGATGTATGGAAGTGAATCACTAAATTGTACACCTAAAACACACGGTATGTTAACTAACTGGTATTAAAGTAAAAACTTAAAGGAAAAGAATTAAGATGACTAATTTTAACAATGATAATGGTCACTTTTAATCAATGAGCATCCAGACTCTTTATGTGAGTTGTATTTGATCCTTTCAATATCCAAGCAAGACATGAACTATTATTTTCTTTCTCCAGAGAGGAATGATAAAACTAAGAATTTAATAAATTACCCAAAATGTCTACCTTTAGACCTGGGAAAAATCACACTTCTTCAGAAGGTGCTGCCCTTTTCTTCCCACCTCCCACCCGAAAGAGCTTCCTGTCCTTATGATATTGCCCCAATTTATTTTCACTTTAACATTTATCACTACCTAGTCTCCTCTTGCTTAGTTAACCTGTGTATTCCCAGTTAGCAAATGTGTACACTTAGTGAGAGAAGGAAACATTATCTGTTTTATTTACTTAGAAGAGTATCTGACACAAACAGTTTAATGAATAATAGACATAATACAATATCATCATTTATGGTTTTACTCCTGCCTTTAGGGAAGAGGAATTCTTTACAAGTGTCAAGTTGTTTTCTCCACATCAAATTCCTTACCCTTAAACTTAACAGACCACCTTTATCTTAGACAGATGTTGCATCAATTCAAGTACGTCCATTAAAGCAAAATATGTTCCATGTGGGTCACATTAGGTACTTGATGCATTTTTACAGAAACGGAAGTAATAATATTTGAAAATACAGTCTTGAAACATTTTTATATTCATCAGTAAGCAGTCAGCATCTCTTAAAACAGATGCTTCCACTGCTCATTTATGAAAATTTTAGCAATGTTTGGAAATGGCATTTGAAATCTGAGATATATTATGCCACGTCCTATCACTGACTGGAAGATATCACTGTTTGTGACTGTAAGATTAACCAAAGTATCAAGAAATGACATTTCCTTCTTGCTTTGAAATTTGGGCTACCATTGTGTATGTATATTGCATTTTTCTTTTCATCTGAGCAGAAGTATTTTTCATATATATATTTATTTTTCATATGTATTTTGAGAATAACAACTACCTTGTTCACATATTTAGCAATTCTACTCTTAATCCTATTTTGGTAGCAAAATATAATATCCCATCAGCAAAACAGGACTCCTTCCTCAAATTATAGGAAAGATCCTGTATCAGAAAGATAGTCCTGATTCTTGTTTTAAAACCTAAAATATCAGGATGCTGAAAAACCAACTTGTAAGTCAACCATGCAGGTTTTCTGACAAAGTCTTTTTTTTTTTTTTAAAGATTTTATTTATTTATTCAACAGAGATAGAGACAGCCAGCGAGAGAGGGAACACAAGCAGGGGGAGTGGGAGAGGAAGAAGCAGGCTCATAGCGGAGGAGCCTGATGTGGGGCTCGATCCCATAACGCCGGGATCACGCCCTGAGCCGAAGGCAGACGCTTAACCGTTGTGCCACCCAGGCGCCCCTCTGACAAAGTCTTAAATCACTGTGCTAGGTCACAAACTCTACTATTACCAATAAGAAGCGGGATATGATTTTTGTTCCAGTTGGTGCATCCTTTTGCTACTGAACTGTCTAGAATATTAGTTCCACATGATCAGCTCTTTCTGGCCCAGGTATACCCTAAAAGTGACAGAAAAACCCAGTCTACTTTAACTTTCAAAAAGTGCAGAAGTTTGTCAAACATCAATTGTCTAATATGTACAGAAAGCACCAGCCGCAGAAACTATTTTGACAACATACCGTGAATGTTAACTTTCCCTAAACAACACCAGTAAGAACTTGAATGTGTGTTTTAGATGCCCAGCAAGGAATTCTATGAACTTCAGTGTGCCGGCCGAAAACAGAAAATATGTGGAACAGGGGGCGCCTGGGTAGCGCAGTCGTTAAAGCGTCTGCCTTCGGCTCAGGGCGTGATCCTGGCGTGCCGGGATTGAGTCCCACATCAGGCTCCTCCGCTGGGAGCCTGCTTCTTCCTCTCCCACTCCCCCTGCTGTGTTCCCTCTCTCACTGGCTGTCTCTCTGTCACATAAATAAATAAAATCTTCAAAAAAAAAAAAAAAAAAAAAAAAAAAAAAAAAAAAAAAAA